>NC_060140.1:550514822-550866822 GCF_021461385.2 Schistocerca piceifrons
ACTCATCTAATGTATATCCTATCTTGTGTTTTATTATTTAAAAAAAACCAATTCATTTATATTTTCTGTTCACAATTACTCAGTTTCAAAACTTCTGCAAATAAAAACAATAAAAAAATGTTATAAAAGATGGCCGCCTCGACACGGGCAACGGTATGATCGTGTGTGGGTGCCGCAGGGAGCTGTAACACGTGCCCCTCACATTCCATAACCCACCGTAGCGGCTAAGTGTCAAACTGAAGATCCACCGTAAGAAATCATGTGGGGAGTCGTTACAAATAAAGCAGCAAGCAGAAAAACTAGTCGAACAACACCGCCTGACAAAAAAGTGAAGCGCCCACAAGGGTTCTAAATGTAACTTGCCGGGTTGGGAGGGTACGTGCTGTTATTTCAGTGATTACAAAATAGTCAGGTTTACAAAAAGCAGTAAGAGACCTCCTAACAGTGCGATGCTCCACCCCATCTGGCCAGGAGCATGAAGTGATTCGCTTGGAAACGGTGTCATTGCATTCTCTTCCGAACCAAGATGGCCCACAACGTTGTAACGGATCCTTGATAACCTCAATGCTAGCGTAGGATGGAGTTGATGTCCGAGCTGGTCCTACACGTGTGCCATAGAGGCAGATCAGGCGATTCTGCCGACTACGGGAGCACTTCAACATCACGCAAACGGTTCATAGACACAAGTGTCATGTAAGGACGAGCATTGTCCTGTTGAAAAATGGCACTAAGAAAGTCTAAGACAGTGCCAGGTAAGAGGAAAGGACGCAGGATGTGTGTGTGGTACCGCTGTATCGTCAGTGTGCCTTCAGTCTACATCTACATTTATACTCCGCAAACCACCCAACGGTGTGTGGCGGACGGCACTTTACGTGCCACTGTCATTACCTCCCTTTTCTGTTCCAGTCGCGTATTGTTCGCGGGAAGAACGACTGTCTGAAAGCCTCCGTGCGCTCTCGAATCTCTCTAATTTTACATTCGTGGTCTCCTCGGGAGGTATAAGTAGGGGGAAGCAATATATTCTATACCTCATCCAGAAACGCACCCTCTCGAAACCTGGACAGCAAGCTACACCGCGATGCAGAGTGCCTCTCTTGCAGAGTCTGCCACTTGAGCTTGTTAAACATCTCCGTAACGCTATCACGGTTACCAAATAACCCTGTGACGAAACGCGCCGCTCTTCTTTGGATCTTCTCTCTCTCCTCCGTCAACCAGATCTGGTACGGATCCCACACTGATGAGCAATACTCAAGTATAGGTGGAACGAGTGTTTTGTAAGCCACCTCCTTTGTTGATGGACTACATTTTCTAACGACTCTCCCAATGAAGCACAACCTGGTACCCGCCTTACCAACAATTAATTTTATATGATCATTCCACTTCAAATCGTTCCGCACGCATTTTACAGAAGTAACTGCTACCAGTGTTTGTTCCGCTATCATATAATCATACAATAAAGGATCCTTCTTTCTATGTATTCCCAATACATTACATTTGTCTGTGTTAAGCGTCAGTTGCCACTCCCTGCACCAAGTGCCTATCCGCTGCAGATCTTCCTGCATTTCGCTACAATTTCCTAATGCTGCAGCTTCTCTGTATACTACAGCATCATCCGCGAAAAGCCGCATGGAACTTCCGACACTATCTACTAGGTCACTTATATATATTGTGAAAAGCAAGGTCCCATAACAATTCCCTGTGGCACGCCAGAGGTTACTTTAACGTCTGTAGACGTCTCTCCATTGATAACAACATGCTGTGTTCTGTTTGCTAAAAAACTCTTCAATCCAGCCACACAGCTGGTCTGATATTCCGTAGGCTCTTACTTTATCAGGCGACAATGCGGAACTGTATCGAACGCCTTCCGGAAGTCAAGGAAAATAGCATCTACCTGGGAGCCTGTATCTAATATTTTCTGGGTCTCATGAACAAATAAAGCGAGATGGGTCTTAGACGATCGCTGTTTCCGGAATCCATGTTGATTCCTACAGAGTAGATTCTGTGTAGAATCGAATTGGTATCCCGTCAGGTCCAGTGGACTTTCCTCTATTGAGTGATTCCAGTTGCTTTTCTATTCCTTGGAGACTTATTTCGATGTCAGCCATTTTTTCGTTTGTGCGAGGATTTAGAGAAGGAACTGCAGTGCGGTCTTCCTCTGTGAAACAGCTTTGGAAAAAGGTGTTTAGTATTTCAGCTTTACGCATGTCATCCTCTGTTTCAATGCCATCATCATACCGGAGTGTCTGGATATGCTGTTTCGAGCCACTTACTGATTTAACGTAAGACCAAAACTTCCTAGGATTTTCTGTTAAGTCGGTACATAGAATTGTGTTTTCGAATTTACTGAACGCTTCACGCATAGACCTACTTACGCTAACTTTGACATCGTTTAGCTTCTGTTTGTCTGAGAGGTTTGGCTGCATTTAAAGTTGCAGTGAAGCTCTCTTTGCTTTCGCAGTAGTTTCCTAAGTTTGTTGTTGAACCAGGGTGGGTTTTTTCCGTCCCTCACAGTTTTACTCGGTACGTCCCTGTCTAAAACACATTTTACAATTGCCTTAAACTTTTTCCATAAACACTCAACATTTTCATTGTCGGAACAGAAATTTTCGTTTTGATCTGTTAGGTAGTCTGAAATCTGCCTTCTATTGCTCTTGCTAAACAGATAAACCTTCCTCCCTTTTTTATGTTCCTATTAACTTCTATATTCAGGGATGCTGCAACGGCCTTATGATCACTGATTCCCTGTTCTGCACATACAGAGTCGAAAAGTTCGGGTCTGTTTGTTATCAGCAGGTCCAAGATGTTATCTCCACGAGTCGGCTTTCTGTTTAATTGCTCGAGGTAATTTTCGGATAGTGCACTCAGTATAATGTCACTCGATGCTCTGTCTCTACCACCCGTCCTAAACATCTGAGTGTCCCAGTCTATATCTGGTAAATTGAAATCTCCACCTAAGACTATAATATGCTGAGAAAATTTATGTGCAATGTATTCCAAATTTTCTCTCAGTTGTTCTGCAACTAATGCTGCTGAGTCGGGAGGTGGTAAAAGGAGCCAATTATTAACCCATCTCGGTTGTTGAGTGTAACCTCCACCCATAATATTTCACAGGAACTATCCACTTCTACTACACTACAGGATAAACTACTACTAACAGCGACAAACACGCCACCACCGGTTGCATGCTGTCTATCCTTTCTAAACACCGTCTGTGCCTTTGTAAAAATTTCGGCTGAATTTATCTCTGGCTTCAGCCAGCTTTCTGTACCTATAACGATTTCAGCTTCGGTGCTTTCTATCAGCGCTTGAAGTTCCGGTACTTTACCAATGCAGCTTCGACAGTTTACAATTACAATACCGATTGCTGCTTGGTCCTCGCATGTCCTGACTTTGCCCCGCACCCTTTGAGGCTGTTGCCCTTTCTGTACTTCCCCGAGGCCATCTAACCTAAAAAACCGCCCAGTCCACGCCACACAACCCCTGCTACCCGTGTAGCCGCTTGCTGCGTGTAGTGGACTCCTGACCTATCCAGCGGAACCCGAAACTCGACCACCCTATGGCGCAAGTCGAGGAATCTGCAGCCCACACGGTCGCAGAACCGTCTCAGCCTCTGATTCAGACCCTCCACTCGGCTCTGTACCAAAGGTCCGCAGTCAGTCCTGTCGACGATGCTGCAGATGGTGAGAACTGCTATCATCCCGCTAGCGAGACTGGCAGTCTTCACCAAATCAGATAGCCGCCGGAAGCCAAAGAGGATTTCCTCCGATCCATAGCGACACATATCATTGGTGCCGACATGAGCGACCACCTGCAGATGGGTGCACCCTGTACCCTTTATGGCATCCGGAAGGACCCTTTCCACATCTGGAATGACTCCCCCCGGTATGCACACGGAGTGTACATTGGTTTTCTTCCCCTCTCTTGCTGCCATATCCCTAAGGGTCCCCATTACGCGCCTGACGTTGGAGCTCCCAATTACCAGTAAGCCCACCCTCTGCCACTGCCCGGATCTTGCAGACTGAGGGGCAACCTCTGGAACAGGACAAGCAGCCATCTCCGGCCGAACATCAGTATCAGCCGGAGACAGAGCCTGAAACCGGTTCGTCAGACAAACTGGAGAGGCCTTCCGTTCAGCCCTCCGGAATGTCTTTCATCCCCTGCCACACCTCGAGATGACCTCCCACTCTACCACAGGTGAGGGATCAGCCTCATTGTGGGCAGTATCCCGGGCAGCCACAGTCGTAGTCCGATCGGGGGATGCGTGGGACGAGCTGGCCGTCCCCGACAAACCCCCATCCGGACCCCCACAGTGATGCCCATTGGCAACAGCCTCAAGCTGTGTGACCGAAGCCAACACTGCCTGAAGCTGGGAGCGAAGGGATGCCAACTCAGCCTGCATCCGAACACAGCAGTTGCAGTCCCTATCCATGCTAAAAACTGTTGTGCAAAGAACGTCTGAACTAATCTACAGAGAGCACAAACAAATCAACACAAAATTTAAACGGTTATTAAAATACAAGATTGCCTAATAAATGCAGTAATGCTGCTACTTGCGCACTGCTGACACAGTGTTTGGCGGCGGAAGGAGACTACGCGATTTTACACTATTCAGGTACTAAAACGCGATGCTACAACTCTCAAATACTATAATACGCCCGAAATGTATGAATTTGAACAATGCAAGTACCAAAAACACGCAAAGAAATTAAGAATTAAACTATGTAACAAATGAGTGAGCTAGGAGTATACGACTTTCTGCTGGCAGCTGCTTATCTAACGGCGGCAGGGCCGTGACATGACGTCATACCCAGTGGTTCTACACGTGAGGAGTAAAGCTGCTGCGCCACTCTAGAACATGGGAAGGATGGAACCTTTTCCCAGGTCCCTGCCATGCGGGCTACGTTTGTCGTGCGGGATAGTGTAGAACACAATGCGACGCCACTCATCAGCAGTCCATGCTCCGGTTCTGCTCGACTCTACGAGCAGTCTTTTGTGTTGTGTTTACAGAAGACTATGCACGGAACGGTATTTCCATAGTCGGGCTGCTGCTATTTGGGACCAATTGTGCGGGACGACACGGAATGTTACGGGGAGTTCATTACCCGCTTTCGGGTGACAGGCACAGGTGTGAAGGGCTCATGACGAGCTTTGATACCGACCCTTGCTCATCGAAGTCGGACGTGGCCACCCGGAACCTTGACGACGACTATAGCTGCCCATGCAGTTTGGCGTGGGGCCATTGACACATTCGAATGCCTCACAAATCTGGACGTTGGAAGATTCGACCAGCCAGCCGAATCGGGACCCACTCACTCGGGCGCTGAAACGCTCTCACACGACAACGTGACATCCTTCAGTGATCACTGAACTCCTACGTCGTACGTCCCACATTGATTTCTGCAGTTATTTGACGCAATGTTGCATGTCTATTAGCACTGACAAATCTATGCAAGCGCCGCTGCTGGGGTCGTCAAGCGAAGGCCACTGCGGTGTCCGTGGTGATCGGGAATGCCTGAAATGTGGTTTCTAGGCACACTCTCGACAATGTGGATCTCTGAATATTGAAATCTCCAACTATTTCCGGAATGGAAGGTCCCATGCGTCTTGCTCAAACTCCAGTTGCGCGTTCAGAGTCCGTTAATTCCCGTCGTGCAGCTATAATCACGTCGGATGCTTTCCGCGTGTATCACCCGAGTGCAGATGACAGCTCCGCCAATGCACTACCCTTCTATACCTTGTGTACGCGATGCTACCGTCACCTGTGTATATGCATATCACTATTCCGTGGCCTTTGTCACCTCATTGCACATGCAGGGTCAACTGACAGGACCTGGGTGAATCACCTGTTATCGTTACGTGATCTGCATGTCGCCAACTTTACTGGGGTTACTGTCTTTCCACAGACGACTGTGTCATCTGCGGATAGGACGATCGTTCTTTTCTTTTGCGTAACACATCCATCACAACCTCTATAAAGATGATTACGTGGAACGTGGGTGGTAAGTGTGATGGAACAGCCTCTGGTCTCCGACTGGGACAGGACCTTTATGCCTGCACGCTCTGGGCGGCAGCGTTGTGATGCGTGTTAGGTCCGATCCGGTGAGCGCAGCTATGCCGTGCTGCTGCTGCCCGTGAAAAGCGGAAGGCGAAAACAGAAAAAAAAGTCTACTGCCAGTCTGCCACACGTGGGCGAAGCTCGCGTCGCAGCCCGGCGCGCTGCACCGGCGCTGTGTGCAGAAACTGCGCCGCGCCGTGAGTCACCGACACCTACCGCGCCCAACCTGTCCAGTCCGGCCGCCAGTGGCAAGTGGCGGGCCGGCTGGCTTTTGTGCGTGGGCGCTGCTGCGGAGAACGAGTTCCCTGCCAGCCGCACAAAAAGCCTGCATTCCTGTCGACGGATCCCTGCCCCACCTTGCTACCATTGCCGGCTGTAACTCCGGCTTGCCTCGCGTACACCATGTTCAGCTCTTTCCTTTGTGTGAGGTGACATTGAAAGCCAGTAGTCATATGCTTAGCACCGCAACTACTTACTCTATTCATTTGTCATCAACAGCTTTCATTCCATCCATCCATCCACCCGTCCGTTCATCCATTTTTTCCTTTGGTGTGGGAGCCACGATGGGCCACTGCTTTTAAGGGGCCTGCATAAAATTTGGTTGACACGACGTCTGCAGCTGAACACCGTGGAAGCAGATAATGAACCACTTCAGTTGTAACAGATTTATTTGTTCAATCACGAAAGGGTTTCGGGCGACTATAAGCCCATCTCGAGGCGCATAGACGCAGTACACTGGAGACCAGGCAGCGGACTGGTGACAGCCGCACTTGAAGCTAAGATACGGAATGATTGGAAATCGGCTAAAAAATGGTTTTTACAAGCATTTCTGGGTTCCTGATTGATCATCTGGCAGCGTATTACAATGTCTTGAAATTGCTCCAAACAATTTTACGAAAAATTGAAATTCCGTGTACTAAAATGTGTCCTCACTTTGTAGGCCTCCGTATTAATTCTCAGTTTTAAAACTTTACTCCACAGAACAGTCAATGTACATTCTGAAAACCCCGTTTCCTGATCAGTTCGCACATCTATTAAAAAGATAGGGAAATGCAATTGCTGTATTCTTCAATAAAATCTTTGTGGCCTGCGGCAACCAGAATTCGCCAGTCCAGTCTAAACACGAAACCATGACCCACTTACGATAAAATGTTAATTTTCCCTCCTTCTAAAAAAAATAAAAAAATAAAAAAAAATAAAAAATAAAAAAAATTGCTGGATTCTGAGGCCGTTATTCAAGACCTCCGTCGCATCCGTAATAATTTTCTAGGCGCTCTTTTCGCCGGTGCGCGGAAATGTATGGCAGCTGAGACGTTCTGTGAAAACGAAAAAGTCAACACAATACCGTGCCTATTCACCCTCGTGCTCCCAACACTAGTCGTGGACGATGCGAGTTAAGCAAATATGGGCTCCGTCTTCCTGGAACACAACATCGCCACTGTAGAACAAAGATTGTACTATGGGATGGGTCGCATCAACCAGAATGGTTTCAAAATCTCTGGCAGTAATGCCATCATGCAGAGTAACCATGGGAGTCCATAGCTGCCCAAAACATCACCGGACCTCGCCATTTTTCACTCGTGGCATAAAGTAGTCTGCGAGACGTGGCACGGCGTACGCCAGATGTATACTCAGCCAGAAGTTGGGAAAAGGGTGGAACGTAACTCATCCCGCCAAATGACTTTCCTACAATTGCTTCGTAGTCCATGGTTCATGGTTTCGGTGCCACATTTATCTGTTAGTGAAATTTGTGTCACCGATGAGTGGTTTTGAATTTTCAGCTCGCTCTTCAGCTCCATGCTTATGCAGTTCCCGTAATGTTCAAATGCTGACAGGATTCGCAAGTGCGACATTAAGTTCTGCAGTGACTTTAGCAGCTCTAGTCCTCTGATTTTTGGTCACAATCGTCTTCAATGACAGATCGTCACGATCACTCACAACACACTTCCGGATGTTTTTCCCTTATCCGTTATATGATTGTAAGTCATCGATAGTATTCTTCTTGAAACGTCGAACACTTAGGCTGCCTTGCTTGCAAAAGCACCCATAATACGAGCACCAACAATATGCCGGCCTTAGAGTTTCCTTAGCTCCGACATAATGGGCTCGAGATCACACAGAACACTGCTCTGCCCACGATTGACACTTGGGACGTATTGAGGACATTGCACAGGTGCCTTTCGTGATAAAATACAACAGTGCAACCTGCAGACTTGGCAGCATCTGCGTTTGTGTTCAACCATGTATTTAATTAGTAAAATTTGATTATTAAATCATGTCATCCAATGAAATAAATTTGCCCCTTGTTCCCCTTTGTCGCTCAGCAAGGGGTTAGTCTTTCATTCTCTCGTTCGATTTAATACTTTAGGGGAACATAAACAAGCTTATATAAAAGGGCAGTTACAGTTACAATGCAGTTATCCTCGCAAAAAACCGCTTATCGCTTCCAAGTTAATGGTGATGTTCTCTGGCAACCAACTCTTGTGCCCCATCCAAGCGTTACCATTCTTTTCTCACTTTCTGTCATCCCAAATTTGGCTCAGTCACCGCGCAGCCTCTCTCCAAAAACCATTTTCTACGTTGTTTAGGCTTGATTTTAACTTTCTTTAACTCATAAATTTTCAAGCCACTGATACACTACTTTCTACAAATAGCTTTACCATACGAACCTTGTCTCTGTCGTGGTTTTTCCGCACTGTAGATTATCTTGTGGAGCTTTTCTTTCTTCCTTATTTTAAGAGTGACGGTCGAGTAATCTTGATTAATTCACTGAGGTGAGGTCTCCTTCAGGGCAAGTCAGATTTGGCAGATCGACACACAGCCACATCATCGATGGAAAGCATGTTGCGTGATGGAGTCGTCAGTTCACTGACTGGTGAACTCCTGACGACGATGGAGGAGAAGGCCATCGCAAGCTCGAGGATTTTATTCGAATTGACGTGGTTGGAAAACCTAGAACGTTTTATTCATATATGCCGTCACGAAAGACTCGGAGGACGCAATGGAGGACATATTGAACAGCAGTTGTTGCCCCATGGCTGCGCTGTTTTCACTGCCGATCTGGTGGCTATATCTCGTGCTCTTAGAGCACATCCGTTCATGCTATGGGGAGTCGTTTCTTCTGTGTACTGACTCCTTGATCAGCCTAGAAGCTATCGACCAGTGCTACCCTCTTCATCTTTTGGTAGCGACCGTCCAGGAGTCCATCTATGCCCTGGAATGGTCTGGTCGTTCAGTGGTGTTTGTGTGGACGCCAGGAATCCCAGGTAACGAACTTTCTGACAGACTACTCGGAAACCGCTTATGGAGATCGGCATTCCAATAACTCTCCCGCGTTCGTTTTGACGCCGTCAGGTTTTTCAGCCTTTGGAGACGGAATGGCATAGTCTCAGTACGCACAACAAGCTGCGTGCCATTACGAATGTGTGGTAGTCCTCCGTGCGGGCCTCTCGCAGGGACTCTGTGGTTTTCTGCCGTCTCCGCATTGGCCACGCTTGGGCGGCCCTCCTGCGTCGATGCGGCGCCCGGTTGACAGTGGCCCTTTTTCTGGTGCACTGTCCCAGTTTGACTGCCCTGCGTCGAAATCTTCGGTTACCGGACTCGTTGCCGCTCATTTTATCTGACAACGCCTCATCGGCTGATTTAGTTTTAAGTTTTATTCGTGAGGGTGGGTTTTATCATTTGGTCTAAGTTTTAGCGCATGTCCTTTATCCCTCTGTGTCCTCCACCCTAGTAAGTCCCATAGTGCCATTTCTCCACCCTAGTGCTTTTAGGGTGAGGTTTTAATGTGTTGCAAAGTGGCTGGCTTCTCCTTTTTATTCTCATGGTCAGCCAGCCATGGTAATCTGTTTTAGCGTTTTAATCTCTTCTATCTGGTTCTCCAGTTTCTGTGGTTTTCTTATCCCCTTTTGTCCATTTAAGCTTTTGTTGCCCTTCCGTTGTTCTTGTGGTTTTTCCATTCTATCCGTTTTATGTTGTTGGTGTTGCTTGTTTTATTCTCATCCTTGTGGCTTTGTTTTATTCGGAACAAGGGACCGATGACCTAGCAGTTTGATCCCTTGACGCCCTCTTTTAAACAAACCAACCAACCAACCAACCAACCTATTAGCCAACGACTCTCATGGTCATAAATTAAGGATAATTGCAGAATGTGGTGCCACACAACGTGGCACTGCACAAAACTGGTGCTAATAGGATAGGCACTTAGGGAACAGAGACGACACCGATCTGTAAGTCCGCCGGCCGCGTTGGCCGAACGGTTCTAGGTGCTTCAATCTGGAACCGCGTGACTGCTACGGTCGTAGGTTCGAATCCTGCCTCAGGCATGGATGTGTGTGATGTCCTTAGGTTGGTTAGGTTTAAATAGTTCTAAGTTCTAGGATACAGATGACCTCGGATGTTAAGTCCCATAGTGCTCAGAGCCATTTGAACCATTTTCTGTAAGTCCACGGCATTGGTGATAAGTTGAGAAAACCGTCCCGTAACACAGGTTCTACAAAACGCCACTGTTTACTGTGCATGTACCCCGATATCAATATGGGATATGATCACTATGTATACGTACACAGGCCGCACAACGGGTTGGCATACTCTGTATCAGGTGGTTGAGCAGCTGCTGGGGCATAGCCTCCCATTCTTGCACCAGTGCCTGTCGGAGCTCCTGAGGTGTCGTAGGGGTTTGAACACGTGCAGCGATACGTCGACCGAGAGCATCCCAGACGTGCTCGATGGGGTTTGGGTCTGGAGAACAGGCAGGCCACTCCATTCGCCTGATTTCTTCTGTTTCAAGGTATTCCTCCAAGATGGCAGGTCGGTGGGGCCGTGCATTATCATTCATGAGGAGTGAGGTGGAACCATCTGCACCCCTGAAAAGGCAGACATACTGGTGCAAAATTACGTCCCGATACACCTGACCTGTTACAGTTCCCCCGTCATAGACACGCAGGGGTGTTCAAGGACATTAAGGGGTTGGTATCTGGTTCCTGGTTCACATCAGATGAAAACCTGGCGAGAATCACTGTTCAGACTGTAACTGGACCTTGCAGGTCTCCCGGCGAATAAACCATGTCCGTTCAGTTGTCTTTAGATTGAGTGTCTGGAGACAACTGTTCTAGTGGCTGCGGTAAGGTTCCGAGCAAGGCTACCTGCAGTACTCCGTGGCCGTCTGCGGGCACTGATGGTGTGATAGCGGTCTTCTTGTGGTGTTGTACACTGTGGACGTCCCGTACTGTAGCGCCTGGACGCGTTTCCTGTACTGCTGGAATCGTTGCCATAATCTTGAGATCACACTTTGTGGCACGCAGAGGGCGCGTGCTACAACCTGCTGCGTTGGACCAGCCTCCAGCCGCCCTATTATTCTACCCCTCATAACGTCATCAATGTGTGTTCTTTGAGCCATTTTCAACACACAGTCACCGTTAGCACGTCTGAAAACGTCTGCACACTTACTCGCTGCACCGTACTCTGACATGCACCAACACACCTCTGCGTATGTGGACTGCTGCCAGCGCCACCGTGTGACGACCGCAGGTCAAATTCACCGCATGGTCATATCACGAGGTGATTTAAACCCGCGTTATTTCACCATTTATCAGCATTATCCTTAATTTATGAGCTTGAGTGTAATTACAACAAACACTTCTACACAAATACATAGTCTCAAGTTATTACATTGCTGTATAAGTTAGTAGTGTTATTGTTTTGTTTGTTGGTATTCCGGCTGCTATAGGGTTATTCATAGGTTATCATTCTTTATTCGTAGTTCATTGGTTCTATTTGAGTTTACATGATGGCGTTTTGTCATTTGCTGATAGCGAGGGGAGTGGTGGACGCTAGAAAATGGAGTGCCAAGTGGAGAAATGGGAACATTTCCGACATATTCTTCCGTCCAACTACAGTAGAGGGGTGACAGCAACGGAGGCAGCCAGAAACATCTGCGCAATGTATGGGGACAATGACACTGGACAGAGCACCGCAAGAAAATGGTTTTCTCGTTTTAAGAAGGGTCGTTTCGACTTCAGTGACTCTTCACCTTCAGGAAGAGCTTCAGGGCTTAATGAAGATAGTTTAAAAGCATCAAACCACAATGGCTCACGTCACTGTACTCTAGAGCTCACAAATATGACGACTTACGATCATCTCACCATCCCACGACATTTTCATGCAATGGGGAAAGTTCTAAATTAGGTTGTTTGGGTACCACAAGCTCCAAGAGAAAACTGACAAAAACATCTCTGCTTGCTCGTCATCAATTGGCTCGTGAGCAACACTGACCCTTCGTATCCTATGTCGTTGCCGGTGATGAGAAATGGTGTCTTTATATTGACACAAAGAAAAGAAAGGAGTGGCTGAGCCCAAACAACTCCCCGTAGGGAGAACTGCACGTGGTCGAACTTCGACGTTGTAGTGTACTAGGAATTGCTTCCCCGAGGTGCAACTGTCACTGCTTACATTTATTGCCAACGACTGAGACATCTCGCAGACGTTGTTAAAGAGCAACGACCAGGAAGCGTGCATGAAGTGATGCTATTCCACGACGACGCGCGCCACATTCTGCTAGGCTGACAAACACTATACAGGAGTTGGGTTGGGAAGTCATTGCGCCCCCGCCTTATTCACCTGATCTTGAGCCCTCACATTTTAAACGGTTCCACTCTCAACCGAACAACCTTCAGGGGACATCCTTTCCGGATGAAAATGCGCTCCGAACAAGACTCAGCGAATTCTTCGCCTCAAAATCACGTGATTTCTACATTCGCGGATTCGAAAAGTTACCCCAGCGTTGCCAGACTTTTGTAAATAGCGAAGGAGAATATGTTACTGATGGCTAAAGTCTTTATTGTGTGTATCTGTTCTGAGTTATGGAAAAATATGAACTTACGCACCAACCTAATTATAATGGGTTCGTTGCCCTAAGTCGAGGTTTCAGGTTCTTTGGAGAAATTGTGAAGGTCTACCAGTAACATTCAGATGTTATATGATGTACTCTTTGCTGCTCTTCTCCGTAGTTACATTGAGGGGAGGGCTTCCATCCCCATTTCAGCAGCAATGCTCCACATCTTCCCCAGTCAGTTCTTATCCAATTCAGCATACACCAACGTCGCAGAATTTGATGGAAACCTGCTGGTCACTCCCGGGGAATGATGCATCAGGGAAGTTTGCACCCGCAATTGATATATACATGAATCTTGCATGGTGAAATGAAGATTGTGCAGGCTGGCTGTTGCACGCCCCGGTAGTCTTCTAGACCTCAATCACTTGGGTTCTGATCATGATAACTGTGAATGAAATGGTAATTCTTGTTTTGTGTTTTTCAAATTCCTTTCCACATGTTCAGCAATGAAAGTAACTTTCTTGATGATGATGGTGGTAACGACCGGTAGCCGGTGTGTGTTTGTGGGGGCGAATCCATTCCTTGATGGGGTGCATTGCTTGATTGAGCTGTGTGTGCCAATCATTTTAGTGTGAGCAATGTTTAGCCAGGGACAACAGCATATTCCGAGCCTGATCATCAGAGGGCTGCTGCAATGGCATGTCAGGGTTTTCCTGTTAACTTCTGCAGTGTATGGTTGAGTTCCGATTTTTAACTGCCACATTCCGGAGACGGCTTTTGTATGTCAGTGACCTGTCTAGGGTTCTACTCAGATATTTTTGTAGTGATGCTATATTGGAGAGTTCCAAGCTTAAGTGTGATGTTAGGTTTGTTGCTCAGTTGTTTATTATTAGGTGGAAAATTGGTACAACAGTGGAAAGAATGATGTCTGAAGTATTCGCGCAACATTTTTAAGTCTGGTGTTAGTGTAGCTTGAGCGTTCCGAAAGCTTCAGTGCTGAACGAACAAAACATCATCTGTGTAAATAAATTTCTTGGAGTTTGTTTCTGGGAGATCGTACGTATAAAATTAAAAATGAATAACGTCCAAACAGAACCCTGAGAGATGCCATCATTTTTAGGATTTCATACTGCAGTTGGTAAAACCGGATCACTTTGACCGTCCATCTGACTGTCAGACTGTTGAAAAGCCCTTTTCTCAATAACAGGTACACAGATCAAGTTGAAGTTTTTGCCAGATTGCAAGGTCTACGGTCCCTTCATTGCGTAAAAAAATTAAAGCTTCTAAATCAGTGCTATCAAAAGAGTCGTTCATTTCTCACATATTTTGATACTCGCAAACACTCCCATCAAAACTTGTAAGAACTTCCTGGTGACCTAGAACCATGAAAGTTGACAAGAAGCAAGGTGTCACAATTTAAATCGAGGAAACAGACTAAAGTTTTTATTTGTATTCATCACACGAAAAAATAATTTTCTGATTTTTATCAAAAATTAAAACACTCGAAAACCATGCAATTCCTGGGGCTCTTATCTTGCCAGTATCAATCTCGATACATCAGTGTCGATAACGAGCAAAAATCATAGATACTGTCGATTTCTGGGATGGATGAACTGTCTCTATAGATAGGTAAGTTTGTACGGAACCCTAGGAACGCGAGCCCTACTCCCACGTGTCCATATTTTTATTTTGAGCTATTTATATTTTTTAATTTTTTTGTTAAATCTTTGAGCTGTTTGAGAACACCTAGAAGTACCTATTCAGTAAATGGTGTCGAGTTATACGTGAAGATCATCCAGCGCATTTCCCCACCATCACTTGCAGAACAAAGAGACTCCATGGTTTAAGCCTCTGAACTGGACTCGCAATATACCAAAGTTCAAACCTGCACCCGGCCACCAGTTTCCCACAGTTCCCAAAAATCAGTTTAGGTTCCTTTATTGAGACGATACTAATCTACAGTGAAGTTGGAAGGAAACATTTCAATCACTCTTTTCTTACTCGTATGACATAATTCAAAACAAGAAAAAGACAGTCGCATTTGCTTGTAACAATGTGATTCTTTTGTTTCATTGCTGATCAATGTAAATCCCTAACAAATGAGACATGCACGCTTCCACACTTTGGTGGCTCCGTCTGGTAGCTGAAAACAACACACACATTATCGTATCATGGAGAACTGTTACTTTCTCTTCTCCCTCTCCGCATCCAAAAGGCCAACGAATTGTGTCGGAGAGCGACAGTAAACGGTTACTAGACTGTAGTACCAGTTCCTCTGCATAGTCAATGTTGAAACTAATAGGTCCCCCATCAGGGCGTGTGAACGTATACTGTGTCGAGCCGTGCTGTCCTACAGTTTCGCGCTCGCTCACTATGTATCAGTTTCACATGTGCGACCACTGAGCTTAGGAAATTCGCTCCTGTCTTGTTCGATGAAACAGTCTCGGAAGACACAACTCAGTATTTAGGCTGTCATTTTATGATCTTCGGTTTCAGTGCCTTTGTGGTAAACGAACAGTTGAACAGACGACTTGGATCTGTCTACTGATAACCAAGAACCAGATATGTTTAATAGTTTTTAACAATTGAACAGGTATGATCTCGCTTTCGAATTCGTTGAACGCTCGCACTGAAGTGACGCGTGTTAGCGTTCTTTTGCCGAGGGATCCTTTCTCCAGACAACCATCTGGCAGCCAAGTCATGTCGGAAGTAGGAGGTTTGCTGCAGGTTTCGGAGCGGAAGCTATAGGCGGACGCCTCAGTGCCGCAGCAGGTGTCAACAGAGGAGCGGTGGTGCGATCTCCTTCGGTGCGGCCAGTGCTCCCGGTAGCCAGTGCGTGACCCGCGGAGGACGCCTTGCGCAAGCGGCGGTAAAATTAGTGCGCCTTGTGTCCGGCACGAGAGAGGCGCGAAGGCGACGCCGCTGCCGCACTTCCGCTAGAAATAGATCATAGCCGGCCGTCACGTCGCTAGAGTGCCCACCTCACCCGTCCCAATGTCGTCGCAAAGGAGACTTACTCTGAAAATAACACGTCTGCAGCAAGTTCCTCAGGTGCTGAAATTCAAACGAAAGAGCAGCACAAAACCAACGCTACACTGTCCATAGTTTCTCATATACATATGAAATTATGGCAGATCTTGGAAAAAAAAAATGAAGTCGAGGAACAGGATAGGAAATTTTTTTGACAAAAAAGCAAAATCAAATTTTACTGCACCTAAATCTAAGTGCCAGTGGTAAAATTTTACCATCATAGGCAAATGTTGGATAGGAACATTCACAAACATACCTCTAATAATACTTCAATTACCAGCGATATAAATTGCGAGAGATGACATGTATAAATTAATGGAGACCTGGAAGGCAAAGAATTCATGAAGAAACCGTTCAGTGCTGACAGAGGTAAGAGATAAAATAACGTTGAGCGAGAGAAAGAGGTTTTGTGTGTGTGTGTGTGTGTGTGTGTGTGTGTGTGTGTGTGTGTGTGTGTGTGTTTTGGGGGAGGAAGGGGGGAGGGTTCACAGGTACGTTGAGATGCAGAGGTAGGTAGACAGGTCCCAATCTGGTGAAAGTCTTTTGAAGCCACTGCGACTGCTTACTTGCGCTTTTCGGGTACTAGCAAAGGTAACATATTCTCAAGAGGGACGGCGTTCCTTTACACGTCAATCATTTGTTAGGTGTCTTCCAGTTTCTGTCTTCCCTTAATGTTTCTACCCCTCTAATGCTCCGTCTAGTACCAAGGAAGTTTTTTTATATATATTTTGTTGGTCGTCTACGTTAACCATTTAGCCAGAGAAGTGAGTAATAACAGATTTGTTATACAGTATCACATACAAAACACATACACGTTACAAATTACATTAATTCCTGGTAAACCTCATGGTGCAGTCTGTACTTCCACACACTCAACACAGTCCATACATCACAACTTCCTACACCGGAACCTGTGAGACTGACTTATAACTGAACATACTCTGCTTACAGAAACTGGGCAACACTGACATAGTCCGTCGTGGTCAGCTGTCGAAACAAGTCCGTCACAGATGTAGGTTGAGGAATTCCTGCTCTGATCAACGCCTTAAGAAACTTGAGGCGTTGTCTGTCATAGCGTGAACATCAAGTATCACATGGTTGAGGTCTGCAATCACAGTTGGGTGGTCTTCGCAGTATGGAGGTTGCCGAACCTTCATCCTGTAAAAATGTGAAGGATAACGGCCGTGACCCGTCCGCATGTGCATTATGGTAGTGGTATTAGGTCTAGATAGCTTGATTTTGGAGAAACAGATTTTTCACGGAATTGCAATGAAGTCCCATGCTTCTTGACAGAGCGTGGGGGAACGATGCGGGAGACCCGCACCACCGTACTAGGCTAGGTCCCAATGGTGGTGTTTTGCCGTTGCCTTCCTCCGACCGTAATGAAGATAAAGACGACAGAACACCACCCAATCATCTCCGGGCAGATGAAAATCCCTGACCTTGCCGGGAATCGAATCCGGGGGCGCGTGCTTGGGAAGCGACAACGTTGCTGCCGGACCACGAGCGGTGGATTTGCTCGGAATACTCGGCTGTATTGTGCATATACGAGTAAATGGAGGTTATTCCATGATATGTTCATACGTGTCGTGTCATTCTGTCAGAGTCCATCACATGTTACTTTTCTCATATGTTCTGTGGAGGGCTTCATTTGCTAGCTCGTAAGTCCACCTAATTTTCAGCACTCTTCAGCAGCACCATGTAACAAATGTTCAGATGCTCTTACTTTCCGATTTTCCCACACTCTGTGAGTCACTTCCATACACTGCTGTGCTGCAAACGAGCATTCAAAGGTATTTCTCCCTCGCATTAAGGCATGTGTTTGATACTGGTAGACTTATTTTGCCTAGGAAGGCCCTCTTTGCCTGTTCTAGTCGGCTTTATATGTCCATGTCGCTTAGTGCGTCATATACTATTTTGCTTCCAAGGTAGCAGAATTTCTTCATTTACAGCTTGGTAGTTAAATTTGATCCTTAGCTTACCCCTGATCTCGTTTGTGCTACTGCCCATTACTTTCTTTCCAGCCAGGAAAAATATAAGGTGGTTACCATGAGACGATCGGTTTATCTACATTGGGATACCTCCTAATAATGTGTCGGGCCTCGTTTTGCACGGTGTAGTGCAGCAACTCGACTAGGCATGGATTCAACAAGTTCCTGGAAGTTCCCTGCGAAATATTGAGCCATGCTGCCTCTATAGGCCTCCATAATTGCGAAATTGTTGCCGGTGCAGGATTTTGTGGAAGAACTGACCTCCCGATTATGTTCCATAGATGTCCGAAGGGATTCATGTCGGGCGATCTGGTGGCCATACCATTCCCTTGAACTTTCCAGAATGTTCTTCAAACTGCGAAAACTTTGATCCAGTGGCATGGCGCATTTTCATCCATGAAAATTACATCGTTATTTTGGAACATGAAGTCCCTGAATGGCTGCAAATGATCAATGCTCGGTTCACTTCGACTAGAGGACCCAGTCGGTGTCATGTAAACACAGTTCTCATTATTATGAAGTCACCAACAGCTTGCACAGCGCTTTTTTGACAACCAAGGCCCATGGCTTCATGGGGTCTGCGCCACATTCGAACCCTACCATCAGTGAGCCGTAGTTTTTCAGTCGTCTACGGTACAACCGGTATGGTCACGAGCCCAGGGGCGGCGCTGCAGGCGATGTCGTGTTGTTAGCAAAGGCACTCGCGTCGGTCGTCTCCTGCCATCGCCCATTAACGCCAAATTTCGCCGCACTATCCTAAGGGGTACGTATGCCGCACGTCCCACATTGATTTGTGCAATTGCTTCTCTGTTAGCGCTGACAACTCCATGCAAACCCGCTGCTCTTGGTCATTACGTGAAGTTCGTCGGCCACTTGGTGGTACGTGGTGAGAGGTAATGCCTGAAGTACGGTGTTCTCGGCACGCCGTTGACACTGTGAATCTCGGAATATTGAATTTCCTGACGATTTTCCGGAATGCAATGTACCATGCCCGTAGCTCTACTTACCATTCTGCGTTCAAAAACTTATTTCTCGTCGTGCGACCGTAATTGCGTCGTACACATTCTCCATTGAATCATCTGTGTACAGATGATAGCTCCGCCAACGCACTGCCCTTCTATGTATGCGATGCTACTGCCATATGTATATATATGCATATCACTATCCCGTGACTTTCTCACCTCATTGTAATTATAGAAATAGATACGTGTGTTTCAGTCGTGAATTTGTTCCCGGAAATGGCGTGTCAATAGCACTCCGTCGCCTCGTCGGTCCATCGGAATCTGTAGAGCCGTCGCCTATTGCCCACGAGTCTTCAGCGGTAGCTGCTAAAGCACCAAGGACAACCTCGCTGTGCAGCAGCGTACAGCGCTTTAGCAGCGGGTGTCGACCCCTTCATTCGACAGTGAGCTCGTTTTGTGTGAAGCCTCCCACATAGACCTGCCCGGAGTCGTTGAACTCGGATGGCTCAAGCACGTACAGCTCGTCTGGTGCGCCACCGATATAGGCCAGACAGTAAGGCTTGATTAATTCCTTACGTCTGACCTGAAGTAAGTATTTAGGAACTTTCGCCAGAAGGCTAGGACTTCCACGAGCAAGCGACAACTTGTCCAAAAAGACGACCTACTGGACAGCAAACAAAGCAACATCTGGCGCTGCGGTCTGGAACCGCGAGACCGCTACGGTCGCAGGTTCGAATCCTGCCTCGGGCATGGATGTGTGTGATGTCCTTAGGTTAGTTAGGTTTAACTAGTTCTAAGCTCTAGGGGACTAATCACCTCAGCAGTTGAGTCCCATAGTGCTCAGAGCCAGCCAAAGCAACATCTAAAAACAAGAAAAACCAAAGACACTGTGTACCCAGTGTAATATCCTTTCCCATTTGGCGTTATCAATGTGATCTGATATCTCTTAAGTTCAGTCGCCCATCCGAAGCTTGTATCACTTTCATGTCCTTATGCTTGGGTCAGATTTCGTGGTTTTCTTTTGTGTCGAACCTTGAGAAATGTATATTGTTTCTAAACAAAAAATTTCCCTTTCTTTCAGCACTTGTCTTCTGATGATAATTACAAATTTTTACAGTCCACCACCCTTATTTTATTTTGTAGCTTGAGGTTTGTACGCACAGATGGAAAACGAAGTTTAGTGTCCATTTCAGGTGTTTCAGAAACTGTGTGAATCGTGTGCTCTTTTGCAATAATCGTTTTCTATTAGCAAATTCCATCCGTCACTTTTCTGATTGGAAGATGCTAAAAATGTTTCATCAGGTAGTTATTTTTTAAGGTTGTTGCTGTAAGAACATAGGGCCTAGTGGTGCTGTTCTGTTTCTAAGAGTACACAGTACATTCGTTCGTATTGCTTTGACATATCTGTAACTGTTTTCTAGTCAGATGATATGCCTGAACCGCCATGAAAAGAGAATACTAGACACTTATACGAATCGTAAACTTCAGTGAACTTTTAATACATTAGAGAAATTTAAGCGTAGATGCGATTCGTGTGCTATTACACAATTTGCGGCTAGACAGTCACGCACTTCATCCTCAAAAATTACTGTTAAATAAAATTCCATAGGCTGTCGACGTGCGTACAACGGGCACGACAAATGCGATACACCAATGTCATTCAGTTTTAAACCATTGGCAGAATAACACAAAACATTGCAATCATTTATCACTATTGCGTAACTCATTTACATACAAAAAGCGAAAATATCGTAACGTCACATTAAGTACCATGTGGAGTAGAAAGATAAACACAAAGCACAAAATTGAATAAATAAAGTCGTTCATGGACCTCACAGTTTTTTAAAACGATACTTTTAAATTGTGTTACGTTTCTACTTTCAGTATAATATCTGACAAAAGAAGTTACTTTTACGAAGAAGTTAGTGTATTCTAGCATTGCATGTCACAAAAACGGGGTGCAGTTCCAATATAGTTCTTACTGAAGCCATTTCATACAACACGAATCACCTGCCGTTTTTCGTCGTCGCGCCGGTCTCTTACAGCTCTGTTTCCAGATAGGTTCCAGAAACATACACTTATTTATTGCCCAGTTCGCGTCAACAACTCCGCCATTTACATTGTCGTTTTTGCATAATGGACGCATTTCTGATACAGTCTTGCTTCGCGTGGTCCAGATTGCGAACTCCGACCCATTGTTGATATTCTTCCTCATGACTGCCAGACTACGTAAAGAAAATATTTTTGTCAAAACATAGATTGCACAAATGAACAATGAAGTTCCTTTGTTGCTCAAGGAGATGAGTTGCAGTAATTCTCAAATTCATTCAAATTATAATGACATTGATTGAGGTCTGAGATTGTTGGGAATTTGCTTTCACAAGATTTCTGCTTCAATTACGTTTTTGTTTGCAGTATTAGTCACGAAACCTTTAGACAGTAAGCTGTATACTGTATGTTTAAGTACCAAAAAGTCACCATTGATGAGAAAGATTTAAGTACGCCTTCGTTAATTCCACACGGACTTAAGATTTTCTCCTATGTTTATGGCTTTACACTGTCGCATTGTTTACAAACGCTAAGAGAATTTAAAAAAAAGCTGATGACGCATTGATTCACAATGTATATTCTCATAGACCAAGAATGTTCGTTGGGGCGACGTATCATTTGTCACCCAGCAAAGCAGCCTATCGCTTGTATGCACAGGTTTCTTGATAGTGTTTCCAGTCATATTCTGTCAAGGAAATCGACGGTTTTCGTATTCTGTGACGTAAGGCTTTATGTATTTTGTTCTGTAATAGGAAAGAGGTCAACAATTCGGAGAAAACACAGGATTCTACAAGAAAGACGTTGACATAATCGCTTCTTTAATCTGAGAATGTGTTTACCTAGCCGGATACTTAAGGACCAGCAGGAAAAACTGACGATAAACGCAGAAAAAATATTGAGAACAGGAATTCAAGCGCACAACTTAATCGTGCCGTAATTAGAGTACATTATGTAAAGAGTGCTTTTGTCGTGGTATTTTGATTTACAGCATTTTTTCAATCTCATCCAGCTACACTGCTGGCCACCGTAAATGCAACACCAAGAAAGACAAGAGGTAGCACAAAAAAATTTATTTTGTAGATAACATGTTGACCAAGTATCAAATGATTACGTTTACAGACGTTTGTGACATGTGGTTCCTGCCAGAATCAGTACCCAGAGTAGCCGCCATTGTTGGAGATCACCGCTGCCACACGTCTCGGCATTGAGCCAAAGAGACGTTGGATGTGTTCCTGGGGTACAGCAGCCCAAGCAGCTTCCACACGTTGCGAAAGATCATCTGGTGTGGCAGCTGGGGATGTAATCTGGGTCACTCGTTGAGCAACCATGGACCACATGTTTTCTATCGGCGAAAGAGCCGGCCAGGGAAGCAATTCAATCTGGTTATTGACGAAGAACCTTTGGACAATGCGTGCCACGTGTGGTCGCGCATTATCCTGTTGCAATATGGCTGTGGCCGAGCCCTGAAGGTAAGGAAGGACAACTGGCTCCAGCACCTCGGATATGTAGCGCCGGCTATTTAAAGTACCGGCAATGCGTACTAGAGGCATGCGAGAGTAATATCCAATACCGCCCCATACCATAATACCCGGTGCAAGACCAGTGTGGCGGTGCATAATGCAGCTGTCCAGCATCCTCTCTCCACGGTGTCTCCATACTCGAATCCGACCATCGTGGTGCTGCAGACAGAATCGTGCCTCGTCAGTAAAGACAACGTCATTCCATTCTGCCGTCCACATCCGTCTGTCATCACACCATTGGCGACGGAGACGTCTGTGGTTCTGCGTCAATGGTAGACGAAGCAACGGACGTTATGCGGACAGACCACTCTGCTGTAAACGGCGTCGAATGGTACGCGCAGACACTGGATGATGCGTTACAGACGCAATGTGCTGTGCTATGGTTCGGGATGTCACTGAGCGATCCGTCACTGCCATGCGCACAATTTGCCTATCAGCACGTGCAGTGGTGCACCAAGGTGAATGCGATCGACCACGTCGGTCCGTCGTACCCTCCTGCATCCAACGGTCACATATCCGCATTACAGTTGTTTGGTTTCGTCCAACACGACCAGCGATTTCTCTGTATGATAATCCACAATCTCGGTAAGCCACTATCCTTCTTCTGTCGAACTCGGATACTTGATCAAAAGATGTTCGCTGTTGTCTACGAGGCATGACTGACCGTCTTGTGAAACAACCACAAGGTAAACACACGTGCCGAACGTACACTCGTCGAAATCGCCAAGCCTTAAATGGCGCTATGAGGTGGCGCCACAGGCGCGCGTGACGTGCGTCTGCGCTGAAATTCTAATCAGTTGCATATCTCATCGCTGCAAACTCATGGTGTAAATTTCACTCGATTCGGATGCTTCCTTCAGGGTGTTGCATTTACGGTGGCCAGCAGTGTACATGAATCTTATTAAAAGGATCAATTACAAATAAAAATTTAATGATTTTTATGTTACACGTGCAAATGATATTTTAAACAATGAAGCACCACAGACATCGGTAGGTAATTTCGCGGTAGGTGTAAGGTGATTCCTAAAGTTATTAATATATGCAGTTAGGTATAATTAAGTATATTTCTTGTAAAATATAATCTATCATAAATGGTTAATGTAAAATAAGCGCCGTTTTTTTTAACTTTTAAAATTAATTAGAAGCAGAATTAGCACTTACCGCAGCACAGGTATTGTGAATCAAAATTTCTTGTTCAGTGTTTGAAGACCCATTTTGCATCCCTCTTGCTTCGCCCATCTTCAGTATGCAGCCGTTCTCCAGTACCGCGATACCAGCCATCGTAATCCCCCAATGGTTGCTTCTTTCGGCTTTCTCTCTTTCGGAGACACACGGAGCTAACGTTTCCCCTTCGTTGCCTTCGATAGGAGTGAGACACTGTGTCCTCCCGTTTCTTTTTTTACACCGGTAGTGCCCTTGGTTTTCTCCACCGGCGCTGGTTCCTTAAGGATGTGTTGAAGGAATGAAGTTTCATTTGATCTAAAATTCGTGTTGTTTTCTGTAAGCGGCGATAGCTTCTCTTGAGATGGCTTCTTTCTTTAATGGAATAATTCCAGTTTTCTTACTAGCATTAGAAATATTTTCCTGCCTCAAGGCCAGACAAAAGCTGGGTTTAGGATTGTACAGATGTCAGTCCTATGGTTTTTTCTGCTGGGTTTCCTTTCTTACAAGAATTTAGTGTATGCCCAGTGTGATTGGTGAAATTTGTAAATTCTTAACTGTAGGAGCTGCAGAAGTAGTATGCGCAGGAAACATGAATAAGATGATGCTGTCCTCTTCTCCTGTGACAGCTGTATTATATTTCGACTTTAGTACGACACATGGAAGTTCATAAACCGGCCGTGTGGGTGGAATGGGACTTCACCTTCACTTCTGAAATTTTGTCTTTCCTTTTGGCATATTCTGACTTTAAATACGAAGAAAGTATTTTAAGGCAGGTAATTTCGTGACATGCCCTAAGGAAAAAATATTTACATGGACGTGAAGCTAGTTATGTAGTCAACTAATTTTCCTCAGTAAACTGTGGTCGTAAAGTGCAAAGAAACGGAGCTGTAAGGCAAACCAGTGAGCCGCTAAAAATTTCCTTTCAGTATCAACCTGTAGCTTTCGTCACGTAAATAACAAAACTAAGTGCAATACTTAACGAATTACTAACATCCCTGGTCAAGAAAATACGTAGTTTTGCCCTTATCTTAACTGGCTATCTCAAGTACTCAGTTATAGTACTTATGGCGGACATCGATGCAAATACTTTGTCTCGACTTTGCTCCAGCATCTTTATCAACATCATCTTCTCATACCAACAGTGTCGTCTCAAGCAGCTAAAAGCCAAAGTGGCTGGTGTGGTGTGGTCCCAATGATTTAACAAAAAATATCATGAAATTACCTCTACCACGAAAATTCTTCCCATTTGTCACATAATATATCAGCGTGATAGGTAATAGAATATTAATTGTCAGTAATATTTTGAAAATTATTTTTTTCTAAATTTTCCAGGACTGCCGACAGTCAGCAGTGCTGTCGTACCTTAATTTCAAAGAATGACTCAAAAGACCCGTTTGATTTTATCCTGCAACCGTGCGAGGATAAACATGTAGCACTTCTCTTGCAGCAGTAGCGGTCGTCCTTCAGAGACCATCTCGACACCACAACAAAAACTAAAACAAATGTAGATTAGGTCTGCAATGAGTCACGGGAATTCAACTAGAAATGTGTGACAGAGGGCTGTAATTGCTATTAACTTTAATTTGTAAACGGTCGCTGCCTACACAGCCATATTTAAAACTTTAACAAATTCTTGTTTAGTTATTTTATTTAGAATGACTTCGCCTTGTGTTTTGCATGCATATTTATTTAAAGCTCGAGTCTCGACACGAGAATCCAATGGTTTCTTCGTACAATAAGAGGACTCACAGGAGCAGCCACAATTGGAAACGCTCTCGACCCCATCCCAACCAGTACGAGAAATGACAAAAGACAGAATAACTCGTAAACCAAGTGCTACAACACACACTCGCACCAGCTATATGCGTCTTTTCAGGAAAAATACAATAAATTGGAGCAGAATTGAAACCGATACTACACCTTGAGTTCTCGGAGTCCTTCAGCAACCTCAGGTGCAAAACACATTGTTTCACTGTGTAACAAGGTTTTATTAAACGGGAATATTCGGTATTACGTATTGTTAACTTCTCGCTCGTATCCAGAAAGAAAAAAAAGCTGCATTTCCATACTGGAGGATTGGTACGGAACAGGGAAAATAGGTAAGCTTTCCATTCTGCGAAGTAGGAAAGTGACGTGATCTTGTCTGTGGTTATGACTGAGTCACATGACGTCAGCTGCGTTCCTGGAAGGTGAGTTGTACACGTGTGAGACGGGCTTTGTTACAGCCGGTGACGTTCTGCCTTTCGGGACGGGTTTGTGACCCCTCACACATGCTTCGTAGAAAGCACTACTGCCCAACAGCAGGGAACAGAAATGTTTTAACCTGAGATCAAACAAGTAGCATTATCGGTTACAACTTTTAAACCAGTCATCAGGCTTTTTGTCTTCATCGCGAAGTTTTTTGAACAGAATTGCCGGGTTCGGATATACAAGAGCCATCTTTAAAATCTACAGTAGAAGCAAAAGAGAGAGAGATTACTGTCTACTATAATAAGAGATTAAAAACAAAGGAGAGAAAATGTAAACATGATTTACCTCTCATTCTGTTGCACTGCGGCAAGACGTAATCGTGTAAAAGTAATTCAGAACTGCTACGCATGCTTCAACAAAGCTGTCTAGAGGTAGCTGATGCCTGCATAACGTACAGATAATTATAAAAAGTAATTAAATGATGATTGATTTAAACGTACCGTACTTTCAAATATTATCAGTTGTATTTAACGAAGCAATTTGTTGTATATATTTAACCATCTGAAAAATCTAATTGTTGAAAGGTGGCTACACTGAGTCACAGCGGCAGAGATTGCGCCAAAGAGTTTTATTCCGTCGCCTCCACTGGCAGTGCTTGTTCAGGAGTTGTGGTGGTTAGTGCTTTGCTGAGAGGATGTTGATAGCTGTACTATTTGAGGCCATGTCGTGTGCAGTTGTTTTGATGGGCTAGACAGCAGATGTTGTTCGAATGGAGATGTTGTAATGATTAGAGTGTATTTTTAGTCAATATATATGAAGGTAAAAACATTTTATTTTTTTATTTTTTTAATTTCCGAACTAACAATGCCTCTTGGTCACAGGTTCAGTCAACAAAGTATCTGGCTTGTGTTCATGTATTAGACTGTAATTCGGGTTTCTGTGTGCAATTATAGTTCAGTTTTATTTAATTAATTCAGTGTAAATGGTATTTAAAATATCTTGTCATATTGAGGAAGAACCGTGCCAGATGTGTACGTTGAATCACACTTCCACACACACAGAACAGTTACACTTGTGCTTTGTTGTTCGTAGTTTTTGTTTCGTAGCTTTTATAGTTGCTGGGGACTTAATTAATTAATTGTAGTAACGGAAATTTCCTTTCATTCTTTGTTGTTATTCTATGCAGTCAGATTGCGTACTAATACTAGTCAGGGCCAACCGGTTACGAGACTTCGTAATCGGACAGTCAGCTACTAAAATTAAAATTATTTGCATTGTATTTAATTAAGCCCCCATGCATTGTCTTCTGACAGTTTTCAAAGCTGGTAAGAATTCAACTAAACGTTCAGAAATAAAAATTGTATACAGAAATCATTCTAAAAGTGAATACATTGTCATTGCAGTAGAATTAATACTATGAACAAAGAAGATGGAATAAACTTAGATAATATGTGTATTGGCCTGTGTCTCATATTCTAATATGTACTGTGATAAAATTTTCATTTTTATATCAATTTCCATGCATTATCAGATGACCTGAGTCAGTCACACAGTAACTCCCGAAAGTCCAAATGAACAGTCCAAAAGCAGTCTCTCGGCTCACTACAAACGTGTTTTCCATTACGCCTGGAGGCAAAAACGATGGAAATACTGTACTGATTTTATTGACCAGCGTGACAAAAACATCCAGAGGTTCTCTGAGCGCTGAAAGGCATGTGACCCCTACTAATTGAACACATTTGGTGCGTATACAGATTTTGCATCATATCTGCTGGGCTACGCACAGTGTACGCAGGAAGTGCTTAAGAGCACCTATCAGTTATTTCGCGGCCGTTTGTTTCTATTAAGTTTTCGGCACCAGTTTCATCGTTGGCGCCAATTTAATCTCTGGTCGCACTGAGACCTGATGTGGTGCCTAGTGCGAGCAGAGATTAATCTGTGTGCTTCCGCTATTTCTTCAGCAGTCAGTTGCTTTGCTGCCCGAGCCATTGTTGAAGATTGTCGAAAGGCAGGACTTCTTTTTGTAGGGAATTAACGTGACAAGTGCATCGCGATCATTTATTGCGACGTACTTAGTGAGCTTCTCGTTCATTGTAATTCAGTTCAATGACTGTCGTGAAACTTCTCATTATCAATAAGCGGCTCACGCAAACTTGGCACCTTTTACTTCCTCAATCAACGAACACGGCAACTTACCCAAAAATGCTCGTACTGTCGCTACCCGAACTGCGGTACTGGCAGAAACCTCTTAATTTTTCTCATCCCATTCCTCGCAACATATCAGTAAGCTATATTGCACATTCTGGATAAATTAAGCCAAAGAGTTCAGTTACATTTTTTCTACAAAATTTGTTGAAAACTTAAATTGTTCTAAAAACCCTAGTTGATCGAAAGATGAGTAAAGTATTTCAAGAAATGAAAGTATATGTCGAGCTTCAATGGCAGAAATTATTTTTAAGCTAAGCTTGGTACGAAACACACGTCACTTCTGCCGTTGAACGCTTTCGAATGAATACTCATCTTTCTTTGGGTTTCTCAGTTCTTGCTACTAATCAGCACCAACTCTACTTGGCCGAATTCAAAAGCCATTCACTTACCAAGTTACAAAAATGTCATAAGGCGAAAGAACTCTAGCATGCTTTTGCCCTTCTCCAAATCGCAAAAGACTCATCTACTCAAATATATGTACACAATCTTGCAGCTGAATGGCAATTTCGGGAATTCAGGTAGCGGGATTGGTGGATCCTTCCTTGTTCTTTTCTCAATTGCGTTTTTGCCCGACCACTATAACGAGAACGTGATTCGTGTCTTTCGGTTGAAATATTGCACAAACGTTATCAGGGGGGGGGAGGGGGGTGGGAGAGAGAGAGAGAGAGAGAGAGAGAGAGAGAGAGAGAGATGGCTGGACGCATGCATTTACATCGTATTCCGCAAGCTACCTAACAGTGTGTGGCGGAGAGCACTTCTGGTGTCACCAACTGATCCACCCCTATTTCTCTGTTCCATTCGCGAATGACGCATGGGAAGAACGTTTGAATTTTATCGTTCGTGTCATTTCGCGAGATGTGTGTGGGAGGAAGTAATACACGATCCGGTCACATTAATGCGACTACTTCTCAGAAATCTGAATAGTCACCTTCATCTCCGCGGACGTGTAAGAAGAATGTCAGTAAGGCTCTGGAAGGTTCCAACAGGGATTTAGAGCCATGTTGGCTCCAGTACCACTATCAGCAGCGCCATGTTTTACGGATGACGATCCATGACGCCCAGAGTCCGATCGAAGTGGTCCCTTGTATTCTCGATTGGGTTTTAACCCGGGGGGCTCTGTGGTCAGGGGAGTACGGTAAACTCACAACGGTGCTCTTCGACCCATACACATACAATGCGAGCTACGTGACGTGTTGCATTGTCCTGCTGGTAGATGCCATCATTCCGAGGAAAAACAAACAGCATGTAGGGTGGGTAGATGCATACTTGTTGATCCATTGTGCCTTCCAGAATGACGAGATCACCCAAGGAACCCCTCCGACGATTGTTCGAGAGCCGTGCGCGCCATCGTCCAACTGTCCGATGTAGGATAAAACGTGATTCATCTGGAAAAGCCACCTGTCGCGAACTCAGAGGACGTCCAGTTGCTGTATCGATGTGCAGTTTCCATCCTTCGTCACAGATGAACAGCAGTCAGCCTGAGTGCATGAACCAGCATCCTCCTGCCGCGGAGGCCCATTCGCAGCGACATTCGCTGAACGGTTGTTGAGCAGACACTCTAGGTAGTGCCTCGGTTCGTCTGCTCAACATTTTCATGTCTATTCGCAAGTACGCATCCCTCAGCCGTCGTTCACCTCTGTCATCTATGGCCCGTGGTGCATTCAGTTACCTCGGCGCCGGTTTTGGGCAGTGCCATTTTCTTATGCAACGTATATTTCAACCACAATAGTTTACAAACGTAGCTGTTTTGGAAATACTTCCACCCTTCGAGCGCTATATAAATCGCTCCTTTCCAGCATTACGACGACGACTGCTCTGTTTTGCACGGTCCCCTATCCACTTTATAAATCTTCCTCTGCTAGTGCTGCCACCTGCCGCCTGTGAGTGGTTATTGCACGTTGACGTCTGACATAGGCAGTGGTCGCATTAATGAGACAGGCCCGCGTGTGTTGTCCGACGTTTCCCAGAAGAGCCATCTCGAAATTTCAGTAGTAAGGCTTTCCCTTAAAAACTACGCTTCATGTACCATCTGCCACTGGAGTTCGTTGGGCATGTCTGTAACGCTCACGCGCCGACTACACGATTCAGTGACGAAAAGCGCCGCTCTTCGTTGGATCTTCTCTATCTTTTCTTCCAGTTCTGCTTGGTGAGGATCCCAGATGGATGGCCAGTAATCGGTCGAACATGCGACTTGTAATCCACCTCCTTCGTGGATGAGATACGTTTGCACAAGAAGACACCAGCTGCAGAACGTAAATCGCAAATAATGGCAGTCTGAATTACTGTATCCCAAACGCTGTATTTCAGAGATTTTCGACAGCAAGGCCTGCTTCTGGTTTGGAAACTATCTGCTTTTTGTGCCTCGTATTTGCAGCCAAGTGCGACAAAAGGCGCCGGTGTCTAGCGGGACGCTCTCGGAACGACCTGGTTCTGCGGTCCCGCCAGGGGGGCCGCTCAGCCTACGGAGTCCCAGAGTAACCCGCGCGGTAATTGGCAGGAACACGGGGCCCATCGCTTCTCAGCTCGGCGCGCGCCTTTCCTCTTCCCCCTGCTGCCTCTCCCCCTCCTCCCTGCCGGCCTCCCTCTCTGTCCCCCCTCCCCCCTCCCTTCATCCCCTCCATCTTCCCACCCCATTTGCTAAGCCGCCCACCGGGTCCCTGAGAAACGCGTTGATTCTCATTTGCAGCCGTCTTGAGGAGAGCCCACCCCACCCCCTCCCACCCCACCAAACCACAGCCCTGCTCTCGCCTTACGTTAAGCCCTCAGTCTGGCGTTGTTTCCCGTGCTTTGTCGACATGGCTCCGCTAATTCCCAGCTCCTTAATTTTGGTCCGCTGCACTTCCATCCCCTAGACGTTTGTTTCTCCAAATGTGTTTTCGTAACGGCTGAAACTGGTGACGGCCGTAATCTTAATGGAGATGGATTCTGTTGTAAAAGTGAGCTGGAGGTGTAGGCCTCCCCGGCAGCTGAAACGAGAAAGGGAGGAATGACGAATATTTGCGGCAACACGCGTAATCCGTTCCCCAAAAGCATTGGCATGCACTGAAACATTGGTCATGCCGTTGCCAGAAACGAACCGCACCTATGTTAATGCACAGATGAAGGTCCGAAATACGAGGGGCAATTGAATAAGTAATGGAACACATTTTTTTCTGAAATCAGCTTGTTTTTATTAGGATTCCAATACATCATATTACTCCCTACTCTTTCGTCTGAAAAATCCTGTTTTTCAACATAATCTTCGTTCAGAGTGTCTGCCTTACACCACGTTATTCGGAGGTCCTATATGCCCGCATGGTACCACTCTGCTAGTCGATGTCTGAGCTTTTGTCTTGCTTCCTATGGAGTGTGTCCTTCATTGGGCCAAACAGATGAAAGTGGGAAAGTGAGAGATCCGAGCTGCAGGATGGAGAGGAGGAACAGTCCAGTGAAGTTTTATGAGCTCCTCTCGAGTACGCAGACTTGTGCGAGGCCTTGCGTTGTCATGGACGAGGAGAAGTTCTTTCGCATTTCTGTGGCGACGGACGCGCTGAAGTCGTTTCTTAGATTTCCTGAGGTTGACACGATACACTTCATGAGATGGTCGTTGCACCATGAGGGAGGACATCAAACAAAGGTCCAGAATACCGTTGCCATCACGACACCGACTGAAGGTGCGGCTTTCAACTACTACTTTCGAGGAGAGTGCTGTGGCGCCACCCCAAGAATCACCTGGGAAAGGCAACCACGCTATTGCCAGGTGACGTTTGTAGTCGCGCCGCACAGCGTTAAGACGTGGGGTCGTGGTGAGAGCTGCAGCTACCGCTACTGCAGAGTCACGCCTGGTATAAAAATGTCGGGTAGACCGTTCGCCTGGTGCAGGTCTTTCGATTTGACGCCACATCGGCGACCTGCGCGTCGATGTTAGCGGTGTCTGGCACCTAAGCACGACTCCGCGCAGCCATTTTCCTACCACTCTTGGCTCCGACTCCTGGGACACTGTACATTGTCACAGTATTAATACCAGGTCAACCATTTACACAATTCCGTGGTCCGCTACGTCACGGTCGCTCTGTGTCCGGTAATAAAAGATGAACTATACACCTCGCAGATGACCTGAAAGAGAAATTCTTTCTGAGTACGTTTGTAAAATTTCTGGCCATAGGTCTGCCACGTTATCAAAGTGAAATTGTGTATTGTAAGTTTTCATTATAAAAACATTGAAATGCTACCCAGAATGTTAAATTACAAGATGTAATCGTTTCCTCGTACACGGAATTGAAAGTTGTGGTTATGCAGGCACTAGTCAGTACAATCCGTGTGGATATTATGCAGATTACTATTTGTTGCCTTTTGCACTGCGTCTTTGGTAGCATCAGTTAGGGCCTGTCTAGTGAGACAACTGGCCACTATAAGCAATAACTATCATCACCAGCAGCAGCATCGTTATTACGCCAACTTATACAGTGGGCTTGCGCAGATGTAGGCAGACTGCGCGAGTAGGTGAAAATTGTGAAAAATAAACTCACTACCTAGCCGTTGATGTTCCTGCCTGTTTCTGACAGCATTGTTTGGATGGTCATTCGGTCCGAATAACGTGCTACCAAGTTCTACACCGATGGTCATTAAAACTGCTGCTCCGTAAAAGGCCATACAACAAGCGTCAAACTACCATGAAGTGTATTGCATTTTTTTATATCCAAATGAAGAGCATTTCAGCGCAACCGCCGAAAATAGATGAGTACCACCATCTGCATTCTATCTACGAAGAAAGACTGCACAGCGGTTTGCTAATATGTAAATCACATTCGAATGTTGTTTGCGAAAAGAGTGTTGTTAATGGTATTAGTCTACCAGAACATCAGCCGGCACTCTTCGGCAGAGATGGTGGTCTGCCGAGCCTGAGGTTTGTCGTCTCGCAGTGGTGCTGCTTGCGCTCATCGGCATTCGACGAATATGACGAGAATATGGAATTGATGACCCCAGTAGGGCCATAACGCCGTTTAGGATCTGTGTCCCATGCGACTAGAGTTAAAGAGGACAGACATACATTGATCAGTCAGAACATAATGACCACCGACCCAACAGCCGCTATGTCCACGTTAGCATGGGTACAGCGGCGACGCGTCGTGGCATGGAAGCAATGAGGCCTCGGTAGGTTGCTGGAGAAGTTGGCACCACATCTGCACATACAAGTCACCCAATTCCCGTAAATTCTGCGGAGAGCTCAGACACCACATCCCAGACGTATTCGATCGGGTTCAGACCTGGCGAGTTAGGTATGGGGGGGGGGGGCGCAGCACATCAATTGGAACTCGCCAATGTGTTGCTCAAACTACTCTATTACACTCCTGGCCTTGTGACGTGGCGTATTATCTTGTTGAAAAATGTCACAGCCGTCGGGAAACATGACCATTGTAAGATACTCCTAGGCCGTCATGATGCCTTGAACGAGTTCCACTGAATGGTTGGTGATAGACAACACAGGGATTGCACTGCTGATGCCCGAGCTGTAAACTCCCCACGTATGCTAAGGAGTAGATGCCTGTCTTTCTGGGGCATCAGGAATCCTGGCATCGGCCATCATGCCAGGTGGCCTTTGCTGTGGCTGGGTGGCGCCCGTGGGGAGAGCCCCTGATCAGAGTGGCTGGCATTAGGGCAGATGACCCACAATGAAGTGGACTAAGTCATCTCTTGCTGGTGACCATACGGCGCCAGCAGTCTCTAAGAAGGGCAAGATCGAGTACAATGCTGACAGATATGACCATAAATCGTTACCCTCCCTCGCTACACCATGGGAGGAACGTAGGGCTACAGAAAGAAGAGAGCCATATTCGCCTCATTAAAGTCTGTGGCAGAATGGACGGGGACTCCTATCTACGGATTCTCAATTTTTTGTTAAATATCTCGAGGAGAAGTTTGAAGAAGTGACAGCGCTATCCAAGATGAGAAGCAGTGCGGTCTCCACTCAGACAGCATCTCCATTGCAATCCCAGGCATTATTCGCTTGTAACTGGTTGCGTGGTATTCTTGTCTCCGTCACTCCCATAAAAGCCTCAACATGGTCCAGGGGATTATTTTCCATCGTGGCCACCTCTTGCAGTCTAACAACGAGCTCCGCACCAGTCTAGAGTGGCGGGGTGTCCATTTCATCTGGCGCATTTGCAGGGGACCCAAGGACAACATGGTTGCTACCTGTGCCTTCATCTTGGCCTTTGAGGGTGATTCATTGCATGAAAAGGTCAAGGTAATGGTTTACACCTGTGACTTTAAACCATACGTCCCTCCCCCTATGCGATGCTTTAAGTGCTGGAAATTCGGGCACATGGCTTCCCGCTGCACTTCCAGCGCCACATCTCGAGACTGCAGACATCCACTGCATCCATATGCTCCATGTGCGCCTCCTCCCACTTGCATTCTGTGGAGAGCAGCACTCCCCCTGCTCGCCAGACTGCACAGTATTCCAAAAGAAGCGGAAAAATCATGGAGTACAAGACCCAGTACTGGTTGACTTAAACAGAGGCTAAATGTGAATTTGAATGATTATACTCCGTTTGGTTGACGGCCACATATGCTGCAGCTCTCCCAAGTTCTCCACTAATGCCACAACAGACACTCGCCAGTGGCTAAAGGAGTCAAAAGCTTCTTGACATAGAGCCTCACGGTCTTCCTCCATGCCCGAAGCTACTTCGGAGAAGTCCCCCCCCCCCCCCCCCCCCCAGCAAGCACCTAAAGAGAAACGAGAGGGCAAGCAAGCAAATAAGTCTGCTAAGAAAAAGGACCCTCAGGTGGCCTCAACACCACCACTCCCTACCAATTCTGCATCTGAGGATGGTGGAGATATTAGTGAGTGTCCCCTGAAGACATGGATCTCACTGAAGCCTCATCCACAATGGGAATGGATACAAATACTCAATCGGTGGCAGCAGGTACCCTGAGGCGTAACCTGCTTCTTTGCATGCTCCATGCCTTCCCAGCCTCACGATAACCTCTTACTCCAGTGGAATTGCGGTGGTTTTTTCCACCACCTGGCTGAGCTATGGCAACTATTAAGCTTTACACCTGCTTTCTGCATTGCCCTCCATGAAATACAAACCCCTGCAATCAGCAGCCATAGGGGATATTATAAGACCCGTAACGACTATAACAGTGTCCGATAGTCCTGTACTCGGTATGCAGTGAACCTGTGCACCTTAAAAACCCTCTTGAGGCTGTGGCTGTCAGGATAAGGACGACGCAGGAAATAACTATCTGCAATGTATATCTTCCTCCAGATGGTGCAGTACCCCTGAAATCATTGGCTGCACTGACTCATCATCACACTAAACCATTCCTACTTTTCGGAGATCTTAACGCCCATAACCCCTTGTGCAGTGGCATCGTGCTTACTGGTCAAGGTAGAGATATCTAAACTGCCCTGTCTCAACTCGACCTCTGCCTCTTAAATACTGGAGCCTCCACATATTTCAGTGTGGCTCATGGCACTTACTCAGCCATTGATTTATCCGTCTGCAGCCCAGGGCTTCTCCCATCTATCCACGAGATAGCCCACGATTACGTGTGTGGAAGTGACAACTTTCCCATCTTCCTGTCACTCCCCCGGTGCCATTCCCCCAGACGTCTACCAAGATGGGCTTTAAACTAAAGTCAGATTGGGAAGCTTTCACTTCTGCTGTTACCGCTGAATCTCCCCCACATGGTATCATCGTTGTGGTAGTTGAGCGGGTCACTAGAACGATCCTTTCTGCGGCGTAAAAGTCAGTACCTTGGTGGTCGCTGGAAATCGCTGAGGCCATTAAAGAGCGTCGGTGAGCCCTACAGCGGCACCCGTCCCTAGAGCACCTAATAACTCCTATATTGCTCCGTTCCCGCGTTCGCCAGCTTATAAAAAGACGGAAAAAGGAATGTTGGGAGAGGTTCGTGTCGATCATTGGGTACCATACGTCACCTTCTGACGTCTGGACGAAGATCAGACGTGTTTGTGGGTACCAGACCCCGACAGTTGCCACTGCCATTAACATCAATGGCGTGTTATCTATGACGCAAACGCAATTGCCGAACACTTTGCTGAGCGCTATGCTCGAAACTCCTCGTCGGAGAATTATCCCCCGACATTTCGCAAAGTCAAATGGAGGATGGAGAGAAAGCCCTCTCGTTCACTGAACGTCACAGTGAACCCTATAATGCTCCATTTACAGTGTGGGAGCTCTTCAGCGTCCTAGCACTTTGCCCCTCACAGCTCCTGGGAAAGATAGGATACACAGTCAGATGATCAAACATCTCTCGCCTGACTGAAAGCGACACCTCCTCGTCATCTTCAACCAGATCTGGTGCAATGATGTCTTCCAAACACAATGGCGGGAGAGCACCATCATTCCACTGCTCAAACCCGGCAAATACCGCTTAATGTGGATAGCTATCGGCCCATCAGCCTCACCAATGTTCTTTTTAAGCTGTTGGAACGTATGGTGTATCGGCGCTTGTGTTGGGTCTTGGAGTCACGTGGCCTAGTGGCTCCATGCCAGGGCGGTTTCCACGAGGGTCGCTCTACCACTGATAATCTTGTGTCCTTCGAGTCTGCCATCCGAACAGCCTTTTCCAGACGCCAACACCTAGTTGTTATCTTTCTTGGTTTACGAAAATATTACGACACGACCTGGCGACATTATACCCTTGCCGCATTATATGAGTGGGGTCTTCGGGGCCCTCTCGCGATTTTTATCCAAAATTTCCTATCGCTCCGTACTTACCGTGTCCAAGTTGGTGCCTGACATAGTTCCCCCCATATCCAGGAGAATTGGGCCCTCTAGGGCTCTGTATTGAGTGTATCTCTATTTTTAGTGGCCATCAACGGTCTAGCAGCAGCTCTTGGACTGTCCGTCTCATCTTCTCTGTATGCGGATGACTTCTGCATTCGTACTGCTCCTCCAATACTGGTGTAGCTGAGCAACAGGGAGCTATCCACAAGGCGCAGTTATGGGCTCTAGCCCACGACTTCCAGTTTTCATCCGCGAAATCGTGTGTCATGCACTTCTGTCAGCGTCCTGCCGTTTATCCAGAACCAGAACTTTACCTTAATGACGATCCGCTCACTGTAGTGGAGACATATCGATTCTTAGGACTAGTTTTCTACACACGATTGAAGTGGCTTCATCATCTTCGTCAGCTGAAGCGGAAGTACTGGCAGCACCTAAATGCCCACCGCTGCCTGAGCAACACCAATTGGGGTGCGGATCGCTCTACGCTGCTGCAGCTCTACAGAGCCCTTTTTCAATCCCGCCTTGACTATAGGAGTCTGGTTTATGGTCCGGTGGCGCCCTCAGCGTTGTGTTTACTCGACCCAGTGAACCATTGTGGCGTTAGACTGCCAATGGGAGCTTTTAGGATGAATTGGGTGACCAGCGACCTGGGTGAGGCCAGAGTCCCTCCATTGAAGGTTAGGCGTGCACAACTACTCGCCAGTTACGTTGCACACATGGGTAGTTCTCCTGAGCATCCGAATTACCGTGTTCTTTACCCACCTACGGTGGTTCATCTCCCGAATCGGAGAACCAGGTCAGGGCTTACAACTGCGGTTCGCGTCCGATCTCTTCTGTCTGAAGTGGAGTCCTTGCCTTTACCATCTATACTCGAGGTCCATTCACGTAAACCTCCATGATGTACACTTAAACCAATCCTTTTCCTGGAGCTTTCACAAGGTGCTAAGGACTCAGTTACCCCTGAATCTCTCCCTGTCACTTTCTCTCGATTCTTGACATGTACTGGGACCATGAAGTGGTTTACACCGGCAGCTCGATGGCTGATGGTCACGTTGGCTTCACGTAAGTTCATGGAGGACATACTGAACAGCACTCCTTGCCAGATGGCTGCAGTGTTTTCACTGCAGAGCTGGCGGCCGTTTCTCGTGCTCTTGAGCACATTCGCTGATGCTCTGGCGAGTCGTTTCTTCTCTGTACGGTCTCCGTGATCAGTCTGCTAGGTATCGACCGGTGCTGCCCCCGCCATCCTTTGGTAGCGACCAACCAGGAGACCATCCATCCCCTGCAACAATCCAGTCGTTCCGTGGTGTTTGTGTGGACCCCAGGCCACGTCGGAATCCCAGGAAATGTAGTTGCCGAGAGGCTGGCCAAACAACCTACACGGAAACCGCTTCTGGAGTTTGGCATCCCCGATTATTATTACGCCGCAAGGTTTTTCAGCTTCGGGAGATGGAATGGCATAATATCATTACGCACAGTAAATTGCGTGTCATTGAGGAGACTACGAATGTGTGGAAGTCCTCCACGCAGGCCTCTCGCAGGGATTCTGTGGTTCTCTGCCGGCTCCGCATTGGCCATACACGGCTAACACATGGCTAGTACCTCCTCCGTCGCGAGGACCCACCTTGGTGTCAATGTGGCTCACATATGACTGTCGTCCACATCTTGCTGGGCTGCCGACTTTCAGCCCCTCTGCGGCGGACTTTTAACCTTCCCAGCACGCTACCTTCGGTGTTGGGCGACAGTGCCTCAATAGCAGATTTAGTTTTACGTTTTATTCGTGAGGGGGGTTCTTATCGTACCTTCTAAGGGTGGACTTTCAGCCTTCCCTCCGAGGCCGCCACCCTCCCTCCATTTTAACTCTGTCGCACTTTCTTTGCATTTGTCTGTCTTTTTCTTTTCGCTACATGTGTTGATCTTGCCTTGTCTTCTTGGGGTGGACATTTTAATATGTTGCAGAATGGCTGTCTCACCTTCTTTTATTTTTGTTATCAGCCAGCCCAGACCATCTGCTCTATGGTTTTAATACCTGCTTCTACTTTTTCTTGTGTTACGTTTTTTCCCAGTTTTTTGTTCGTTCCATTCGTTTCATTTTTTTGTATGGTTCCCTTCTCTCCCCTTTTACTTTGACAGACGTGCTTCGGGTGTTTTTGTACCTTCAGCCTTGCTTGCGTTAGCAAAAAGCGACTCATGACCCTGTAGGTGGTCCTTTTATACCCCAAACCAACCAACCAGCCGACTTATTTACCGCTAGTCTCACAAGGGGAAGGCCTCAGACACGGGCAACCGATTCGGCTCATATTTGGCAGATCGCTTGTGTACAACCTAAAACGAAGGAATCTAAGATATTTTGGGTCAATACCCCAGCGTTTTTGAGAAAATCGCCCCAAAGGTTATGACGAGCAATCGACTCAAAATTGGCGGGATCGATAGATAATTGTAAGTAGAGCATTTTTCATCATCAGGTATGGGGGCCGAAAACGCATACTTTTCCAGAAATCGAGGTAAGAAACTTTTACAACTGCCGCTTCTGTACCCACATGGTAAACGCTTTTCGCAGACAGCACCGATAGTCGTCGGCGCGGTAGCTCAGCGTGTTCGGTCAGAGGGTTAGCGGCCCTCTGTAATAAAAAACTGCGTTAACGGCTCAACACTAAACTTGAACGGGTGTCAAGGGACATCCGCACCGAACAAATGAATGTAACAAAACGGGAACGATAAAAAAATAGCGCAACGGCCAAGGTAACTGTCTGGGATTAGGAGAACCCGGGTTTGAATCTCGAAGAAACCTAGCGGATGTTCTTCTTTACGTTTGTATTTTTCCATATCTCAGTTGATAGGGATAGGAGGGTTAATAAGGTAAGTAAATCAATAAAGAATGATAATATTAAGGTAGGCAAATAAATTTCTCAAACGCTGAGAAACAAAACTGCCTGCTTCCGGTAGGCGTTGATAATGTATCTGTCTTGCAACACTTTTACAAACCAAAACACAGCGTCGGTAACTTCCCGCTTGCCATCGTTTGTGACAGGCTCCCAACTATATATTACAGCGCGAGTCGAAGGGTGTACATCCACCATTATTCAGGTTATGCACCTGAAAAATATGACATCAAACAATAACTAGTTACTAAGGCATAAACAGACGAGCTACTGACTACAAACTACATACAGTACTAGTCATATGTTACTTACGGAAGACCACTGTATTCATTCACAAAACGTATTTCATTCGGCGCATTGACGATGGAAAAATCACTACATGTATCCGCGAGGTTCGCGGCAGCCTAATGACGGAAAACAATTCTTTCCGATTGACTTCTATTAGGCTCATGCTGGACACCTTCACTCTTCCAGGTGCACAACTATGATATGAGGAAGAGGCAACCGGGACAACATAACTCTCCCCGCGTGCATTCCGTCCCGTGCCTCGCTGTAAACAAGCATCGCGCAGTTGGCTATCTGTGATCCCTCGTGAGGAATTCGCAGCACTCTTACTCGGAGTTGTTTTTATGTGACAAGGCTTAAAAGTTTAATACTTTACTAACTCATGGCGTTTGGGAAATTAGTTTGCCTACCTCATTATTATCATTACTTATTGATTGACTTACCTTATTAAGCCTCCTATCCCTATCAATTGAGATATGGAAAAATACAAAGGAAAATAATAACATCCGCTAGGTTTCTTCGAGATTCCAACCCGGGTTTTCCGATTCCCAGCCAGTTACCTTGGACGCTGTGCTATCGGCACTGTCGGCGAAAAACGTTTACCATGTGGATACAGAAGCGGCAGTTGTAAAGTTTCTTTCCTCGATTCTGGAAAAGTTTGCGTTTGTGGAACACATACCTGACGATCAAAAGTGCTCTATTTACAATTATCTATCGATCCCTTCAATTTTGAGTCGATTGCTCATTATAACCTTTAGGGGCGATTTTCTCAAAATTGCGGGGTTGTTGACCCAAAATATCTTAATCCTTCGTTTTAGGTTGTACATAAGCGACCTGCCAAATTTGAACCGAATCGGTTGGCCGTGTCTGAGGCCTTCCCCTTGTAAGTCGATGATGGCACTCACAGAGTTCTCCTCTATCCTGTCATCTTCCTACGGTTTTTTTTTTTTCAAAACAACAAAATTTTATTTATATTTCAACCACGAATTATTATTATTATTTTAAAAATTATTATCCTTTGTCAAATGTTGTAGATAAAGACAAAATGTACTACCTACTTCAAAATATCAGGTAATCGGTCTTCATATTTGCGATGAATAAATTGTAGGGAGACTGGCACGCGATTACTCTCTGCCAGCTACTGTTGAACGACACTGGCGTAGAGGTGAAGCAGCGTGGAATGACATACCCATATATTTTATCCACGCTCGTTTCGACTCTATGCTTTGCCGGATTAGAGGCATTGTTGCTACCAAAGGTGGCAACTCTGTGTACTGTATTTCGCTCCCTTTATGCTCCCGAGTCACCTACTGGTTATACTATAAACGCACAGCCAGTAAAATTTGGTTTTTTGCTGTCCTTCCTGATATTAAAATTTTAATGGCTAGCAGAGAAATAATGTCGCAGTATTTGAGTGAAGCTGAAGAAAAAAAAAGCCTTTTTCTGTTAACGAGATTCAGAAAAGCTGAATAAGGTTGGTTAACTTATCGACTGTTGATAGTTAGTAGTCACTACGCCCGTCCACAATGGTAATGACACTGCTAGCCACACGGAAAATTATCTCAATCCAAATAGAGGTGTTTTGCAGGCTATGCTTCCTGCAACCACTTTAGAAGGAAAACAAAGACAGAGGTTTGAGATGGTCAGATGAAGTTAAGACACCTCATGTTCTGTTATTACCAAGCAACAAACTTAGGAACCAACACAACTGGATACAGATCACAAGTATACACAACATTTATTACCAGATGCCCAGAATTAAAATTTTTATCAGAACAACGACTAGCTGATCAGATCCGTGTAATAATAAAAAATACCAGGATACCCCAATCAGAATTAGAAAACATCAAACAACAAGTACAAAAATTACTGAACCAAAATAATGTGCAATCAGAAGAAGAAGAAGAAGAAGAAGAAGAAGAAAATACAGTAATGGACTCAAACGTCCCAGAGAAAACAAAGAACAAAACGCGTCAATTAAACAGAGGAAAACGAAATCTTAAGACAGCCACCAGAACAAGCACAAATAGAACTCGAAGTAACACACATGTTAGATATAGAAGAAAAATTTCAGCTGACATATATAGAATACAAAGACACAAATACAGACATTAGACCATTCTTGCATAGACCGCCAAATAACCCACAAGTCGAAACAACAATAAAAACTATCAACACAATCATACACAACAAAATAAATGAAAACACAACTGCTGGTTTATATAGGAGCCCTCACTACACTAAATATACACACTAGGCGGAGATCAGAACCAACCAACACACAGAAGAAATCCACAAAACCAGCATGGCAACACAGGCTACAGATCAGAATAGAAAAACTGAGAGAAGACATCGGACAGTTAAAATAATTTATAAGAAATGAAATGTCAGAAAAAAAAACGAAAAAGGTTAGGTAAAATCTCACAACAAGAAGCAATAACCAATTAGATGAAAAGAAGCAGAAATTACAAGCATTGGCCAAACGACTTAAACATAAGACATGGAACACTTCTGGAGCAACATATGGTCAAACCTGGTACAACATAACAGGCATGCACGGTGGATACAAGCAGAAACAGACACATACAAGATGATACCACAAGTGCCTGAAGTGATAATTTTGCAACATGAAGTCACCCAAGCAATTAATTCTACTCACAATTGGAAAGCCCCTGGAAAAGATAAAATAGTAAATTTCTGGCTAAAGTAGTTCACCTCAACACATTCACATCTAACTAAATTATTCAACAGTTACATTGCAGACCCATACACATTCCCTGATACACTTACACATGGAGTAACTTATCTGAAACCTAAAGATCAAGCAGACACAGCAAACCCATCTAAATATCGCCCCATAACATGCCTACCAACAATATACAAAATATTAACTTCAGTCATTACACAGAAATTAATGACACATACAACATAGAACAAAATTATAAATGAAGAACAAAAAGGCTGTTGCAAAGGAGCACGAGGATGTAAAGAGCAACTGATAATAAATGCAGAGGTGACATATCAAGCTAAAACTAAACAAAGGTCGCTACACTACGCATACATTGACTACCAAAAAGCTTTTGATAGTGTACCCCACTCATGGTTACTACAGATATTGGAAATATACAAAGTAGATCCTAAATTGATACAGTTCCTGAACATAATAATGAAAAATTGGAAAACCACACTTAATATCCAAACAAATTCAAACAATATCACATCACAGCCAATACAGATTAAGCGTGGAATATACCAAAGAGACTCATTAAGTCCTTTCTGGTTCTGCCTTGCTATGAACCCACTATCCAACATGCTAAATAATACAAATTATGGATATAATATTACTGGAACATACCAACACAAAATCACACATTTGCTATACATGGATGATATAAAACTACTGGCGTCAACAACTCAACCAATTACTAAAGATAACAGAAGTATTCAGCAATGATATAAATATGGCTTTTGGAACAGACAAATGTAAGAAAAATAGCATAGTCAAGGGAAAACACACTAAACAAGAAGATTACATATTGGATAACCACAGCGACTGCATAGAAGCGATGGAAGAAACAGATGCCTATAAATATCTAGGATACAGACAAAAAATACGAATAGATCATACAAATATTAAAGAAGAACTAAAAGAAAAATACCGAAAACAGAATTGACAGCAAGAAACAAGACAAAAGCTATAAATACTTATGCTATACCAATATTGACCTACTCATTTGGAGTAGTGAAATGGAGTAACACAGACCTAGAAGCACTCAATACACTTACACGATCACAATGCCACAAATATAGAATACATCAATACATTCAGCAACCGAAAGATTCACGTTAAGCAGAAATGAAGGAGGAAGGGGATTTATCGACATAAAAAACCTACATTATGGACAGGTAGACAATTTAAGAAAATTCTTTCTAGAACGAGCAGAAACTAGCAAAATACACGAAGCAATCACTCATATAAATACCTCGGCTACACCACTGCAATTTCATAACCACTTCTACAACCCTTTAGATCACATAACATCAACAGAAATGAAGAAAGTAAATTGGAAAAAGGAAACACTACATGGCAAGCACCCTAACACAGCCACACATCGATCAATACGCATCCAACACATGGCTAAGAAACAGCATTATATACATGGAGACGGAAGGATTCATGATTGCAGTACAGGATCAAACAATAAACACCAGATATTGCAGCAAGCATATTAGTAAAGATCCCAATACCACAACAGATAAATGCAGACTTTGCAAACAACAAATAGAAACAGTAGATCACATCACAAGCGGATGTACTATACTAGCAAATACAGAATACCCCAGAAGACATGACAATGTAGCAAAAATAATACATCAACAGCTTGCCTTACAACATAAACTTATAAAACAACACGTTCACACATACAACTATGCACCATAAAATGTACTGGAGAATGATGAATACAAATTATACTGGAACAGAACGATTATAACAGATAAAATACCACCACATAACAAACCTGACATCATACTCACCAATAAAAAGAAGGAATTAACACAACTAATCGAAATATCCACACCCAATACAACAAATATACAGAGGAAAACAGGAGAAAAAATTGAAAAATACATCCAACTGGCTGAGGAAGTCAAGGACATGTGGCATCAGGATAAAGTTGACATTATACCAATTATACTATCAACTACAGGAGTCATACCACACAATATCCACCAGTACATCAACGCAATACAGTTACATCCAAAGGTATATATACAACTACAGAAATCTGTAATTATTGATACATGTTCAATTACCCGAAAGTTCCTAAATGCAATGTAACATATACCGTACAGTTAAAAGGAAGCCACGCTTGATCAAGGTCCGCGTCACTTTCCATCTTTGACCAGACATAACGTCTGAGGAAAGAGAGAATAATAATAATAATAAAATAGCAGGAAAACGATCTTTTGGTCTTGCTGTCTCTAGGGAAAAGATCCTGAGGTCTGCATGAAGTTCTGTTTATAAAATCTAGGTTAGTGTGTTCAATCAATTTACGTTAGAATGAGCCTTTATCATTGCTAAAAGATGCATTTCGCAGAGGAGACGAGAACAGTAATCTGTTGATGCTGAATCGGCGTCTGTGGCTGGTGATCCGTTTGAAAACTGTACATATCCAGACTTTCTATCCGATTTATTTTCCCAGCTAGTAGTATGCCCTCTATGAACTTTCAAACTGTCAGAAACTTGGCCCGTTTCGTTTTTGCAACCGTACTTCGTTTCAACTACTGAATTATCCGACTAATATTAAAGTTGACGTTTATTATTGATCTGTTCTGGACGTGCAGGTAATCGCCGTAAGATTGTATCTGTCTTCATTATCTTTCCAACTTCATAGTCTCAGCAGGAATTTATCTTTCGAGCACCACGTAAATAAGACCTGTTTCTAGAACTTGAGTTTTTAATGTAATGAAAACATTTAAGCATAGCCTTTATAAGAAAACGCCGTAAATCGTTTTACATATGGAAATGGAAATGTCGTGTGGCTAGGGCCTCCCGTCGGGTAGACCGTTCTCCTGGTGCAGGTCTTTCGATTTGACGCCACTTCGGCGACCTGCGTGTCGATGGGGATGAAATGATGATGATTAGGAGAACACAACACCCAGTCCCTGAGCGGAGAAAATTTCCGACCCAGCCGGGAATCGAACCTTAGGATTGACAGTCTGTCACGCTGACCACTCAGCTACCGGGGCGGACATCGTTTTACATCAACGCATATACAACTTAGATCAAGAGGGAACAAACTGCATGACACAGATAACTAGTGAAAAATTTTGTAATGCCCGAGTCACTTTCTATGAGCAGTTGACTTGGGCGTAGGGTTGTCATCCGTCCCCCATATATCGGGACTGTCGCCGTTATGGACCTTCTTGTCCCGACATCCCCTCAATCCTCAATTTTGTCCTGATTTTGCAAAATACTGTTAAGAGTTTGGCTCAAGTACTGAAGTAACGCCATCTGTTAGCGCACATGTAAATGCAGCCTCAGTTTTATTTATGTCAGCAAGCTTATGTTCTATCTCATTCAAAAACAAGATGGCTGTCGCTAATGCCCACAGCTGAGAGAGTTCTTAAGCTTTGGATTCCATTAAAACAAGTTTTTGACGTCAAAGACAGGAGAACTAAAATAATTGCTGATTTTTTTCAGTGGTCCGATCAGTGAAATTTACTTGACGTTTCACCTGGCTCTGTTTGAAAAAAAATATGAAAAACATGAAGAAGAATAAAGTCTCGATAATTGAAATAGGATATATATTAATAGAAATTCAAAGATATCTGAATGAGACGAAGACTGCCAGTTTTATTGGAATGCAAACAAAGATGAATTTAAACAAATTAAAGAATGACAACCCGGACCAAGAAATAATTAATTTGTTTTGGAAATTTGAGGAAAAGACAATGACTTTCTATACCATAGCATTTTATGACTTAGAGAAACAGGCTATTTCTGTTAATAAATTTTAAGTGTTTGATTGGTTGACGCCATCTGAAACTCCGGATTGGAAACACTATTATGTACCTAACTGACAATGGTGTGAAGATTCCAGGCGACAATTGTTTTCAGGAATATATGTATCTGTAGCGCTTTTTAAAAAGTAAGCGTGACAAGGAAGAATGCAAATCTAAACACTCGGTGGAAGAAAGGTAGATTTCCTTTCTTAAGGAAACCGAAAATCCTGAATGCAAATTTCAGCTGCTAAAATTATTTGACTATTTGTTTTCTATCCCCACAAACAACGCCAATATGGAAAGAGTATTATCGGCGCAATGGATTGACGAAAGAAATAGACCACTGCCAGGGACTGTGGAATCAATCTTACAGTGCAGTTTAAGAACAATCTGACTTTCATGGAGTTTTATAAATATGTAAAAGGAAAATAAATACTTGCTGGAAACGTTAAATTTTCCGCAACCAGCTACATATGCCGCAACAATTTTATGTATTTTTCTAAATAAAAAGTAATTATATTAAATAAATGTTTTAATTCATTTCTACACCCCATCACTGTGCCCCGACTAAGTCCCAGCTAGATACGGCAGACCTAGTTGCGCTTTAACACTGCGACCGTCACAAACATACAGAAAAACTTAAGGAATTGCTAGTAAGACTGCCAATTGTTGTCAACGCCAGTGGAAGGAAATACACACCGAAGAAAGTAGCGCATTTCAGAGCGCTACGCAGCGTTCCGGCCACTGCCTGTGTAGAAGTATAGCGTCGCTAGAATCTGTGCACTTGCCGTGGTGCTGGCCGCCACCCGCTGTATCATTCTCCTTAACTTTACACAAGAAAGGGTACGAAATCTTCGGTAGCATACTTCTGTTCGCTTGTCCTTAATGAGCTTTCACGACTAGATGGAATGTAATAAGACATTGTTAAATAAATCATTCAAGTCAGTTTGCGCTACCCCAACTCCAAATACGCCCCCCACCCCGTCTGCGGCACCCGTCCGCGCTGCGGTGTCTGCGGGACCGTTACTTATGCCGTTGATCAGTTCATCGCGTTGGAAGCCGCGTTGTGCGATGCCGTAGAGCTGTTTAAGGGAAACCGAATATGGTGATACTGGTGTCTGGAACTGGTATTTATTTCAGACGGTAATTTCCTTGGCAGCCGGTCGCGAGCCCCGCTGCAGCCGCGGCGACCCCCAGCAGAAGACTCAGCAGCTGTGTGTGGAACTGGCTGGGCGAGGGGAGGGCGCCCGCCCCTCCCTTCAAGCGACGCCTTTATACGCTCGAGAAGGGCCGAGTTCAATTCCGGATTGTGGCAGTAGGCTGCAGCCTTCTAAGTGGTTACGGAACACAGCTGCATCAGTTCAGCATAGACTCGTAGTGCAAGTTGTGTGTTTTGGTATCTGCATCAGCAGTGAAGAGAGAAAGTACTGTGTGCAAAGCAATGGTCGACTGCATTTTCACTACATGTGGACGTCTCGACAGTCACATCTAAGGAACAGAAATCGTTGGTTAGTATGATTTCCCGAACTTCTCCGAAGTGAACCTCTGTTATGTGAGAGCCCCTTTATAGTGGTTTGCGCGTCTGACTGAAAGAGTTTTTCCAGCTTCGCGAACATTCGCCCTATTCTTAACAATTTATGACAGTATTCTGTTATACATGTATCAGCTTGAAGTATATGTGTAGCTGCTTCCAGAGGATACTGTTGTTTGTGTTGTTGATATGAGACGAAAAGGAAAAATACGTTCCAGACAGTCAACTCTGAAATACCGTAAGGGGGATAATACTCATTCACTGTGTCGTATTCCATCTTTCCATCTTTGCCTCCTTCGACCAGTTGAAAAGTAGCGGCGAAAATTTTACATCCCCAGGATGTTGGGCTTAGTGTGTTGCTCTTACGAGGTAATTTCTGTCGTATCTTGTTATCAGAGTTGGAAATATATGTTTATTTCTTTTCGTTTGAAGTTTTGGCAATCTGATACGAAATAACACCCAGAAATTGGAGTGTATCGAAGATTTTATGTTTGTTTTTTGTGCTATCAGCGTTTTGCATTTATTGTGAGTTTCAGTGTGTCTTCTATGGAGCTGTTACAGCCATTCTCCAATGGCTGTTTGTTTTATGTTTTAAATTCTTGTTTGCAGTTATCTTCAGAGGGTGGTAGTTAGATTGCATACCTTGCGAGACTAGCGTTTCAGGAAGAAAGACTAGCGGATAAGTGGCTTAGCCGCAGCAAAGGTTATTGTTTCCAGAATGAGTTATTCCTCTGCTTTGGAACATGTGCTCATTTGAAACTTCTTGGCACATTGAATCATCCATTTCGTCAACTATATACATTATACATTGTAACCTACTGCTGAAGAGATAACGTTTGCATACGGAATGAAAAGGGGTCTCATAACTGTTTCTTCACGCACAGCATACTTCACTGTCAATGTAAGCTCTAATATGCTGCTTACCTCCACAAGCTACTCTGTTTTCCACAAGTGACTTAATGTGCTTTGCAGCTGGTAATTGATGCGTTTGAATTGTGAAAGAAAACTTCAGACTTCTCTTTGGTCATATAATCCCCCAGTTGCTGAGTTGCTGTGATGGTAGACTTACATTTTCTAAACCCATGCTGTGCCTCATTGAATATATTATTCTCTCAGCTTTCGAGATACTTTCCACATGTATAGATAATAGCAGTTGGCTCATAATTACCAGAATACTTGTCAACACCCCCTGTAAATGGGTACAACCTTATTTTTTTCAGATATTTAGGAAAGATCCCTTTCTCCTATGTGGGTTTATAAAAATGAAAGCTCTCGCTAAACAAGAAGTACAACACTGTACTAATTTAGTAGACATTCCATAGGTATCCTCCATCCAATGGGTTCCTTAAACTTCACCCCAGATGTTGGTCTCCTCAGCATTACACCCTGATAATTGACGCCATCTGCAAATTGTCTACACATGTACGCGGCCATTATTGTAACACACCTCGAAGCATAACTTACGCAAAAAAGATAAATTTTGGTCTCAGAATGCCAGTGGCGGCATTCACGTGCCCATAGCACTTCCTCGTTTCTGAACAATAGAAACACGAATGGGGGGAGGCGGTACTAACTGTTGATTAATGTTCTGTGGTAATTTTGGGAAAACCAGAAGTGCGTGGCATTGTACTGTCGTAACACCGCGCTTGCCCATATGACACTACCGTACACTTCTGTTGAAAATCATGCGTCCAGAAAGTCGTGTGTGGTATCGTTTTAAGCCCTTGGTAATGCTTTTTGCTTGCGAAGTACTCGCGAAATAATCCCGAAGGATGCATATACCAAAATATTCATTAAGTGGTTTTAGTAATTTCACTGATTCACAAGTAGTGAATGGGAGTGCATTGTTTAGGGAGTATTACCGTAAAGCGGAAATTTGTATTAATTTCTCCGCACTTCTGAAAGCCAACGTAGTTACTCCGGCGATTCCCACCAAACAGTTATGAGTCATAATATCACTGGTCATTGTTGCCATGTTTGGTTACTTATATATGTCATTAACAACATAAATTCAGGAAAGGTGGAGACAGAAATATCTTAACGTTTTTTGGTGCCTGTGTAGAGGTGCTTCGCTATGTTGTCTGGCCAGCATTGCACACTGGCGATAATTTGCAAAAAATCACAACTATATCGGCATATCGAAGATAAGAGTCCAAGTGATACAACTATCATAGAGGCCTTTACCATAAATGTTTAAGGTACGTATTTGCCCTGTTGTAGTGTCAAGATTGCCTTCTGTAGTGTTCTAGAGAACAAAGCAATACTGATATATTTTTAAAACCACTCACTTACTTGTTTTTGCTTATCTCAAAGAAAGAATGAGTAGGGCACTCACTACAAAAATTTTACAGAATTTGTCTTTTTGTTGTGATATGAGCAGTTATGTACTTGTTTTGAGATGTTGTCAGAGCCACAATCCATTAATAGGAACAATAATCTTGTAGTATGAAAAGGAAATAATGGTTTACGTCATTAATAAGTCATTCTTCTGTTGCAGGTACGTGAATGACGCAACAATTTCCCTACGAGCTTACACTTCGTGGTGAGGGGTGAGTGAATATATCTATATCCAAACGGTGGTAACTCCATCTTCAAAAACGTTTCGTTCGTGGTAAATGCGTTTTGAAAAATCCTTACCGTAAGATGTACAGATTCAAAAATGGTTCAAATGGCTCTGAGCACTATGGGACTTAACAGCTGAGGTCATCAGTCCCGTAGAACTTAGAACTACTTAAACCTAACTAACCTAAGGACATCACACACATCCATGCCCGAGGCAGGATTCGAACCTGCGACCGTAGCAGTCGCGCGGTTCCAGACTGAAGCGCCTAGAACCGCTCGGCCACACCGACCGGCTTGCACAGGTTCCTCACACACATTTCTCTATGTAACTGCTGCGTGCGAGCAGCATATCTGCGGAACGATAAGTGTTGCTTTCCCAGGATGCGTAACGTACTACTGTTGTGCAACTCCTCGCTTCGAAGTCCCAAGCGAGCGTGATGGCACAGCGATTAGCAGACTGGACTCGCAATCCTGAGAACGACCATTCAAATCCACGTCTGTCCAACCTGATACAAGTTCGTGTTCAGCGATTATCGTAAATCGCTCCACGCAGAAGCCGGGACGGTTCCTTGAAAGTGCACGGCCGACTTCCTTTCCCATCCTTCAAACAATGCGTGCTTCAGCTCCGTCATTCGCGATGGAACGTCAAACCCTAATGCCCCTTACATCCTTGGAAGGCATAATTAAAGTTAAATTCTTTATGAACAGCATGAGAGGTTACGAAGTTTTCTTACGCAATTTAGGCAACTGCTGTATTTAAAAACTATATTTACTCAACACGTAATGAATGAATGTTGGCATTACACAGACATAAGACTACGAAGCTCTACGAGAAAAATTTCATGTCGTATTCATGAACTTTAATGGCAAATCAGTTCTAATCTGGGCAGTGGCGGCATTGCGACGAAGTCTCGCTGCAGGAGATTCGCTTTTGAGCATATAAGCAGTAGAATAGAAGTTTGTGTATATAAAACTTTTTCTGCCTTACGGCAGGTTTTGTCATGGAGAAAGCCTCGTCAGAGAGTTTCACCGCATGAGCGTCTAGGGAAGTGATTCCAGTGGTGGTTTTCCGTTGATGATGAAATAATGATGACAACACAACACCCAGTTCCCGTGCGGAGAAAATCTCCGACCCAGCCGGGAATCGAATCTGGGCCCCTTGGCGTGACAAACCGCCGCACTGACCACTCAGCTATCGGGGCAAACCTTATGTATATACTTTTATATAAATTAAAAACGTGTTTGGGCCGTAGAATTACGTGTTACGTCTCTTATAGAGATAAGACGATGAAAAATATAATACGGAGAAGATGGCTGTGGTAATGGGGGGATAATTCATGCATACTCTCCGTCTCAGGGTTCCTGGAACCAGTGCAATCCGACCCCTCGAGTCGTACCTCGCGGTACGATGCGCTTGAAGTCAGAGCGCTGAAGTGGAGGAAGCACTTCAGACCAAGTTCTCCTTACTTGTTAGGACGGACCTCGTCTCTTAACTCCATTTTTATTCTCTTTTGCTTTAGCACCTGACACCTGAGCAAGTTACCAAGTACGTCGCAATGTTATAGATCAAAAGTCTTGTGAGCGGTCACAGCCGATGTAAATGTATTAAATCATTTTCCTGCATTGGCAGTGCAAAGAGCCCCAGAGGACAGCATCCTGATTTTTGTGAAGATGGAACCGGTTTTACTGACTTCTCTATTATTTTTCTCAAAACTTCAATCCGCGGTTCTTCGGAATATGATCATAAACAAGGACACAGAATATCGCACTTAAAAAAGAGAGAAGAATTTTATTTCTGTATTGGAGCGAGAACTTGTAATGGCTGTGACATCAAGTCGAGTTATAAGTACGGCCCGCAGAGCCATGGATTGACATCTGCGCAGTACCGGTAATAATAATTTCTTCGCAAAAAAAAAGCCTTCGTCTATTTCCTAATCCGCAGGTATGTCTGCAGATACCCGTTACTATAATGTATTTCTGGTACATAGCTAAAGATAATAGCCAGTATTACGATTTTCGTCTATTTTGATTGAATCCTATGGGTGATGATGACTGCCAGTCATCATTATTATCCGTTTGGATGCTACATTGGCTTGAATGCGCAGTGTCTTGGAAGAGGGTACGTCGGTTATTGGCATCTTTCATGGCTCTACAGTTCCATGTGAACCTTGGTCTCTTCAACAATTCTCCTCCAGTTATGATGATCCTATACACTACTGCCCATTCTCTCCAGGTCCTCCACAACTCCATCTAACCAGTGGTTCTCTGTCGACCCCGTCCTCTTTCGCCCCCTGGATTTCCAGATAATATCCTTTTGGTCAGTTCAGCGTCATTCATCCGTGCATCGTTCCTCGTGCCCATATGAAAGTGTCTGATGCTGTTAATTTATATTTGATTTCATTAGAGGTGTGATTTGATTTTGCTACTGTCGATCCCAGATATTTAAACTGCTAAACTCTCCCAAAAATGTAACTGCTCGAAGTTATTGATGACAACAGCTCTCCTAAAGTATTTTCCCAATCGCCATTATTTTGTTTTCTTCAGTTCAATATTCAGTACCATATTCCTACTGGTGTGATAAAGTGCTATGAAAGTCTCCTCCATTGCCTTAATAGTTCTTGCAATTATATCTGTGTCATCGGCATAAATATCTGCACTTATGCAGGGGCAAAGATTGTAACAAAAACTTCTCCCCAGTTTTCGGTACAATTACATGTACTTCCTGTTTCCATCATTCTAGCTGCTGCCTTACGCCGAAGTCGTATGCCGTAACGGAGGTCACTTAAGCAATTACCAAGGGCTGCCACGAAGTGACATGAAGTCACTCGGTCCATTTTAACCCTTGCTTTAATGTCTGACTCCTATAAAATTAACGAAATTAAAAATTGGACCGTGTGCTTAAATGTATTGTCAGGTACGCAATGCAACTCTTAGTACCTAGACATGCCCGCTACGATGAAATGATTTAACATCACGGTGAACTGACGTAAATTTGATAACAAACTACCTGAGATATGCGAGACGCCATAAAAATTTGTATCATGGTTTCGTGCGTCTTACGAATGTTGAAGAGATGTTTTGTAGAACTTTCCTTTGAAAACCAATTTCCGTAATTACAGGAGGAAATTGTGGCTCATCGAACATACTAAAACAGGCTTGGATTGCGGGGAAATGTAGCAACACACGGGGAGGTACTGACAATGAGCATCTCAGAAGATAGACTGAAGAACGACAATATCACATTTATGGCATCCATAGACTCGGAGAAAGCTTTTCACAGTGTTGACTGGAATACACTTTCGAAAATTGTGAAAGTAGAAGGGATAAAATTCAGGGAGCAAAACGTTATCGGCATCTTGCGCAGAAACCAGACTGCAGTTACAAGAGTGGGTTGTAGGCTATCGGCAATGTTGTTTAGTCTGTGCAGTGAGCAAACAGCAAAGGAAACCAGACGGACGGAATTGAAGTTCAGAGATAACTTCGAGGTTTGCCGATAACATTTGCGGTTTAACCGACATGCTGTGGATAAATGTTGCCAGAAGAAAATAATTCGAAGTCAACATTATTGCGAAATATTAATTTTGTCAATGGTAGCTGAAATAGGTGTTCTTGAAGTTGGGTGGGCGAACCCAGTGTTTTCAGTGTAATAAACTTTGACAGAACTTACACTGATCAGCCGGAACATTATGATGACTTACCTAAAAGCCGGTATGTCCAGTTTGGCACGTATCACAATGGCAACGCGTCGTGGCATGAAAGCAGAGAGGTCGCTGGAAGGAGTTGACACCCCATCTCCACTCCCAAGTCACCTAATTCCCGTGAATTCCGGGGAGGGGGGGGGGGGGGGTGATGAGTTCTGATGTCACGTTAAACCACATCCCAGATGTGTTCGATAGGGTTCAGATCTGGCGAATTGGGGGGGCCAGACGGCAATTACAACTACGCACTGTCTTCCTCGAACCACTTCATCACTCTCATGGCATTGTGACATGGCGCATTGTGTTCTTGAAAAATGCCACTGATCGTCATGAAGGGGTGTACGTGATCTGCAACCAGTGTACGATACTCCTTGGTCGTCATGATGCATTGAACGAGATCTATTGGACCCACGGATGCTCACGTGAGTGTTCCCCATAGCATAACGGAGCCGCCGCCAGCTTGTCTCCGTCCAGCAGTACAGGTGTCAAGAAGCTGTTTCCTTGGAAGTTGACGGATTCACAAACTCCCGCCGGCAAAATGAAGAAGGTATCTGGATTCATCAGACCATGCAACGCTCTGCAGCTGCGCCAACGTCCACTGTCGATGGTCACGTGCCCATTTCAGTCGTAGTTGCCAGTGTCGTCGTGGTAACATAGGCGCCTACATGGAGGCGGAGGCCCGTAGTTAGGCGCGTTCGGTGCACTGTGTGTTCGAAAACACATGTACTCTGCCCAGCATTAAAGTCTGACGATAGTTCCGGCACAGTTCACCGCCTGGCCTGTTTTACCACTCTGTCCCGCATAGGAAGTCCGACATCTGTGAAGAGGGTTGGCCGCCTAGCTCCACGTTGTTCGGTCGTGACTTCTGCTTGGTTCCGCCACGTGTTGAAACTCACAACACTCTTCGAACACACAAGTCATGCAGTGGCCGAACCGCTCGTGCCGAGCCCCTGGGCCTTCACAATCTGCCTTCGGTCAGACTCAGATGATCACGCGCCTTCCACGTACGGTACGCCCACTGACACTATATGCACCGTACGTGTGTTTGACTAAGCACTCATTCCTCACCAGGTGACGCTTCTATCGCCTGGACTGGTTTATATCGATAGTGGGTCGGTTGTCATAACGTTCTGGCTCATCATCGCGTCTTCATTTCGATGCTTCGCTGCAGATGACCCCTCCTGTAAGATTGCTAAGTGAAGACGGGCCAGAGAACGCCATGATTCTCAGGAAACGTGTAAAGTCGGTCAATGGTCGAGTTGTAAAATTTATTACGTCACACAGCGTTGTAAAGATCTTGCATCGTATTGGACCTCCTGGGGTCTTATGTGTTCATCCAATTTGTGTTGTTGCTTACAGTAAATTCTCTAATTACAATTACAGAATTTGTTGATAATTACAAAAACTGTTTTCATACGGTGGATACAAATGAAATGCATGGAATAAGATACAAAGATAATTGCAAGTCTCCTGTTCTCATCGAAAAATAAGTGAAATAATACGAATGAACAATGCTGACTACATTTTTGTTCATTACACCGAAACTACATAATCCAAAATAATCCTACAATGTTTCCTGTTTAAAATATGAGTACACCAGTTTTTAGTGTGAACAGAATTTCAATATGTAACACAGCTGCCCAAGTAAACACTGTTTACATTGTTCATCTGGTTTCTTTTTATGAATTACGATAAATACGAGGTATTTAGATATTATGTTAACTAATCGCTCAGTAACATGACAGTATGATAAGCAGAGTGGCCGAGCGGCCGAGCGGTTCTAGGCGCTTCAGTCTGGAATCGCGCTACCGCTACGGTCGCAGGTTCGAATCCTGCCTCGGGCATGGATGTGTGTGGTGTTCTTAAGTTAGTTTAAGTAGTTCTAAGTTCTAGGGGGACTGATAACCTCAGATGTTAAGTCCCATAGTGCTTAGAGCCATTTGAACCATTTTGATAAACAGAGTTGTTACAGGTTTCAAACAATATAATTACAACACATTTGGTACCTTTTTTGTTACTCGATTCTTCGTACATGAAAAGCTATCATTGTAATGAAACGAATTAACAATACATGTTGCTACAAGTGTATGGGAGTATTATTAGTGAGTACACTAAAATGAAGTGGTGGGAAAATTACGTTACAGATCCCAAAAGGCGAAATTACTTATATGAGTCGTATCTAATGACGTAACAGTTAATCATGCAATCCAAATTAACTCCGAAATCGTAAGAAAAATACGTGTTATGTTTCACATTGCAGCTTTAGCAGAGACCCAAAGGAATTAGAATAGTTGAAAGTAATGGTCAGTATATAGGAAAGAGTTCAAAAGATGAACATCAACAAAATTATAACGAGGGTAGTCGATGCAGTTGTTTTAAACTTGGCGATGCAGAAATTGTAGTGAGTCAAAGGCTTGAAATACAGCAAGCTGGTTCAGTTGTGAACGTCGGTTGAAGTAGGAGTGCGGAGATCGTCTTGGACAAGGTGGACTAACAATGAGATCTGCATTCAAACAGTCATGGAACTGAAGACTGCATCATGATGTTGATTAAATGGGTGTTCATCTGCCTCTTAGTTTGTCAACGAGGTCCTTATTTAGAAGACACAAGTAACGGGGCAGGCACAAGTGTACCGTCAGAGCTACGGCGTATCGAAAGATGTGAGATTGTTTACACAGTATACAGGGTGTTACAAAAAGGTACGGCCAAACTTTCAGGAAACATTCCTCATACACAAATAAAGAAAAGATGTTATGTGAATATGTGTCCGGAAACGCTTAATTTCCATGTTAGAGCTCATTTTAGTTTCGTCCACCTACGCTCAATGGAGCACGTTATCATGGTTTCATACAGGATACTCTACCTGTGCTGCTATAACATGTGCCTTTACAAGTACGACACAACATGTGGTTCATGCGCGATGGAGCTCCTGCACATTTTAGTCGTAGTGTTCGTACGCATCTCAACAACAGATTCGGTGACCGATGGATTAGTAGAGGCGGACAAATTCCATGGCCTCCACGCTCTCCTGACCTCAACCCTCTTGACTTTCATTTATGGGGGCATTTGAAAAGTTCTTGTCTACGCAACCCCGGTACCAAATGTAGCGACTCTTCGTGCTCGTATTGTGGACGGCTATGATACAATACGCCATTCCCCAGGGCTGCATCAGCGCATGAGGGATTCCATGCGACGGAGGGTGGATGCATGTATCCTCGCTAACGGAGGACATTTTGAACATTTCCTGTAACAAAGTGTTTGAAGTCACTGTGGTACGTTCTGTTGCTGTGTGTTTCCATTCCGTGATTAATGTGAGTTGAAGAGAAGTAATAAAATGAGCTCTAACATGGAAAGTAAGCGTTTCCGGACACATGTCCACATAACATATTTTCTTTCTTTGTGTGTGAGGAATGTTTCCTGAAAGTTTTGGCCGTACCTTTTAGTAACACCCTGTATATGTAGTGTCAGTTCTTCCCAACATGTACAAAAGAACACACCATTTTGATCCTGCATCTACTATGAATTAAGACAAAAGGAATTAAAGCCATTTAGCTGACAGTGTGTATTGATTTATATCAATAGGGAAAGTTAAAAATTTGTGCCGGGCCGTTTTTTCCAACCCGTGTCTCCAGCTTACTAGGCAGCTGTGATGGTAACTACGCCATCCGGGCACAGTGGTCGTCACAACTGCGCGGACTAGCCAAGTACGCGTCACGTCAGGCCGAGGACAGCCAGTGATCTCTTCAGTCAAATGCAACCCAGCTCGAACACCGCACTCGCATTCGGCCATCGAGATTTAGGTTTTCCGTGATTTCCCTAAATCGCTCCAGGCAAATGCCAGGATGGTTCCTCTGAAAGGGCACGGCCGAATTCCTTCCCCATCCTTGACAAAATTCGAGCTTGTGTCCAGTCTGTAATGTCGTCGATGTCGACGGGACGCTAAACCCAATCGTCCTTCCTTCCTTCCTTGCTTGCTTCGAATTCTTACCGGACTCTGCGAAATGCCGCGAGTAATGAAGATAGTGGCCAAGGGGCACTACATCAGTAGTGTGTGGATATACTGAGAATTTAGGAGTGACGGGAGGGGTGCTAGGGTAGTCCGTGCAGTTGCGATGATCACTGTTTTCGGATGGCGTAGTGGTCAACGCATCTGCCTAGCATGCAGGATACCTGGGTTTGGATCCCAGTCCAGAACATGTTTTCAAACTTGCCCCTTTGATATAAATCACTCCCCACTAGCACGTAATGTCTTTCATTCCTTTGTGTCTTGGTTTATGAAGTTTTAGTAATCGTGAATGTGGAAAAGACTCACGGTTGCGGACACCTTGCTCCTGTCCGCGTAGACGTTTAGTAGCCACGGAGGGAGGAGAGGGCCGTGTGCTCAAGTGCCGCGGTGGCCCGCACTGGCGCGGCGTCCCACGCTCGAGGGCAGCCGGCCACGGCTTATTACGGACGAGCGCGTTGGTGGCCGCTGCCGCCCACGCAGCGCCGTCCCCACGCCGCTCTGCCGGCCACCGACAGCCAGTGATTTATGAAATCACTCCACATCACCGCAGCAGTTTGTCTCGGACGTCTTGTCATCGGGTAATTGATTGGCTGTTATTGAATTCACACTTTCTCCGAAATCGTTATTTCAGAATTCTGCCACCAGTGCGGACAGTCATATCTTCTCGTACCAGTTTCTGTAGCATTAAAAAAGTGTGAAGGCCGCTGTGAAATAACCGACACTTTTGACAGTTCTGTTTTTACCCAGACATGTTTCTGCACGTAAGTGCTATCTTCAGTGTGATTTCTGTTCATTTCCTTTCTGAAAATTTATTGCTACACGTTAACTTCTTGTGTAGGTTATAAGAATTTTTCGCTGGAAATTATTTAATACGGAAAAAGAGTGATTATTTAGATATCGAGCTGCAACAAACACCTTGTCCTATCCCTCACAAGGAAAACTGTATACATGGAAAAATGTTTGCTAACAAATCTTCCCGTGTCATCAGCTACTTTGGATTATTTTACTGTAGTGATTACAGGCACCATCATCATAGCATATGGAACAGAGCCGTTCACATAGTTACTCGAAAGTTAAAAAATAAGCTAGTGCAGTATTTACGTTAACTCCGCGTGTGACGTTGTGGTGTGTTATATATCACTTTACCCCCACTTTCTCTTACAAATTGAAGGCAGAGATGATGATGCTGCACCGTGTGGTCTTTGAAGAGTTTGGCTCGAATATACTTATAGAGACTAGAAGAAATGTACTTGCAGTTGCGAATACGAAGAACTATCAGCTGCATAAGGGAATGACAATGCAAATTTGTGCCGGATCGGGACAAATATCCCGCTTTGACTATCCGTGCTACATCCAAATCTCACGCTGTCGTTCGTGAGTCACGAAACTGTACTCGTATACACATTAATTCCTGGACAGGGGAGTACATTTTAAATGAAAGTCGCTGTCTGGTATCGGCGGATAAATACGATATTGCAGTGGCTGCGTTGTTCCTTCATGGCCGAAGGAATATTCCATCGTTCTTCTAAAATACAGGCACTGCGACACCGTCTAATCTACTTCAGGCGCGAATCAAGCAGTCAATCTGAGTATTGATTAATCAAAGCTCATCATGAGGATATAGGTGAACAGTAAGATCTGTGCACAATCAGAGCAACGGAGAGCGCCCAAATTTGTCTCCTGAGCTGAGGCACTGAAGATCTGCAGACGGGAGAGGGAGAGTATTAAGCACTAAAATCAGGAGGAAAGGTTTCACACGTGATCAAGCATCAGTTAAAAATAAAAGTTACAAAATTATACCAAAAAGTCGCTTCAGGGTTGAGAGAGAGAGAGAGAGAGAGAGAGAGAGAGAGAGAGAGAGAGAGAGAGAGAGAGAGAGAGCGCCACTGGATAACGACAGTGTAGCATGATGGCGTGTTACCTAGCGTGTAGGTCGTAGCTTATAGCTGTGTCAGTCACATGTCGGCCGCCGGTTGTATTCCGATAGCGTGAATCGCGTACGTCATTTACGTTTCGCGAATAGTAAACGACGTACTCGATTTCCAAGGCTCTCACAACTACGATCATGTAAGTGCGTGAGGTGTCTGGGCCCGACTGTCGCAAATATGGCGCCTACAAGAGGGCCTCTCTGAGGGTACTGTCTATGCAGCCGCAACATGTTGATTCCACCAGGTCACAGACAAAAGTGGAGCTGAGTGGCCCTGCTGGGTCATGTTTAAAAACTCGATCCCTGCAGTAAAACAGCAGACTGTCATAGTATGCACTGTTTGCTGTAGCCACCTTAAATGGTCGTTCCTACAAAAATATCTATCTTGCTAGCGAGTTCTGAGGAAACTCTCCACATCTGTTAGGTTGCCATTACCTGGCTGTTCCTACCTGCTAACCACCTCCCAGGTAGGTATTCGTGCGCTCTTAGCACCTTCTTCAAATAAAAAAAGGCTGTTTAATGGGCACTGTGCGACTTTATTGGTTATAAAAGAAGTAGTTGTTCTACCAAAAAATGTTCGACTGCTCTTGAGCCCCCATGTACGAGTGTACATATTATAAATTGAAATAGTCAAATACAATTGTTTCTGGTATTCAGAATGCGTGGCTGGTTTTTATGATTCGACTACGCTCTTGTCTACGGGCCAACCAGACGCATTTCTCGCGATTACGCTCGGTATTTAGTCACAAATGTCAATTTAACAAATAAGCAGGAGCGGTTACGCGGCGAAAAAACAATGTGCACATTTTTTATTTAGCGTATGGCTAATACAGACATATCGTGAAATTAAATTACATATTCATTGAGCTGTGTGCGGCTCGTGTTCTTGCCGTTTATTGCTTGACATCCTGTCTTTGCGGTACTGCCGTCCCATTCCTTATTCGATTTACTGGCGTCACTAAGTTGCTGGTTTACCTGCCCGTGAGTAGCAGCAGCAGCGCTTATCGATAAGAGATCTTTCCTACTATCTTTGGAGCGACCACTAGTATTTTCCTGGTCGTCGTGTGTCGGGAGTACAGTCGGGACGGAGCAGCAGTGAGGTCTGGACAGCCATGACTCGCTCTACCGTCGTCTCGTGGGATGACGTGTATTTGGTCGCCGACCCCTTCTGGGTTCTCCTTGTGTGTCGACTTGTGTTTCGTCCTTGTTGTTCCACTGTCACTGGTTTTAGTATTGTTCGAGTTGTTTGTGGAAGTGTTTCGTGGAACCGTGAGTAGCTTGTGTGGTTTTGACTGAGCAGCTATTTTAATGCTGTCTGCGTGCTGGGACGGAGCAGGGAGGAACTCTGCGGCGTCGGGGCCAGGCCAGGACTGCTGGCGGTGTGCACGCCCTGTCGGATCGTGAGGCGCTAGCTGCGAGAGCGCAAAGTTCGTCGCCCACTGAATCTTGATGCTGAAGTTGAGTGATCATTAACCTCTTATCAAGCCTCAACTATTCTGACATCTCTTCGTTCATTTGCTGGTTGTTGCTCCCTGGGTCGTTCGGGCCGAGCTGCTAGTCCATGCTGCTGCAAACGACGTCGAACTGTTCGTGCAGATGGTTGTTGTCTTGCAAACGTCCCCATCTGTTGACTCAGGGATCGAGACGTGGCTGCACGATCCGTTACAGCCATGCGGATAAGGTGCCTGTCATCTCGACTGCTAGTGATACGAGGCCGTTGGGATCCAGATCGGCGTTCCGTATTATCCTCCTGAACCCACCGATTCCATATTCTGCTAACAGTCATTGGATCTCGACCAACGCGAGCAGCATTGTCGCGATACGATAAACCGCAATCACGATAGGCTACAAACCGACCTTTATCAAAGTCGGAAACGTGATGGTACGCATTTCTCCTCCTTAGACGAGGCATCACAACAACGTTTCACCAGGCAACAACGGTCAACTGCTGTTTGTGTATGAGAAATTGGTTGGAAACTTTCCTCGTGTCTGCACGTTGTAGGTGTTGCCACCGGCGCCAACCTTGTGTGAATGCTCTGAAAAGCTAATCATTTGCATATCACAGCATCTTCTTCCTGTCGGTTAAATTTCGCGTCTGTAGCACGTCATCTTCCTGGTGTACCAATTTTAATGGCCAGTAGTGTAGGTCGGTCGCACTCGTCTATTAAAGTACTGATTGCGAAGCAGTGAGTGTTTCTTGTTATTTTGTTGTACAACATTGAAACTGTTGTTGGTATTTAATGGCTGCAAGGAGGAAATAGCACATGGGAACTGGGTAGCATTCTGGCCTTGGCAACCCATTATTTTGACACAGACGGACTACAGCCAGTCTGCTCAGTTTCTGCTGACAGAATGCCTCGGAAATGTTTCTCGAATATGACCTTTCAGAAATACACTCCTGGAAATTGAAATAAGAACACCGTGAATTCATTGTCCCAGGAAGGGGAAACTTTATTGACACATTCCTGGGGTCAGATACATCACATGATCACACTGACAGAACCACAGGCACATAGACACAGGCAACAGAGCATGCACAATGTCGGCACTAGTACAGTGTATATCCACCTTTCGCAGCAATGCAGGCTGCTATTCTCCCATGGAGACGATCGTAGAGATGCTGGATGTAGTCCTGTGGAACGGCTTGCCATGCCATATCCATCTGGCGCCTCAGTTGGACCAGCGTTCGTGCTGGACGTGCAGACCGCGTGAGACGACGCTTCATCCAGTCCCAAATATGCTCAGTGGGGGACAGATCCGGAGATCTTGCTGGCCAGGGTAGTTGACTTACACCTTCTAGAGCACGTTGGGTGGCACGGGATACATGCGGACGTGCATTGTCCTGTTGGAACAGCAAGTTCCCTTGCCGGTCTAGGAATGGTAGAACGATGGGTTCGATGACGGTTTGGATGTACCGTGCACTATTCAGTGTCCCCTCGACGATCACCAGTGGTGTACGGCCAGTGTAGGAGATCGCTCCCCACACCATGATGCCGGGTGTTGGCCCTGTGTGCCTCGGTCGTATGCAGTCCTGATTGTGACGCTCACCTGCACTAGGCGCCAAACACGCATACGACCATCATTGGCACCAAGGCAGAAGCGACTCTCATCGCTGAAGACGACACGTCTCCATTCGTCCCTCCATTCACGCCTGTCGCGACACCACTGGAGGCGGGCTGCACGATGTTGGGGCGTGAGCGGAAGACGGCCTAACGGTGTGCGGGACCGTAGCCCAGCTTCATGGAGACGGTTGCGAATGGTCCTCGCCGATACCCCAGGAGCAACAGTGTCCCTAATTTGCTGGGAAGTGGCGGTGCGGTCCCCTACGGCACTGCGTAGGATCCTACGGTCTTGGCCTGCATCCGTGCTTCGCTGCGGTCCGGTCCCAGGTCGACGGGCACGTGCACCTTCCGCCGACCACTGGCGACAACATCGATGTACTGTGGAGACCTCACGCCCCACGTGTTGAGCAATTCGGCGGTACGTCCACCCGGCCTCCCGCATGCCCACTATACGCCCTCGCTCAAAGTCCGTCAACTGCACATACGGTTCACGTCCACGCTGTCGCGGCATGCTACCAGTGTTAAAGACTGCGATGGAGCTCCGTATGCCACGGCAAACTGTCTGACACTGACGGCGGCGGTGCACAAATGCTGCGCAGCTAGCGCCATTCGACGGCCAACACCGCGGTTCCTGGTGTGTCCGCTGTGCCGTGCGTGTGATCATTGCTTGTACAGCCCTCTCGCAGTGTCCGGAGCAAGTACGGTGGGTCTGACACACCGGTGTCAATGTGTTCTTTTTTCCATTTCCAGGAGTGTAGTTTGTGTGAAACTGTTGGTGGTGGCTGCTGCTGCAACTACCTTAGTGGTTTGTTGTTAGGTGACTTTGATGCGTACGTATATCTGCAATTACTCCTATTTTGTAGTTGGTGTAGCGACTACATTGAAGATTTTGAAGTCTTGCTACAACAAGCAAGTAGTTAGCACTTTGTGGTGAAAAATAAAAATATAAATAAAAACGAGTTAGGAAGAAGGCGTTGAACTATAATTACGGGCCGTTTGACAATAGGTCTAGTGGAAAGTGATAGTGAGATACGGTTTAGTGATGATAGGACTTTTGTGTGTGTGTGTGTGTGTGTGTGTGTGTGTGTGAGAGAGAGAGAGAGAGAGAGAGCGAGCGAAACGTGACGCAGGCCGCTAACGTGAAACGTCGTTAGGTGCAGCCTAGGTGGTGTTCCCTGGCAGCGCCTCACAAAAATGAACCTTAAGTAGTCTCCACATTAACTGCTGGCATTCGGCCATAAAGACTGGCCAGCAGGTTTGCCTACACTTTGCAGTTTCGCTGTATGTTTGTCTGGACACAATACCTTCTTCTCGCGTACATTCCACACACCTGAAATAGTTCTTGAAGTAACTTAGACGGCGTCACATTTGCAAGCAGATACAAAGAAGAGCCCCTTCTGTCCTTACGCTATTTTTTTTGCCTCGTAATTTTCTTTGAAAGAGAAAATCAAGAAATAATTGCTATTCGAACAAAGTGCCTTGTAGAAAAGAGGGCCTTCAGTATCTGTTGTCAATTTTTTTTATTTTTAAATGTGTTAAACATCCAGCAGACGGTGCCATGAAGCACTATTGCTAGTCAGTGAGGGTAAAACTTGGCACGGAGATGTTAGTGACATAGAGGCTATAACAAGATATTATTTCATTTTGGTTTCGCTCTTTGCTTTCCATTTAGTTTAGACTGTAAGCAATGCTAAAGGCACAGAAACGCAACAAAGCCCGTTCCAGTGATCTCCTGTGACTCTTTGTCTTTCCGTACCTTAGGCGCGAGTAATACCGGTGCGGGAGGGGTTAGGGATGAGAGAGAGAGAGAGAGAGAGAGAGAGAAAGAGAGAGAGAGAGAGAGAGGGGGGAGGATCTTACAGCCCGACGGCTCCCGGCAGAGATCGTAACCAGCCAGCTAAGCTAAGATCACAGCGAGATTTGGCTTGTAGAGCAGCCTAGGACGTCTGTCAGAGTTAGGTTAGAGATTATTGTCCTCCGTGTTCGCAGAGTTTGTTTATAGAAGGAATGTTTCTCTCTGCAGAAAATTGTACACTATTGTGAAGAAGTGTTCGGAGAGGTACGTGTCGACCATTGGGTGCCATACGTCACCTTCCTAAGTCTGGACGACGATCAGACGTGCTTTTGGGTACTAGGTCCCAACAGGTGTCCCTGGCGTTAACATCTATGGCGTTCTCTCTGCCGACGCAAACGCGATTGCGGAGCACTTTGCTCAAGCCTCTGCGTCGGAGAACTACCCTCTAGCTTTTCGCTACCTTAAACGGCGGATGGAAAGAAAAGTCCTCTCCCTCACTACACGCCACAGTGAACCCTATAACGCCCCATTTTCAGAGTGGGAGCTCCTCAGTGCCCTTGCACGTTGCCCCAACACAGCTCCTGGACCGGATCGGATCCACAGTCAGATGATTCAACATCTCTTGTATGACTACAAGTGATATCTCCTCGTCATCTTCAACTGGATCTGGTGCGATGGCGTCTTTCCATCGCAATGGCGGGAAAGCACAATCATTGCGGTGTTAAAAACCGGTAAAAATCCGCTTGATGTGGATAGCTATCGGCCGATCAGCCTCATCAACGTTGTCTATGAGCTGCTGGAATGTATGGTGTATCGGCGGTTGGGTTGGGCCCTGGAGTCATGTGACCTACTGGCTCCATGTCGGGGCGGCTTCCACCAGGATCGATCTACCACTGATTATCTTGTGTCCTTCCTGTCTGCCATCCGAACAGCTTTTTCCAGATGCCAACACCTGGTTGCCGTCTTTTTTGACTTTTTTTTGTTATCAGTCTACTGACTGGTTTGATGCGGCCCGCCACGAATTCCTTTCCTGTGCTAACCTCTTCATCTCAGAGTAGCACTTGCAACCTACGTCCTCAATTATTTGCTTGACGTATTCCAATCTCTGTCTTCCTCTACAGTTTTTGCCCTCTACAGCTCCCTCTAGTACGTAAAGCATAAGACACGACCTGGCGACATCATATCGTTGCCACATTGTACGAGTGGGGTTTTCGGGGTCCGCTCCCTATGTTATCCAAAACTTCCTGTCGCACCGTGCTTTCCGTGTCCAAGTCGGTGCTTCTCATAGTTCCACCTATATTCAGGAGAATGGCTTTCCGCAGAGCTCCGTAATGAGTGTGTGTCTATTTTTAGTGGCTATTAACAGTCTAGCAGCAGCTGCAGGGCCGTCGATATCACCTTCTCTGTACGCGGATGACTTCTGCATTTCGTACTGCTCCTTCAGTACTAGTGTTGCTGGCGTCGCTTACATGGAGCCATTTACAAGGCGCAGTCACGGGCTGTAGCCCACGGCTTACCGTTTTAAGCCGCGAAGTCGTGTGTCATCCACTTGTCGGCTTCGTACCGTTCATCTGGAACCTTAACTTCACCTTATTGACGATCCACTCACTGTAGGGGAGACGCATCGATTCTTAGAACTGGTTTTCGGCGCCCGATTGACTTAGCTACCTCACCTTCATCAGCTTAAGCGGGAGTGTTGGCAGCACCTCAGTGCTCTCCGCTGCCTGAGCAACACCAACTGGGGTGCAGATCGCTCTACACTGCTGCAGCTCTACAGAGCCCTTGTTCAATCCCGCCTTGACTATGGGAGTCTGGTTTACTGTTCGTCGGCGACCTCAGCGTTGCGTTTAGTCGACCCAGTGCTCCACTGCGGCATTCGCCTGGCCATACGTGACCCACACATGGTTACCTCCTCGGTCGCGAGGACCCACCTCATGTGTCTCTGTGGCTCCGAAATGACAGTTGTCCACCTCTTGCTGGACTGCCCACTTTCTGCCGCTCCGCGGCGGACTTTTAACTTTCCCAGCTGCTACTTTCCTACTTTCTCTGTTGGGCAACAATGCCTCAACAGCAGCTTTAGTTTTACGTTTCATTCGTGAGGGTGGGTTTTATCATTGGATCTGAGTTCTAACTGATGTCCTTCGTCCCTCTGTGTCCTCCACCCTGGGGCTTTTAGAGTGGATGTTTTAATGTGTTGCAGAGTGGCTGGCTTCTTCTTTATTCTCATGGCCAGTGAGCCATGGTAATCTGCTTTCTGGTTTTTAATATCTTCTCCCTGTTTCTTGAGTGTCTCTGTGGTTTTCTTGTCCTGTTTTGTCCATTGTAGTGTTTGTTGTCCTCGTATATCTTTGTTCTTTTGGAAAGATAAGGAAAACAAGTGTTTGAAATGTTTCTCAAAGGCTTGAGATTGATGCAGACATTTGAGAAAAACTCCCAAATAAAAGGACAAGTGAGGACACGAGGGTATTGGTGTTCGGCGCGAGAATTGCGGGCTTTCCAGGTGGGCGCGTCGGCTCGTCTTCGGCCTCCAGCTGGATGTGACCTGACTCTGGTATGGCGATTGCGTTGCTCCGCGCTCGGCTCACGCGGCTGCCGGAGCCCATCTCTTCCGTTTTTTCTCCCCTCTGAGCTGAGCTGCGCTGCGCTGTCGCCCCTATTTGGTTCCCAAACAGTCCTCGGCCGGCAAGATGAGGCTATGCGAGAAGCAGTGACTTTCATGGCCTTGTAGTCCGAACATGGTGTACTAACTCCATCATTCTCTTTTTCGACTTTATGTACTTAGTGTTAATTCCAGAGAACGAAATCAACATAACAAGGACCAAGTGTTTTTTGCTTATACGTTCCGTCCTTTTATTTGACTCATAGCTGCTCCTTTCGGCTTGGCGCTGCTAGATTCGTCCCGACAGATGCAATGTAAACAATCAAAGCTAAACACTATCCCTTAAGCGCTACATGTACATCACCATATTGTACACTTACGTACGTCCTGATACCGTGCGTCCGGCCATCCTGATTTGGGTTTTCCGTGATTTTCCTAGATCACTCCAGGCAAATGCCGGGATGGTTCCTTTGAAAGGGCACGGCCGCATTCCTTCCCCATCCTTCCGTAATCCGAGCTTGCGCTCCGTCTCTAATGACCTCGTTGTCGACGGGACGTTAAACACCAATATCCTCCTCCTCCTGATACCGTGCTGATCTCCATTTTCCCGTCGTAGTGTAGCAACTTGCCGTGGCGTTGACTCCACCTGTCGATGGAAGACCTTTGCAGAATTGGTGAGCCATACTGCCTGTATAGCCGTCCATAATTGCGAAAGTGTTGCCGGTGCAGGATTTCGTGTACGAACTGAACTCTCAATTATGTTCCATAAGCCTTAGATAGCATTTGCGTCTGGTGCTGAGGATGGCCAAATTATTCGCTCGAATTATCCAGAATGTTCTTCATATCAATCGTGAACTATTGTGGCCCGGTGAAATGTTTGGGAGCAAGAAGTCCGTGAATGCAAATGGTCTCAAAGTAGCAGATCATAACCTTTCCAGTCGACGATCGGTTCATTTGTACCAGATGAGCCAGTCCATTCCTCTTAAACACAGGCCACACCACTATGGAGCCACCACTTGCACAGTGCCTAGTTGACAACTTGTGTCTATGGCTTCGTGGGGTCTGCGCCATACTGAAACTTTACCATCAGCTGTCACCAACTGTAACCGGGACTCAGCTGATCAGACCACGGTTCTCCACTTGTCTAGGGTCCAACCAATATTGTCAAGAGTCCAGGAAAGGCGCTGCAGATATCGTGCGTCGGTCGTCTGCTGCCATAGCCGCATCCTATTGATACCAAATTTCACCGCACTGTCCTAACGGACAAGTTCGTCGTACATATCATATTGATTTCTGCACTTGTTTCACACAGTGTTTCTATGATGATGATGATGATGATACATACTTTCAGGGATGATGGAGACTGATAAATGTAGCGATTCCAGGTGGGGTACCATGTTTCGGAAACGACCGAGGCGAAATTTGTAAGCGAAAATAGTTGTGATAACTCTGTGACAATGGACCTCTTTTACTGCAAGCTCTTTGGATTCCATATTTTGGGAGCAGATAGTATGGATCAAAACAAGGAAAAATGTCTAATAAACATTGGCTCCAAAGTGCATACCTTAAGGGTTGTGAACACTCCTTAAGTAGAAGAGATATTTCACAGTAGCAAAGATGTAGTGATTATAGTTCTCAAGGTATGCGCTTTAGAGTCCATGTTTACTGGACTTTTTTTTCCTTATTGTAGTCCATACTACCTCCTTCCAGAATATGGAAAACAAGGAGCTTGCAGTAGAACAGGTCCATTGTCAGAGATATCTGAAAGCTTGTCGCTTACCTCTTTCGAGTCGGTCGTTGCCAGACAACGGTCTGATACACTTACCTTACTTCATTATCCCCGAAAATTTTTAACTTCACTGAATCACCCTATATGCAGCTGTCCACGCTCGTTTATCCTATGCCAGTATCTGCATAATTACTGCATCCTACAACCAATTTGCTATAGTGACGTCATGATCTCCTCCTACAAGGCGTGTGAGAAAAGAAATGACTGACAACAGTGCGAGCGGTCTGGTATCGTTGTGTTCATCCCTTTCAGATGCTCAGTCCGAATTTCAGCCACATACAGGTTTTTATTGTATGTTAAGAAAATGGAAAAGCGGAATTCAGAGCAACATCATACCGTCAAGTTTGTGTTAACCCGGGGAATCCGCGAGTGTGGCTTTTGAAAAGTTGAAACAGGCCTACGAGTAACATTCCTTACCAAGAACACAAGGTTTTCGCTGGCACAAATCTTTTTGGGGACACTGAGAAGGCGTTGAAGATGAACCTCGCTCAGGAAGACCAACTTCAAAACCGACGGAAACGTCCAACGTGTGCATGCTCTTCTGACAGTGTTCCTGCGGGACAAAATGTCAACCGAGTGTTTCACAACGCTTTCGTTGAAAGACTAAGGAAAAGGGTGAACCGAGTGAGACCAAACACTGTAGACAAATGGATGCCGCATCATGACAAAGCCCCATGTCACACGGTCTCTTCTGTCACGAAATTCTTGACCTCCAAAGGCATTCCTGTTAATCCATAGCCCCGATGTTCATCTTTTGTGAGTACTTCTGACTTATTTCCCCGAAATTGAGAAATGTCTTAAAAGGACGCCATTTTGGGCCTCTCGAGAGCATTCAAAAGAACGTGACCGACATGTGGAAGACCATACCAGTTGAAGCCTTTCAGCGCTGCTACCAAAACTGGGAACGACTATTCCTCCGGTGTACAGGTGCTGAAGGGAACTACTTTGAAGAAGACAATATTGTTGTCTGAAAAATAAAATAAAAACTTTGGTGGGTAAAAAATGTCTCATTGCTTTTCTCACACCCCTCGTATAATTGGTACCCCGAACTGTCCATTGATGTCGCATCAACCTACCCGTTCTTTTTGTCACATTTTGCCTGAAGGCTTTCGTCTCCCTATTCGAGTAAGTATCTCTCTAATCTACCCACTTCACTTTCATCATTTTTCTGTAGCATAGATTTTAGATAGCTTACATTCTCTTGTCTCTACTGCTTAACTTCTACATATCATTTCCAGGCAAGGCTACACGTAAGACAAATACTTTCGTCGGATGATTCCTAACACTTGAGTATATTATTAATTTCTCCATGTTTAGGGAGTGCTGTTGTTTCGCAAATGTATACTGAATCAAAGAGTAGCCGATCCAGTTGCTAATATGTCCTTTATTACAATCCGCGACCGTTTTCGGCTATGATACTTGAGCCATAGTATAGTGAATCTGAAAGCTGTGCTGTGGTGGAGCAGCGTCAAATTTATATTCCATGTTAAAATTTTTCTCTGTTATTAGAAAAACTTTTCTTGCTGTTGACACCCCGTATTTTTTATCCTCCATACTTCTGCCTTGGTCAGCTATTTTGATGCCCAAGGAGAGAAACCCTTTGTAACACCTATTTTTGACCTATTTTGTATCTTTGTCGATATTTCTGTGTCAGTTTACAGTATTGCTTTTGTAAATTTTGTATCTGTCGTGGAGATTCTTTGACTATGTATACATGTTTCCATTATTTGAAACTTCTGAACGATGCTATTTAAATTACGCTTGCATATTTTAATAACTGAGTGGTTATTATGTAATGTACTGTAAATGACTTGGTCCATAGTTAGGGAACATAAGGTTGAATGTAAAAGATGTGGGGAAGCCCCACAGCCACGGAAACAGCCTGGCGGAGTGGAAAAGGTGCGGTTGGCGCGCAAGTGGCAACTCGTCCTTTGTGACGGGTAAGGAGTCTGGGCTGAGCAGTGATGCGGTTCCATCTCGCTAGCAGTAGCGGATCATCACGGCTCATATTCCTGGAGTTTTGAGGCCAGAAGTACTTAAGGGCAGTATTTATGGCTATCGGATGCTGCATTTGGTGATACCATTATCGTGATATGGTTTTTTTGCCCTAGCAATATAATTCCGACGCCAACAAGATACGTAAAAGGGCGAGGCCAGCAGTATTGCTACGGTTGCGTCGCCGCCAGGTTAATAGCCACTGCAAATTACACCCCCAATACCACCAGCTCTCCAGTAAATTGTTTATATTTGGTACTCTGTAAACGGACTAGGTATTTCTGAAATTTGGTTGATTTTATGATATTAATTTTGGTGTTGCTAAAAACTCTATTTTACACCCGTGACTATCAGAAACCTGGACAGGAATCCTATCCTAGTGAATTTAATTCCGAGTGTCCTAATTTATTATGAGAAAGTGGTTGAACTTGAATTTAATGCTGTGTTGTTATTTGCACAACCAGTGGGTCGAAAGACTTCTTATGAAAGCACATTTGTTGTTTAAAGAGTTATAGTTTGTTGTGCTTTACTTAATTAATAATTAATGATAAGAATAATTACCATTTCTCATACATACTGATGTAGGTTTGTTAATGAGCATGGTTCTTCAAACCATGAAAATTTAAGGGTTCTCATGTACTGGCCTAGTTAGTTAATGAAGCAATGCAAAGGCTCCTTCAGAGCTAGTGTTGTTAGATTTGCATTCTGTTTAGTTGCGTCAGAGTTCAAGAAAGAACTATCTACTGTACTGTCTATTCTAATGTAAGTTGATTAATGCACAGGCGTGCTCTCCTAAGCAATGAAGTTATAGATTACGATCATTAGCAGAAATTCAGAATCATTTCAAGCTCTTCCCTGTTCAGTGTTGCTACTAGTTTCATGTGTGTTGATAATTGGTTTTATAAACTGTTACACCTAGTTCATTTAATGTGCCTGTTGTTGAGAGGCATGTTACTGTTTACTATCTCATTGGCCATTTGTTTGTTACTAGCTCATTATCTGCAAAGTTAGGTTGCTGTGTTGAGGTATGAACAGATGTAATGAAAGATTTTAGTGTGTGTGTGTGTGTGTGTGTGTGTGTGTGTGTGTGTGTGAATCAAGATTAAGTCAGCCTTAGCACTGCCTTCTTCTTTATCAATTTGCTTGACACACAAATGCCTAATTAGGTTGGCGACCGGTTTTAATATGGAATGTTACAACTTGTTTTTGTGCTGGGAGAACGTCTGTTCCAGACCCACCTGTTTACTATTGTTTATACTCTGCTGGAGTGTTTCGGGAACGAATCCCAGTTTGACTGTTCTGTTTCCATTAGGTTATCTCACGGTCACAACTTTCAAAAATTCCTGGACGAGCATCGATTGCCGTTTTAAGGTGGTCGGTGCTACCGTTACACCTTCTGCAACTTCCAGCTTATCATTTCTTAATCTTATCCCCACAGCATTACCTGATTCAGTTCTCTGATTCTCTCCATAACCTGTGTTTTACTCAATTGATGTTAATCACATAACTAGTTCTTAAGTCGCTGTCCATGCTAATCTTCCAAGTTCTTTGCCCTCTCCTGTAGAATTGCGTTGTAATTCGTAAAGCTTAAAATTTTATATACGTACGATACAAAAGTACAGAAGTTCTAAAAGCATTCATGATAGTAATCTTCACCCAACTGATACAAAATACGTTAACAGAGCTGTTAAATGTAGAAGAATGTTATGTATGCTATATTTAAATTCAGTACATAGAAGATTATGTACGTGAACCTATTCCGATTGGTTCAAATGGCTCTGAGAACTATGGGACTTAACATCTATGGTCATCAGTCCCCTAGAACTTAGAACTACTTAAACCTAACTAACCTAAGGACATCACACAACACCCAGTCATCACGAGGCAGAGAAAATCCGTGACCCCGCCGGGAATCGAACCCGGGAACCCGGGCGTGGGAAGCGAGAACGCTACCGCACGACCACGAGCTGCGGACTGAACCTATTCTGACCAAACAGCGTGTTACATTAATAAAATGTTAGTTCGTTAATTCATTTGTACTGCTATGGCGTACGTGTTTGTCACGTAAATGTTATTTTCGAGTTACGTAAGTGTTTGTGCACCCACAAAATAGGTTTTCGTCGTCATAGGCATTTAGCTTTATCCAAGCTTTATCAACGGTTGCGCTTTCTTGCTCTCGCTTTCATCAGTGCGTTGTCTGCATGTACGTCCACAAACCTCCGCGTCGACTTGAAAATAGTTTCACATCGACAGCTGTCTTACGAAAGATTTTAAGGCGGATTCTCACAGTTGTCACTCCGCGAATGATATGCATCTTGCAAACAAATGCGCGTCCTTTATCAAGTACAGATGTGACTCGTACAGTAGTTAGTACGACCGGCACCCCCACTGCGATAGCCAGGCCGCTTCTTCAGCGGTCGAGCCGCAGCAGTTGCGAGAGGGAATCCAACAGATTCTTTGCTCTGCATGACGACTGTTTACTTCGAGCCGCTGCGACAGGAAGCTCCCGCAAATAGTACCTCAGTTGTAAACTCAACGATTTTGAAAAAGATGGCAGAGATAGCGATCATGGGTGCCTGTGTGTGTGTGTGTGTGTGTGTGTGTGTGTGTGTGTGTGTGTGTGTTCGTTCGTTGTGGCTTTCTCCAACTCAACCTCTTTATGGTGAGTAGCAATCTGTCCTCGTAGTTGTTGATATTTCAACCCAAACTCTCCATTGTTTGTATTTAGTTGTAAATTCTTTGGTAATGCGGCAACACCATTTCAGCTTCATATTGACGCGATACCTGATCTGAGAACCCATGAAATGCTTAATCACCTACAAAGACAGACGGTGTAAGGAACACGCTGCCATTTGGTAAGCAGGAAGGTAGGCTCTAGTTTACGAATACAATGTAATTTCGGTAAAGTGTGTCCACAAAATTAAAAATTATGATTTGTGAACCTCTTGGAAATACACCAGTGTCAACAAAAAGTATCTATAATCTAATGCACGAAATGCTAGAACAAAAACTCATTCTAGGGAAATTTCTCGCCGTACTAGAACAAAAACTGTATTTTTAACACTTCTCTTGAACTTGAATTGCGATTTACTCCTAAGGCAAATTTCACCAAGTCCCCTTTACTCGTATTTTTTTTAAAAAAAATTTTATCAATAGTAGTTACTGCATGTTTCGTGAATAACAATGATAGTGCAAAAGATAAAGTAATACATCCTGCGTACAGAGAAATCTGCTGCAGGATGCTATATGTAGTTTTAAAATCAAAATAATAGTAATGCAATGTTGATTTATAGCGAGACTTTAATCCACATTCTAAGTTGGATATGGAACAGGAACACGAATCACATCGTAGCACGCGGCGATACCCTTGGGTGTGGTGCACCGCAACGCCTTGTGGCCGACTGCAGTTTTATATAAACCATCTACCTACTCCAGGCTGGAAAAGTGTTAGCACTCTCCTTTAATCATTAAAGACAGATTCGAAATGGTACTTACATTTCATACACAGTGATGTATAAGATTAATTGCAGCAAACGTAAGTTTCCCTGTGACTACATTTTTCACTGTACGCATCTCAAGTTGTGTGTGGTGGACTATTCAGTAGCGAAGTGCCGCAATACCCACGAAAACCACGAAGGAGGAGCCATTTCATTGTTATGCTGCGATGTGAGACTATAAGGAGCAGTCAAGTGAAAAAGACACATTATTATATCAAAAGTAACCGCCATAACTGCTGATACATCTATCCCACTGAGAGACAAGACGATCAGTGCCTTCGTGGGAAAACGTTTGCGCTTGCCTGCGGAAGTATACAAGTGTGCACCAGTTCGATGGAAGCAAAATGACGCGCACGAGTGTTTTTCTCCAAGGGCTCCATAATACGGAAATCGCACGGTAAGATATTGCGACTGTACGGAGGATGTGTTAGGGCTTCCCAGCTAAACCTCTGCAGCATAGTCAGAACAACGCTGTCAGCACGTGGGTTTGGGCATTTTGTTAGCAGAGTGTTCCAACTACGATGCAGAAGTTTCATTGGGAAGCCCTTACGCCTCCTTCGTACAGTCCCGATCTGTACCCATGCGATTTCCATATTTCTGGAACGCCGAAGAAAAACATTCGTGGTCGTAGATGTGCTTCGAATAGGAACGCACCAGGGTACAGTCATGGTTCCGTAGGCAGCCGCAAACAGTTTATTAGCGAAGGCACTGATTTCTCTCATTGTGGGATACAACATAGTTACGCCGATTACTTTTGAAATCAGAAACAGTTCACTTGCTTTTTCCATCTGTCTCGTTTTCATTTGACAGCCCGTTTTATAAAAAAGAAGGAAAATGTACCTCAGACCCGAATGAGGGAGATGACTCAGCGTAGATTAAGAATCAGTGCTCTTGAAATTTTTTAGCAAAACGTAAAAGTTTTGCTGTATAGCTACAGAGAGTGTCTTAGATTTGCATTATTTACGTAAAACAAATATATTTTTAAGACGCTGCGATGGGTTTTGTTTAAAGTTGTTGTGGTGGTTTGTACGTGCTACTGTAAAAAGTATGAAAATGTAGCAGCAAGAATAATAGTATTATTTAAAAGAAATAAATAATCTCTGATAATTCTTATTTATGTGCCGCTGAGCACGACTACAATGAATCATTTTGTATAACCTTATCACTACAAATAAATATTGAAATGCTGTTTCATTAATGCAATAAGTGACATTAAAATGTATGCATTAAATAATGAATACATCACACCACGACCTCATGCCATAACACCACTGGTGTCATATTTTTTTTTTAAGTCACTGATAAATTACTCTAAGAACAATTAATCTTACGCACCAGCCACAAAAATTATTTCATTTACGTAAAGTCTAAGATTGTTCTGCTGAATGTTATTTTCACTGGTAGAGTAAAGGAATAATAAATTCCTGTGGGTTCTTGTCCTCGAAGTTCAAATATTGTAATATCGATCGAAAGAATTAATGTCTCATTTCTGCAGTGTCACATTGTCGTTTCATACGCTCAGGTAATAGAGGCAGACAAAACACAGTCTTGACTGGGTATTCTTACCAACGAATGTTTCGTAGAAAATCAGTAGCCTCAACCTTTCCCTTTATGCTGGATTAAACGTCAGAATCCTACACCGTTCTGACTGTTCACAATGTTGTTGTTATTCACCAGTTACCAATAATTCAGTGTCGCCGTACCAAGCGCTAATGGCCGCTTTCCTGTTTGCTGAGAACACAGAACTAAAAAGATTCACAGCAGGTTATCTAGTTACAAATAAAAGTCCGTACACTAGAATTCCATTTAGTAAATTGTACGTTATATTTTAGATCACTTTTAGATTACACCACCCGACTACTTTTTACAATATTTAAATGGACAGACCTCAGTTTAATCTTTCATCTCAGCCGCTTCATACCTCATAGAGAACAATAGAAGGAAAAAATTTCAGACAATACAGTGCCAATACATTCTTTTAGTGGTATAATCTTTTGTTATATCATTATTCTTTGTAGAAAACTGTTTATAAAAATAATAAAACATTGTTGTTGAAATTCTTTACATTTCACAGTATTTCACACATTTTCATTATCAGTTTTCGCATATAGGCTTAAGTCATTTCTGGAAAAATATTCATCACTTCATAAATCTCGAGCAATGTCGTATATACTGGCGACACAAAATATTGGCGTTGACATTACAAGCCGCAGCGTATGTTCGAGATTTGGCTCTGTCCGTCCTGTTCCATAGCTTGCCGCGTAGTTACGAGATTCGAGGTCTAGCCGCAAAACGTCTTCAGCTCGTGTCACGTGCCTCTGACTGGGTAGACGCTAGAGACAGGCGAGAGCCGCGCTGGCGGCGGGCAGCAGCCGCACCTGCCGGGCCTGGTCGCTGATCTCAGTGCGGCCTTCGCCAGACGCCCACGCCCACGCGCTGCCTCTGCAGCTGGTACCATTCCATTCCACTGCGCTCGCTGCTCACTCGACCCACTTGCAGTTCGGGAGCTGCTGGAGCACGGAGTCGTCTAAAGCCCGCACTACACGGTGCACGTCTGCTGCAGCGCCCCTAGCGTACATTTTCTGCAGTTGCAGACTAGTACACGAAAACGCGAACGGAAAGGTAAAGTCATACGAAAAATCTGACATATCCATGTTCGTATTTGTAAGAAATAGTGCGTCATTCTCTTACGTAGTTATCTAGGAATTATTACTGTACTGAATTTTGGGCTCAAATGTTCGTTGTATATCACGAAACTTCCTTGGACAAACACATACTTCATCTGTTTTTAAGTTTACACAGCATTTTGCACGGAAGACGCTGTTAATTTTGTAGCTATTGTTCTGATAGTGGGCGTCACCGGCAGAACAGCACCACGGACGGCGACGTAAGGCCAGACAGAGTTGTATTCGACCGAGGCTGAGAAGAAGGGAGGAGGGCAGGGGCATAAATTCCCTATTAATGAAAGAGCTCATGCTAGATGGTCCACGGAAATTTCGGAACTTAGTGATTTTTTTTTTCGATTTATTGGCCCTCGGGCCAATAGCAATGTCAGTTATGACGATACGAACGCAAGCACAACATAACGCAACCCAACAGGCCGTCCCCGAGCGGAGAAAATCTCCGACCCGGCTGGGAATCTGAGCAAGGCCCGTCACTTACCAATCCGCCGCGCTGACCGCGCAGCTACCGAGACGGAGTTGTTTCGATATTTCGTGCGAATAGACGGCTCTTTTTGACAAGCTGCTGTCGACGATACGGGAATGAATTCACTCAAGTGACACAGTAATCTGAGGAGCATGGAAAAATGGTCGTCTGGCATTGTTGGCCGGGAGACCCCATGCGGGGGAGTTAGGTCGCCGTATTGCAAGTCCATTTTAGTTGACGCCACTTCGGTGACTTGCGGGTCAGTGATGATGAAAATGATGGAAGATACACAACACCCAGTCCCCTGCCGGGAATCTAACCCGGGCCCCCTGCGTGGTAGGCGGAATCGCTACCGCTACGCTACGGAGGCGAACAGTGAGGAGCAATTTCACCTATTCGCAAGTGAGAATTAGACTATTTGTTCTCACATTTTGGAATCAGACTCGTTCGCCGTCTGTAACCGGTTTCTGCTTCCCGACATGCTGAAATGAAGCAAAAGATGCAGTCATTTCAAAGGTGAACTTACGTCAATTAGGACGCTACGCTTGCGAGTCGAAAAAATCACACAGATAAAGTTACATGCATATTTACTCACAAATAACAGACTTCCGAGGTACCTTATTATGACAAAGCGGGTCATTGTATAAACATGAGAATCATACTGTTAATCGTTAAACGCCTGGATTATCACGCTCAAGTCTTCTTTGTTCCATTCCAGGACAAAGAATTCTTTCTTTAACAGCAGTACATAAAAAATTCTACGGTGAAAAATATTACATTTTTAACCCTAGAACCATCAAGCACGGGCAAAAATTTCCCATATATTTTTCTTTTATTAAAAAGTGCTTTACTGTACATTTTCACGGTTCAAATTTTAAAAACTCAAATACATTTTTTGTGCTCAAGGACACCCCCTGGGTTGTTACTACCTGTAACCATAACTCAAATTGTGTCTAACTTTCCTTTGACAACATTGGCCTGCAGTAACTGCAATAATTCGTTCAGAAAACTACAGTTTCTTAAAGTAAATGTATGGATACTTCTTTATTACGTTTGTGTGTTATCTCCATTTGTTTATTCATATTCACAAACTTCTCCAGATGGGGCGTTTGTCGCCAACTATGCAAGTCATTCAGTTAGCCGTTTTGTGTGTAGGGGTAAACGTCATCTGTAAATCACAATGTTCTGTACTATTGAGTTTTCCTTGAAAGTTTTCAATATAGCACTACTGTATTTGTGCAAGTGTTTTTATTTCTGTTTTTTTTCCGTCATTGACAAGCATATGTTACTCAGTTATTAGATCAAAGAGTGAATAGAAATTTTGGACTTCATTTATACTTAAGTACGGACTTTATTTCTGGTTTATATAAACTTCAATTGTCCAAGTTTTGACCATTGTTGCTCGTTATATGTTTCACCCCACTCCACATAGCGTTTTCAGTTATAGTCTCATTGAGCATTTTTAAACTGATCCTCTTTAGAAAATACATTTAAAATATGTATTTAACACAAGATTTATACCCTACTGTAACACGGGCAAATTTTGCCATTGGTTGATGCTTCATGTAACCTACTCGTAAATTAAGCTGGTGCACCTAGGATTAATTACCGCATTTATGAAAATTTACTCACTAAAAACGCTCAGAAGCTCCAATACGAAAACATGAAGTCAGATGCTGGCCACGGATGTCGACAATAACGTTAAACAATGAATAATAACAAACAGAAAGCACACTTTAATATCCCTATATTGCTGCCTACTGCGTCACGCCAGTTTAGAAACTTCCGCGCGCCGATAATGTGTGTTAATCGTTAGATCCACCGTTCTGCCGCGACATGGCAGCCGTGCTGGACCTGTTTCGTTCGTGGAGGATCGTGATGTAATACCGCCTTAAGCCACTGCACTGGTTTAGAAATACAGTTCTTTATTTTATTAATGAATCTTACAAATAGGAGTACCTGGGAAAATTGACAGAAAAGTGACGTGAAATTTAAGTGCAGTGTAACTACGGAAGTGGTGCGCAATAACTGCAGCTGCAAACCGGTGAAACTACAGTCCGCCTGCATTTTCTGGACATAGCAGGGCGCTGAATTGTGACGCTAACAGCAGCTTCGGTAAGACGCAGATGGCAAATGGCCGGCTGTAAGACGGGTCTCTGCACGTGTGAGCAGATTGCAAAGCGACCGGAATTTTAAAGAGTGCAGCAGCAACCATCCACAGTTAGGCCGTGGGATACTTTATTGCAATAGATTAGTTACCGGTTTCGAGTTCACAATATTTTCATTGTCTCACGGCTTCCCTTATACTGACATAACATATGGTACTTTCTTTTACAAGTAAGTTGTCCTAGGATATAAACAAATTTACATTTTCAAAAGTGTGACGACGAACTTCGAACTCGTGTTAGAACGCAACGTAAGTTCTTCACATCGTCTTTCTGCGACAAATTAAATTCATTTTTTTAAAGCGATTGCCAACAGCTGTTAAATATTTTATTGAATTCACGACACGCAACTGTCTGTCCGTGCGTCCGTCCATCCTTCCTATGTCAGCGCTACGGATTTTTTCTGTTGGCCATCATAACGCTATAAAAGTGCATATGTTATTTAGGCCGTACGTATCAATTAATATTGGAGTTAAAACTGTGCTTCCACATCTGGCACTGAGCCTCTGGAGTGCGGATGTCTCGTTTTCTGATGTTCATTAGTTCTGGTGGAGCTTCATTAACAATAATACCACCTTGGTATAAAATCACTGGATACGCAAGTAATTATGAGATTTGATATTGTGATGATAATTATTAACTGAAACTGATACTGAGAGTAAAGGGCAGCTGCATAAACGCATTTCAGAAATAAAATTCTTATTTTATTTTGTTATCAAGCAAAACCATAGCGGCCATCATCGCTATCCTTCGTTGGGTAATAACACAAATTATCTGGTTGCACCACCTGTTTTGGTTCTCATATACGAGATGAAAACTAATACAGAGAAATTTTAAGGTGTATGAACGACAAAGTAGCTACAAACAGAGGTACTCCACAAAGGTATAGAACCACAAAAAATGCTTCCAATACACTGCTCAGTATTTACAGCCGAGATCTTCGACCTGTATGAGGCCATGCAGTACATGCGGCGACACGGCCTTTTCAGTTGTGTTCTCTGCTTAGACCCTCTCGGCGCAAGTACCTGTACGCTGTACACCGCCCAACCCTTAGTGCACCGGATCCAGGAAAACTGCCACTTGCTCGCTCTTGGTGGAGCCAGTGTGATGTTTCTGTGGGCTCGTGGTCATGTCGGTCTGTCAGGAAACGAGGCTGCTGACGCTGCTGCCAAGTCTGCAGTCCTCGTACCTCAGCCCGCGATTTCCTATTAGAGATGGGCAGACTTGTACATCCTTGGGAGCTAGTTCACTGGTGATCGCTCTTTTTTAGGAACCGTTCACTTTTACTCGTTCACCGTTCATTTGTGCAAGGTATACGGTTCGTACGATAAACTGAAAATCAATAACATACGTGACTGAAGGGTGGAAGGCACCTCCCCAATGGAGTACAGAGTTTTTATTCATTACAGAACTGTCACACACTTGTAGAAGTAATTTCCGTGATTCTGCAAAACCTCTTGTTTAGGCAACTATAGCGTTATGCGGGTGATCGCAGTGAAACAACATAAGGTGGCGCACGAAAACCCGACCCCGAGTACAGACAACTCGCCAATTAAGCACGATTTGTTGACCACTACGAGCAGATTGGATAAACATGTAATAATCAAGCAGTAAAGAAATAACAAATAAGCTAATGCAAACGACAACTTCCAAACAATACATGGTGATTGGTGGGTGACAGTGAGCAGTCTAGTTCTCGGGCACGATTTCTCGTGCGCTACCCTTACAACATTGTAGAATTCATCATATTCTCTTTACAAAATATGAGACCAGACACTCGATTATGGAGTGCGGGCTTCATTCGGTTGTAAGTCGGTCTGCCTTCCTTAACAACGAACATGCTGTTTTACCCTGGACCAAAAAAAGACGGAAAATGGCCACTCGTGTGTGCCATGCCAACTTCCTTTGCGTTTGTAATAACAAAAAACTTTCCTTTTTATTTGTATGTCTCCTGCTGTTTATCGAAATAATGAAGCAAGCTGATATGCTCTTTTGTTACCTCAAAAGATATATATATATATTACACACAATGTAATTTTTATGTAATTTACGTAATTATAAAATGCATTTTAATTACCGGGCGTGGTCGCTGAATAGAATACGAAAAGAACAAGAAGTCTAGGGTTCAATAAAGGTTTGAAACAGATCTAGAATGGGCGCAGCGAACGAAACGAACAACTCAATACTGAGCCAACTGGGCGTCGTCGGCAGTGGAAATGCGACGAGTGGCCACGCGGAGTAGTCCGGCAGAGGGAGACAGAGACCGACGGGAACGAGACCGAGGCTGGAACGAGACCGGCCGAAGTGCCGCTGCGGGAACGAGACCGACCGTCTCCCGTTCCGGGAACTATAAGTAGAAACCAGCGACCGAAGTGAACTATGAAAGACCTTTCCTGAGAATTCGTTCCTCGCTCTTTCCGTTCATCTTGGTGAACGGTTCCTTTCGAGCCGTTATTTCGCGAACGACCCATCTCTAGTTCCTATATCCCCTCTGATGATCTCTGTGTTGCCGTCTGTGTCCCTTTGGCGGGATTAAGCTCCGGCTTATTAAGCCTCTCCCAGTGGCTTGGACGACCACCTCTCTGCCCTCACGCCTGAAGGAGGTCATTTTAACTATGCTGCGTATTGGGCACTGCCTTTTTAGCCATTGTCGTTTCATAAGCGGCGCTACTCCTCCTCTTTGTACACATTGCGCCCAAGTTTTAACTGTCCGCCACTTCCTGATGTAATGTCAATTTTTTAACCGTTTGCCGGCCGCGGTGGTCTAGCGGTTCTAGGCGCTCAGTCCGGAACCGCGCGACTGCTACGGTCGCAGGTTCGAATCCTGCCTCGGGCATGGCTGTGTGTGATGTCCTTAGGTTAGTTAGGTTTAAGTAGTTCTAAGTTCTAGGGGACTGATGACCACAGATGTTGAGTCCCATAGTGCTCAGAGCCATTTTAACCGTTTACGTGCCTGCTTAGGTTTGCCGTATGACTTAAAGGGCGTTTTAGCGGGATGTCGACCGCCTTTCACTTATTGTCCGCTACAGCAATATGCCGAAGACCATTTAATTTTTAGTTCTGCGTCTCCGTTTCTCTATGGTGTATTTTATAGCCATTTCTCCAGTCCCTGTTTTCAGCTGTCTTCTCTTACGTCGATTGGGATTGACATGTAATCGTTTTTTAGCTCCTCTCTGTCTACAGTTCTGATTTGGGCGCATATGAACCCCAGTTGTTTTTGCACCCTAAAACAAAATAAACCAAACCACAAAAAATTAGGCGTAGATTACTGCTAAATTTGGTCCAAGCGAGGATTTGAGATTAAAGTACTGCAGAAAGGGGGATTTACATTATTACTAATTTATTTTAGAAAATATCTTGGAAATGAATGCAAATAACAAAGCCTGTAAAACCACGCAGTTTACTTTCCGTAGGTAGTTAGAATCGCCTTCCTCTCAAAGACCGTGAAATCATCCATGGAATCTACTTATTATAACAATTGTGACTTAGCCGGCTGCCCCTTCAGACGATGATTTCGATCCATCTCTTTCTTGTGTACTTAGAACCCCGCTTACAAGTTTCCCTGTACACATGCTACATCTCTTTACTGTATTCGTCCTCTTAATCCTATTCCTTCCAAATTCGTAACCTATAGTTACCAGAACCCTATCTACAATCACCCCATCAATTATAGAAACAGAAATCGTCATGATTGCAAACATTTACTCATTACTGTTTCGTTATAAAAACTTTAGTCTGAAGAGTGGCAGCTAATCCATTGTCAGCCAACCACCAACGAGCAATTCAAATGACAAATAAAAAGATGTCTGGTTCAGGAGTTGGGGTGGGTTCCGGTCAGTGCGCCAAACACGTCGTTGTGTGGATCGTCACGAGTCTGGTTGACGCGAGTTTTGTAAGGTCCACTAGGCCATTACTGAGACTCAGTTTGACTCGATGACGGTTCCCTTATTCGCTCGTATATGTATGGACAGTTCCGAGCCATTCTCACATATATGTACCCTCATGTTCGCAAATAACAGAACACTTTGAACGACTAGAGATAGGACGTTCGTATTCACAGGAAATGTACATTAGTATGTTCTGCAGAAATGATAAACATCTGAACCATGTGGTCCCGTGGGTTCAACGTCGACATCGATACCGCGGCGCACCACTGTCTAGGGGTAAAATGTGCCTGCGGCTCTAGTTGTCGCAATAGACCGAAGGTAATGGACTACTCTGATTTGAGTAGACGTGCTGGATGCCTCCCAGATGTATGCGCGAACAGTACCGTCAAATCAGTGAGACTGAAAGAGGGCTCATTATTGACGTAAGAGAATGTGATGTATCCATCTAGGAAATTGCCACTCGTCTGGGACGAAGTGTTTTGCAGTGCAACAGGTGTGAGCAGAATCGTTCACGGAAGGCCGCAGAACACGACGAGGTGGGGCAGGTCGTACCACCTAGGCCACCCCCGCACCACCTAGGCCACCCCACCCCACTCCGAGAAGATCCACACCTCATCTGAAAGGCATTGCAGGAAAGACCTGCGTCCTCGTCGGCTCTGGCGCATCAGTGTAACAGTGTAACACGTCGTATACTATCAGGAGTGACAGTCCGCCGCCGTTTAGTACGGCATGGGTTCTGTGCGCGTCGTCCACTTCTCCGCCTACCATTGACGAATATGCAGAAACGTGCTAGACGGCAGTAGTGTATGGAACGACGTCACTGGGGTCAGTATTGGCATCAGATAGTATTTTCGGACGAATCCAGGTTCTGTTTGTTTGAAAATAATGGGTGCATTTTGGTTCGCCGCAGACACGGGGAGCTGCTTCACAGTGACTGCATTCGCACAAGACACACACTGCCAACTCGAGGCCTTATAGTGTGGGGTCCTATTGGGCATAACTACGAGTCACAGTTGGTGCGTGTCCAGGGCATTATGACCAGTGTGACGTACGTGAATGAAATACCGCGGCCCGTAGTCATACCCTTTCTGCACAACACCCCAGATTCCATTTTCAGCAAGACAGTGCACGACCACATGTTGCTGCACGAGCACGTGCCTTCTTGGTGTCACAGTTTGTCAGCCCAACAGATCACCAGACTTCTCGCCGATCGAAAATGTGTGGGATATGGTGAAACGACGGATGCAGCGCTGTGACCCAATGCCAACCACCATAGATGGATGTCTGGAACCAAGTGAATGCAGCATGGATGGCTATACCACAGGAAGACATTAGCGCCTTTTATGCGTCGATGCCATCAGGCATGGAAGAAGTTACCAGGGTCCATAGCGGGCCCTGTGCCTACTAGGCAACAGGACACAGGCTGAAACGAGGTGACTGAAATGCTAATCCTTTGCAGAACATAACAATGTACATGTCTTGTGAATATGAACGTCCTATCTCTAGTCGTTCAAGGGTTCCTTTTTCTGAACACGAGTCAATGTGCCCGCTACGGATGAAATTTCATACTACGGAGGAGGCCTGTACGCTTCCATGAGCAACAAAGCACTGGTGACCTCACAGTTTTTGACACTTGGTTTAGCAGAGTATAGACAGTTGGCGCCATCGCTGCGGCCGACTCTCGAAGTATAGAAAATTCGACGGGGGTGGGAAGTGGGATAAGTCCTCAGATTCTCTCTTGTAGTTTACAGTAGACAAAACTGTTGATAGTGACTTGAATTGTCTAAAGGAGAAGGTGGACAATATTCGTACATAATTTAGGAAATTAGTGCATAGAATTCCGCAGAAGGGAATGATGTCTACAAGCCAATGCTTTGATTCTTTGACTGGATATGGTTCATCGGTAAAACTAAAAGGAGGATAAGAAAGCTGAAGACAGTAGTGATTAACAAGAAACAACTACTTTAGTAACACTGGTAAGGTGAAATGCATGTTATTTACTAAATCACAGCACCGTAACGACATTATTTTGAAACGTTGAAAGCGAGGGGCTGTGTAAGGAGCGCAACCAGATCCACAGCTATTTTAATAAAGTTCGCTGTGTAAAATTGTTTGGTTCACATGTAGCTGTGAGTGCTTGCGGGGAAGCTAGTTAGACCGGTGACGTCTGGCCCGACTCTCTATGCACTGAAGGAGAAACCAATAAATTTTTGTTCCAGGATGAAGAACGCGGAGGAGAGATATCTCGAACGTTGTGTGACGGCGAATTAACGTGTAATATAGTTTGCAATCTTTTTTAACAAAAAGTAGGAAATCATCTCCGCGAAATTCTTACTCGAAAGGCAAGTTGTATTTCACGTAGAAGACTAAGAATAAGACGCCTTGGGGGAAATGTACGCTACGAAATTTGGTCTGCTGACTGGCATTGACAGAGACGTTGTCGGCAAATCAGTTAACGATGATCTCACCAAAGATCTGGATTTTGATTTTATACCAACCGACTTGTACAGCAGGTCATAAATATATTTGGTGTACGAAAGTCCTTCCCCTTCCCCTCCAATGAACGTATTCTATATTAGCTACGTATTTGAAGTTTCCTTAGGTATTTGCTACCAATAACGAGAAGGAACAGGTATGAAAGCACAATAAGGCATTTGTTCTAGCGATTATACTTCTACTGGCAAATTCTACAGTTTTTCATGTGACATTCTGAAGTCATGTAATTTCTAGATCTCTTAGTTTTAATTTATTTACTAGGTTGTGTGAGACCGTAGGAGCCAAAACAACTCGACGAGGAATCTTATAAAGAAAAGAATCTAATGAATTAACAAAACGCGAAATAAAAAATTGCAGTGAAACTCCTACGAGGAGTTCCTGTACTGAACAGGAGTGTGCCAAATAAAGTTCTACAAATTAGATTGTACGTATGTCCCTATGAATTCTTAGCCCATATTTAGATAATTTTATTTTGTGTTCTGTATAATGACACAGCATTGGCGTGCGCGTATAGCGTAACGCGCAGAGCGCTAGCTTGAGAGAGTGTAAGGTGATTCAGACGAAAATCGAACCCACACGGCGATTAACAACCGTGGCTGGTGTACAGCTAACCTGGGTGCTGCATTTAGTTGGTTTCCCACACTAGTTTAGGCAAATGATGGACTGGTCCACAATTTGCGCCTCAGAAAATACGATAAACAAACAGTAGAAATACGGTCGCTCACAGAACAAGGTTCACGAAGTTCACAGACAGGCGGCGCACGCGTGTTACATAACTAAGGTAACTGACGGGAGCAGACAGGAATAGCATCCGACTGCAGGTGTACATACAAACAAATTTGCCGAATCTTAACTATGGCGGCACCCGTGTTACGGAGTCAACGCTAAGTAAAGGAAGTGAAAGACGGCTACATCGCATTCTATTAGTATCGCTGCGACTGACTTCCATGCATTCACACTGGAAGTTTTCGAACTTAGCTGAACTCACGAGCCAGACACGTAGATGCATGGGGCTCCTGAGAACGACCAGTCGTCGATTTGAAGGCACTCTTCAAAATTATTTGATTAGCATGGGCACATCATAAGTAACTTCCAGGCAGATTGAAGATCATTGCCGGTGTAGCGTAAGTGGTACGCGATTTTAGAGCCCTTCTTTGTAGAGTACCTACCTGCACCGGTAACACGAGTGTCGCATATCAAACGCTGTGACTGTGATGCGTAGGACCGAGCCGGCCCATGCGTGTCGCAACTGCGTGCGGCGGCGTTAGTAGAGCGTGGCGGAGGCCGCGGAGGCCGATCAACGCCCAGCTGCGCGTAGCGACGTGGAGGGCGGGGAGATAATGAGGAACAACGTGCCGGAGAATAGTTCACCATATCTCACGACTCTGGATCAATGTTTGATTCCTAACGGAGAGAAATCTTAAGGCGTAAAAGTAACTTCTGCCGTACCCAAAGGGTGTCACGTGACCATTAATTCTCACATTATTTTGATGTTAAAACTGGAGTGAACCAAGGAGACAACCTCTCTCCATTATGTTTCATCCGTGTCTCACGAAAGTACCCAGAGTGCAGAAAACTAAATCTCATTTTTAAGTCTACGAACCAAATAAATTAGGAAGAACCAGTATTGGGGTCGACTGCTTAGTTTTCCAGACCACCTATCGATTCTCTTCTAGAGCGTTCAAACAGCACAAGAACAAATAGAAAATCTTAAAGAAAATCTTAAAGGGTCTCCAAATACATTTGAAAAGAAAAGTTTAGCAACGATCTGGCACTAGAGTTCTTAAAACTAAACATGCCAAGACGGAGAAGGGTCTTGCTTCGTATATTTAGGCCAAACCATGCGGGAGACTAGTCGGGAACTATTGGATATGAAATTCATTGCCACACAGTCTATAGACTTAACAGAAGATATCTTCAACAAAAAAGTTTTTCAAAATACACAAATCTCAAACAGAACAACAGTCATTAAACCAGATGGTTTTTACGGCGCTGAAACTCATTACCAGTAGAGAGACACGGAAGCTACGCAAAATAGGGAACAAAAGTGAGGAAAACTTACAAATTATCCCCAGAAGCAACTGAAGACAAAAAGCAACTAAAGAAATAAGTATACCAACGTTAATTCGTATATAAAAAAACGAAGACAAAAACTACATGGGCATATTAAAAGAATGAAACCAAGCATAGTAACTAAACAGGTTCTGGAAACGTACGAAAAAAATTAAATCTAAAATTGAAACAATGAAGTGAATTGGTGCAGTAAAATGACCTGAAGGAAGTAGCAAAAACAGCTAGATATGTCAGACAGAAAACATTTTTGGCAGAAAATTTACGTCTGTACAGTTGACTTGGCAAAAAGACCCACAAACGCTGGAAGAGGTTGATCTGATGATAGTGACTGAGCCTAATATCAGCTGTGAAACACGTGACTTTCCAGGCGCGCACAATCGTAACGTCTTGTCAGCAGCATGTACTTTCATCTGCTTCATGTGTTGAGAATAAGTTACTGTCATCCATAATTTGGTGCTTCTCGGTTCATTTAGTTCAATCGAGTGCCTTAGCCGTCTCACCAGTTATTTTGCATCGTGACTTCAAGATAAAACCAACTCGCAACATGAGCACTACATTCGCGCTGGAGCTAAGACACTAACAGATAATTCGAGGTTAGTGAAGTATGACAGTATCCCAGTGTTCCACCTTGAAGCGGTAGCATACAACTAGGCCCCTCGCGCGTGCTGTATATCCAGTTTAAAAGGTAACTCTTCAGAGGCATTTGTGGTAACACGGGGGAGCGAACGCAAAGGAGGAATCGATGTGGGGAATGGGCATTGATATGGAAACAGGCTATTATCGTCATATTCAATAGTTAGATCAGTTAACATTTGTCTTGATGAGAAACCCATACAATCCATCATGTTAATCACATTTTGATGAAATTTCATTTCAGTTTTATTCGTCCACAACTTCCTTTCCACTTTTGTATCCACTTACTGCCTGAAATGTGATGGTGAAGGCCCTGGCAATAGAGTATTAACGGACGATGAAATAGTTGCCAGTGTCATCGACAATCGACGACGACTGTGCTAGAAAAGGACCATCCAGTGGGGATACTTTCAGACAGCTATCAACAATGGACGGTCTGATGCTGTTCAGTTGCTGACTTCGAAATTTTTTGCGAGGTTTATCGGTAAAAAGTGTCTCAGCTCCGAAAAAAGCCAAGTTAAACTGCTGCCTACTTGAACACTAGAACACTAAAGGGGAGAAAATATTACATTGCTACTAAGCCATCGTAAAGTTTACTGCTCCACATTTTATCCAAAGCAAGTCTTAATTTATAAGTTAGGTATTAGATCTCCAGTGGTTTGTTATATACCAAATTAAATAAAAAAAGTCTTGTTTTATACCCTACTGCAATCGTAAATTTTAAGAGTGTTCAGTAATTTACTGTTAATGACCGTTTCACACCTTTCAAATTAGGTTTTGTAGTAAGTTAGTTACCCGTGTTATTTATAAGACGCGAGATACAAAATATGTTCGTACAGTTTCGTGTTAAACTCAGTGTTCCCTTGTTTTAAATTTTTATAACCATCGGTTTAGTGAATTTGAATAATAAATAACCTCAACAGCTGCCGTGAGAAGGTTTATTGATCTGCTGATTCACAAGAAGTTTCGCGGCTATAAAGGCATATACTTAGGTGCCAAAAAACTGACCTAAATGAGGTAAAAAAATCCTTTTCTTAACCTACATAGGCTAACCATATCACACAGTTTTAATTACATTGTAAATAACAGTAAAAACCGTCCCTCAACAAAGCATAGGTTTCAATTATCCTCATCCTGATTATAGCGTAAAAATGTAATCGTGAACATGATGATAGTGGACTACATACCAGATGTGACCTAGTACAAACAGGAATACTAAGAACCCAATCCCCCTGCGGGTTCGGGGGTAATAATAGGCCCGCGGTATTCCTGCCTGTCGTAAGAGGCGACTAAAAGGAGTCTCAAACGTTTCGGCCTTCTGTGATGGTCCCCTGTCGGGTTTGTCCTCCTTTTTTCCAAATTTCCGTTGTTAGTGCGTGCCATTTGGGGAAGGACGCCTTACGTGGTGTTTTTCTATTGGTCCATCATGCACCACCATCTTGCATGTTACCTATTGTCGTGTGGGGGGGATTTCACCCAACTTCTTCTGGGTTGTCCCCTTCTCGTCTTGTGCGCAATCCTCTTCTTAGCGCCCACGACATCTGTGGACCCTTTCAGCACCTAAAATCCAGCACGGTAGCCAGTCCGTTGTGGTGGGGTCGTCATGTACCCTCTTGGTGGTAGCCCCCTAACCACGCAGGGATAGCACTACAGATGCCAGAGCTGTTTCCTCCCCATGCATGCCAAGGAGTATGTGCCCATCTTGTCTGGGGCACGGGGACTCCGGGCAACAGGTTATCGGCCAGGTACCCGTTGCTTTGGCTGGGTGGCGCGCCCTTGGGGAGAGCCCTCGTTTGGAGTAGGTGGCATCTGGGGGGATGTGGCGCAATGAAGTGCAATAAATCACACCAAGCTGGTGGTCGCACGGCCACCAGCGTCTCTAAGCGAGGCAGAGTAGACTTTGATGCTGCGCAATATGACTCTGTCGTTCCCCTCGTTGGCTGCGCCATGGGAGGGACGTAGATCTAGTGCCAAGCGGGAGCCTTATGTACCACAATACCTTGTCTGCAGCAGGACTGATGGTGACTCCTTTCTTACGACAAAGCCTCTGTTTTTTTTGGAACACCTGGAGGATAAGTTTGGGGAAGTGGCGGGGTTGTCTAAAATGAGGAATGGGTCCATCCTCCTCAAGACGTCTTCCCCAGCCCAGTCACGAGCGTTGCTCTTGTGTGATAAGCTGGGTGACGTCCCTGTTACCGTCACTCCCCACAGTAGCTTAAATATGGTCCAGGGGATTATTTACCATCGTGACCTCTTGTTATAATCCGATGACAAGCTGAGAGCCGACTTAGAACGACGTGGAGTGCATTTTGTCCATCGTGTACATCGAGGACCCAAGGCTAACAGGGTCGCCACCGGTGCCTTTATCTTGACCTTCGAGGGTGATGTCTTGCCCGAGAGGGTCAAGGTAATGGTTTACCGTTGTGACGTCAAACCCTACTTCCCTCCCCCCATGCGGTGCTTGCAGTGTTGGAAGTTTGGGCACATATCCTCCCGTTGCCCATCCAGCACCACATGTCGAGATTGCGGACGCCCCTCTCATCCCGATTCTCCATGTGCGTCTCCGCCTGTATGTGTCAACTGTGGGGAGCACCACTCTCCATGCTCGCCGGATTGCCCCGTTCTTCATAAGGAGCGGAAGATAATGGAATTTAAGACCCTGGACCGGCTTACTTATCAAGAGGCAAAACTGAAATTTGAAAGGTTGTATCCTGCTTCCCTTCGAACATCTTATGCTGCAGCCATGTCATCGTCGCCCTCGCGAGCGACGGTTGTCGCCTCCTCTGTGCCACCTTCAGTGGGCCCTCGGGGCCGTGCCTCTCTGTCTGCCCCCCCCTCATGTCTGGAGGCATGCCTTCCTCTGTTGCCCCCCTTAGCCGTTGTGGGCAAACCCTCTTCTGTCGCTCCCCCCACACTTACTTCGGGAGTGACATCTGCTCAAAAACCGGGGGGCTCGATCCCTCCCCCTCCTTCTCCACCGGCGTTGCCTCTGCCGGTTCCTCTCTCGCGGAAGGGGTCCCTCGGGGCTCTCCCTTCGTCCGTTTCTTCTCCTACCCAGCCCAGCCGGATGTCAGCCAGTGGCTGAAGGTTCCGCCACCTGCTGGTCGTAGGGCTTCTGCATCGTCGTCAGCCTCTGACGCTCCTTCAGAGAAGCTCTCCCAGCCCTCTCACCTTAAGGGCAGACGCGAGAAGAAGGAATGGAATGTGTCCAAGAAGAAGGACGTTCCGGCGGTTTCAGTGCCGCCTGCTGTACGTAGTCCTGGCTCTGGGGATGAGGTGGAGATCCTCGCCTCTGCCGCGGATCTCGCCCTCACGGAACCCTCGGAAGCCTTTCCTATGGCCTCAGCTGACTCTCCCCCGGTGGCAGCAGTTGGCTCTGAGGCGCCGTCTGCCTCTTAGTCGCCTTCACGCCCTCCCAGTCCCTTACTGCTTCCATTCTCCAGTGGAATTGCGGCGGTTATTTCCGCCACCTGCCTGAGCTCCGGATGCTTCTGAGTGTTTCCCCTGTTCTCTGCATTGCTCTGCAGGAAACTTGGATTCCAGCAATGCGGACCCCCGCCCTTCGTGGTTATCAGGGATACTATAAGAACCGTGCTGCCTGTCAACGAGCATCAGGTGGAGTTTGCCTCTTTGTTCACCACTCTGTCTGTAGCTCGCCAGTACACCTTCTGACGCCTTTAGAGGCAGTTGCTGTCAGGGTTGAGATCTCACCAGCTATTACTGTTTGCTCTGTTTACATTCCTCCGGATGGGGAGCTCCCCCGACATGTCTTGGCTGCGCTGCTGGCTCAGCTCCCGTCACCATGGCTGCTTCTGGGCGATTTCAATGCCCACAACCCTCTATGGGGTGGGACTGTCTCCGATGACCGCGGTCGTGCCGTGGAGCATGTGTTGGCTCAGCTCGACCTTAGCCTCTTGAACACCGATGCTCCCACGCATTTCAGGGTGGCCCATGGCTCGTTCTCGGCCATCGATCTCTCTCTTTGCAGCCCCGGACTTGTCCCATCCCTCCACTGGAGGGTGCATCCTGACCTGTACGGTAGTGACCATTTTCCCATCTATTTGTCACTGCCCCAGTGTCATTCTTCTGGGCGCCTGCCCCGCTGGGCTCTCCACAGGGCTGACTGGCCGGCTTTTACTTCCGCTGCAACCATTGAGTCTCCCCCACAGGGTGACATTGACGAGGTGGTCTGTGTCTTAACCACGAGGCTGCCACCCCCCGCTCTTCTGGACTCCCTCGGAGGAAGGCTGTCCCCTGGTGGTCGCCGGAGATTGCTGAGGCTATTCGCAACCGTAGGCGGGCTCTTCAGCGTCATAGGCGGCACCCGTCTCTAGAGACCCTCATCGCCTTTAAGAGGCTCCGTGCCTTGGCCCGTCGCCTTATCGCACGGCGTAAGCAGGAGTGCTGGGAGAGGTATGTCTCATCCTTGGGCTCCCGTGTCTCCCCCTCGCTCGTGTGGTCCCGGATCCGGCGGATTTATGGATACCAGACCCCTATGGGTGTCCCTGGGATCTCCTTGGACGGCGCTGTCTGCACGGACGCTGCCGCCATTGCTGAACACCATGCTGCGCACTTTGCTCAGAGCTCTGCGACTGCCACTTATCCCCCCGCCTTTCGCTCTCTAAAGGAGCGCGCCGAGCAGACGCCGTTATCATTCCACACGCGTCGTTCTGAAAAATACAATGCTCCTTTCAGCGAGAGGGAATTCCTCGCTGCTCTCGCCGACTGCCCTGATACGGCACCAGGACCAGACTGCATCCACGCACAGATGCTGAAGCATCTCTCCAGGGACTGCCAGAGACACATCCTCACCGTCTTTAACCGCATTTGGAGCGAGGGCGTGTTCCCGTCGCAATGGCGAGAGGGTCTTATTGTCCCCATCTTGAAGCCCGGTGCGGACCCACTGGCGGTGGACAGCTATCGTCCCATTACCCTCACCAACGTTTTGTGCAAATTGCTCAAACGTATGGTGGGGCGGCGTTTGTGTTGGGTCCTTGAGTCGCGTGGTCTCCTCGCTCCATCCCAGGGTGGCTTCCGTCGGGGCCGGTCTGCTGCGGACAATTTGGTGCGGCTGGAAGCTGCTATCCGTACGGCCTTTGCCCGATGTCAGCATCTCGTTGCTGTATTTTTTGATCTGCGGAAGGCGTATGACACCACATGGAGGCATCACATCCTTGGTACGTTGCATGAGTGGGGTCTTCGTGGTCAGCTCCCGGCTTTTCTTCAAACCTTTTCATTGCGCCGCTCTTTCTGGGTGCAAGTGGGTGCCGCCTCTAGTTCATCTTATATACAGGAAAATAGGGTCCTGCAGGGCTCGGTGTTGAGTGTCTCCTTATTTCTAGTGGCCATTAATGGTCTGGCTGCAGCCGAGGGGTCGTCGGTGTCTCCTTCTTTGTATGCCGACGACTTCTGCATCTCATTTGGCTCTACGACTACGGGAGTCGCCGAACGCAGGCTGCAAGTAGCCATTCGCAAGGCAGCATCATGGGCTCTGACTCGTGGTTTTCAGTTCTCTGCAGCCAAGACTCGAGTTATGCGTTGGACGGTCCACCCTCATCCTGAACTTTACCTCGACGGCCACCTGCTTGAAGTGGTGGACACTTGCCGCTTCTTAGGAGTCGTCCTTGATGCCCGGCTCACATGGGTTCCTCATATTACTCAGCTGAAGCAAAAGTGCTGGCGGCACCTCAACACCCTCCGCTGCCTGAGCCACACATCTTGGGGTGCGGATCGCTGCACGCTGTTGCGATTATACAGAGCCCTTGTGCAGTCCAGGCTTGACTATGGGAGCCTGGTCTATGGGTCTGCATCACCCTCAGTGTTGAAGTTGTTAGACCCCATACACCACTGTGGGGTTCGGCTTGCATCTGGCGCTTTTCATATGAGCCCCATGGATAGTCTACTGGTGGAGGCCGGGGTTCCCCCGCTGCGGATTCGCCGCCATCGACTGCTCGCTGACTATGCTGTCCACATGCATTGCTCGCCGGGCCATCCTAATCGTCCATAGCTCTCCGCGTCCAGTCCCTGCTGTCGGAACTGGGGTCATTCCCTCTTCTGCCTCCCTTCCGGGTCCATGCACCTACACCTCCCTGGTGTTTGCCCCAGCCGTCCATCCGTCTGGACTTGGCACAGGGACCCAAGGACTTGGTTCCGCCTGTGGCCCTCCGTCGCCGTTTTCTTGCGCTCCTCGCCTCATTTTCGGGCTGTGAGACTGTCTTCACTGATGGTTCCCTGGTTGAAGGTCGCACTGCCTACGCTTTTGCTCACGCTGCCCATGTTGTACAGCGCTCCTTGCCGGCTGGCTGCAGTATTTTTACTGCAGAGCTGGTGGCCATATTGCGCGCTCTTGAGCATATGCGTTCCTGCTCAGGTACGCCCATCGTCATCTGCAGTGACTCCCTGAGCGGCCTCCAGGCCATCGACCGCTGCTATACCTCTTCTCCTCTGGTGTCCTCTATTCAGGAGTCTGTTTCCGCCATTACCCGCTCTGGTCGTTCGGTGGTCTTTATTTGGACGCCAGGTCACGTTGGCATCCTGGGGAACGAACCTGTTGACAGGCTGGCCAAAGGGGCGATCGACGCCCCAGCTTTGGAGATCGGCCTCACGGCTCGCGATCAGCAGCTGGTGTTGCGCCGTAAGGTACTTGGGATGTGGACTGCTGAGTGGCGTGGCATGACATCTCCGAATAAACTGCGGGCTGTCAAGGAGACGACCGATGTGTGGCGCTCCTCCCTGCGGGCTTCTCGCATCGGCCATACCTACCCGACGCACGGTCATCATTTGCGTCAGGAGGATCCCCCCCTGTGTCGGTGTGGGTCCCGGCTGACGGTCGCCCACATTTTGTTGGAGTGTCCCCGACTGCGCACCCTCCGGCAGTCTTTTGATCTCCCGGGCACTTTGCCTTTGATTTTATGTGACGATGCCTCCATGGCTGACGACGTTTTAAATTTTATCCGTGGTAGTCCTTTTTATGGTTCCATTTAGGGAGGTCCTGCACCTTTCCCTGTCTGTGTCTTTTGTCCTCGCGTCTCTCGATATTTGTTGCTGTTTTGGTGTGTCGTCGGATGGTTGACTCTTTCCCCCTTTTTTTTTTTTTTTGTTCTCATGGTCAGTCAACCAGTCTCCGGCCATCTTCTTTTCTTCTGTTTCTTTCTGTCTGGTGTTCATCTGTACTCTTCGTGTCTGTAGTGTTCGTTGCCTAATTTGTGTTCGTTTAGTGCCTGGGGGGGAGTCTCCTTCCCCTTGGGGTTTTACCTGCTCCGCGAATTTATGTCCCGCCTGTTTTTGGAATGGGGGACTGATGACCTTATCAGTTTAGTCCCCCTTAATCATCCCAACAACCACCACCTAAGAACCCAATTGGACTGCACACAGTTCAGTTACTTCATTTTTGTCATTTCATTAGGAGACCACCTGTTCTAGTAGTGCGTCTTCATTGATAATATGTATGTGTTTGCCTGCTGTTTATCATTCTGCTAAGAAGTACATCACTGTAAATATTAGTCTGTCCACACGGTGGACGGTTTGTGTTAGGGGAATTCACATGATTTTTGTTAATGTTTTCTGAATCAGTGTTTTGTTGTACAGATGTTCCCCTACCTTCTTTGCTGGCAGGTACCTTTAATTTCAAATTAAACTGGCTCTCCACCGAATCTTACGACTACTGAGGCCACGATTTGGCTGAGCCAGGCGGAGCTTTGCGGCATGCGCGACAGGGCGGTATTGCCATTTATTACTCCCCGAGCTGTCAGTACATGCTATGCTACGGGCCAGTCCGCTCCACGCACGTCCTCTCACCGCTGCTTGTGTGGCCACTATCTATTACTGGCGGTTTTAAAATGGGTTCTGAACTTCCTGTCAGTAATCATTGTTTGTCACTGGGATTTTCGTATAATTTGATCAGGTTCTTAGTATCCCTGTTTGTTCTAGGTTACATCTCGCATGTAGCCCACCCCAGTTGTTGATGATGATGTTCTTGCGCTATGATCAGCATAAGGATGCGGGACATCTGTTTTATTGAGGGACAGCTTCAGTGTCTAAAAAGGTCCGTGGTCTCTCTTTTTGTTACTATAATATAGATTAACTATACATATCAGTGTTTGGCACCTGGAGGTCAATAGAAGGTCAATAAATCTTTTCACAGAAGCTCTTGAGGTTTTTTGTTACTCCGTACGATTTCTACAGTTGTGGGTGCCCCACCTATCAAGTGCACTAGTTCTGTCATCCGAAAAATCATTTACCCGAATGCACTCCCCCCCCCCCCCCCGCCCCGCCCCCGCCCCCGCCCCGCCCCGCCCCCGCCTCGCCCCCCCCCCCCCACGCAACCACTTTCACATAATCGATGCTCTACTGTAAGCACAGTACTCGATTGGTGCGCCCGTGGTGCGGAGCAGTCTGCATGCCGTGTGTAGAAGACGGCAGCGAGAGAGCTCGGCGGCAACTCTGTGACGTCAGCGGTCAGCGGGCCTCCTGGGACCAGTTAGCTGCTCTGCCTTACGAATGCACGCGACGCGGCGCTCGAGACGTTGCTGCGTTCATCCTGAAGGTCGTACGCGAAATGTAAAACTAGGCTCGTAATCACTTGCTTCTGAGAATTTGTTTTCACAAACAGTAGTGTATGAGAAATACTTACAGTGGTCTCGTTTTCCGGCGTGGTGAGAAGTTGGATATACAGGGCTATTCATAAGTAGCCAGGGGTATCAGAAGAAAACTGCGCAAAACTTAAAAGACGTACAGAAAACACACAAATCAGTGGACAGAGCATCTCACCATGTTTTTTAACTCTCATTACAGGCACTCGATATGGCAAACGCCAATCCGTGCGTCCAATTCATTGACACGAAACTTCCTGGTGAAAGCGCGACAACAGCGCTTTTTCCATATCTGTTCATTGGGTTGCCTATCTGCTGGAGCGAACCAATTCGATGCGCCATTGCGGAGGGTTAACGATGAAATTTGAAGGCGGCACAACCTGTGCAAGCAGTAATTACAAGAATTCCGCAAAACATTACCAGGCTGGCCTTGACCAGTGGGGCGCTAATAGATAGCTGTAATACGGAGCAAATTACCACCGGTTCTCTTACAAACTATCTGGGATAGATGCACACCACTGGTAGTGAAAGAGTTAACACCTGTCCGCCAAGTCCATCTTCGACCATCCATCTTTTTTTCCAGGATTTTCGCAAATGTCTTTAAACTAATACCGCGATGGTTTTCTTTGAAAAGTTAGTGACTGACTCCTTTCAATATCGCATCCACATGAGTTTCTAATGATCTCAACGAAGACGAGACACTAAACTCCAACCTCTCTTATTTCTGCCTCTGTATTAACTTCACTGAAGCCAGCCACCTTGATGGTGACACTGACCCATAAGTTTCCAAAATCATACTCAAGACACAACACTACACAGCTCAGTTGACATCAGTTAAGAATACGACATTGAAAAATCCTTGGCGCACTAAGCTGAAGAAGGCTCCAACGATACACATGGAAAATGGACAACAAATTTTGAGGTCCAGTGATAACCAAGTAAATAGGAAGCAAAGGATTTTATGATACGAATCCGAGCGATTTGCGTAACCTTTCGTATCACAGTTTTTTTATAGTTCCTGTTGCATTCAAGTGAGTTGATTTCTTTACTTAGCTTGCGGGTAACATCCAGTTACAGCTCAGAAGAAAGGTGTTCCTGCATTCTCTGTCCGAAACAGTATGCAGGGAAAGTAATAAATAGAAAAGGACATACATTAGGAAATCAGCATCCACTGTAAAGTCGACTGTGCCCTATTCAAAAATATTACCAAACATGTTCATACTAAGATACACTTATTTTGTGGCTGTTAAAATTAATATATAGATAATATTAAAGGAAACTCAATTTTAAAAATTCCATTTACTGAAAACAAATGATACGCCAGACCTTGTGGGAAGAAAACGTAATCAGTAATGACTGAAGTACTTATTCCTAAGAAGACAGTGACAAGTACAAGTAACATCAATAACAGCTATAAGTGATGCATACATTACGTATGTCAGATAGCAATACTACACTGGATGTAACGTCAGCTGGATTGCGACAAGAAGTCAGTCCGAAGCCACAATTTTAATTAAAGATCCACCAAATAGAACTAATACGAAGCACATTGTAGGAGGGGTCGACCTTTTTGTCGGTGACTGCTTGTGGATGGGTCCACGTGATTTTCTCTGCGATCAAGAGTTCACCTTGAGTGGCGCTGTTGGTGAAGAAAGGGGGGGGGGGGTTGTGATCGGAGACATGTTAATAGGAACAATTGTTTTAGAACATCGAATATTGGGACAGAATTTACTCGCATTTTTTTTTTTTTTTTTTGGAAAATTCGTTTGTTGCAAATTTTGAGGACGTTCCTTTGCACACACGAACTGTAGTGTACTTCCAGCTTGACGGATCCCCTCCACATTTTACAAGATGTGTGAGGGAACATCTCAACCGCAGTTATACCAATTGCTGAATTTGTCGTTGTAGTCCTGGTGGTACAATTATCTGGTCACCGACGTCGCCGGACCTTACGCCATTAGATTTTTGTTTAGGCGGTAGCATGAAGTCTGCGGTGTACAAACGAAATGTGAATGCGCAAGATGAACTGCTCGATCGCTGCTGCCCTCATCAGGGAACGTGCAGAGTCACTCAGACAAGCAATACACATGCGCGACTCCTCGTTCTTGGACTTCTAAAAGACGGTGGCACATTGTTGAAAGACAAGGGTATGATCATAGGAAATACTTTCCCATGTAAAATGTTCGCTGGCAGACTCCTTGATACGCAATTCAGCACGTAATCCCCGATGAAAAATTTCAAACAAGCTCCTCTAGGGTAGGTGATGGGACCTCGACTGACACTGCTACACCGCCAAGTGTGTCTGCACCATATTCACTACCTACGAAACCATATGAAAGCTTTAGTAAAGAGCTATGTTCCATCAGTAGTGAAACTTTAAATTCAAAATAACAATACTGACTTAAAATCAGATAATAACGGGGCAAAAACGAATCCAAATTGAGGATAAACACCGAAATGTTAACTGGCGCATGTGGAAAAAGCTCCATCTTAAATTCCTCACCAGTGACTCGAAGGTTTCCTGGCACGACTTAGTCATTCAGATAATCGTAACAATAGGAAACTTAAGTTACCAGTGCCAAATTTACAAGATGGTAGACACCTTGGAACACACTTCCGTGTTTGGAGAAAAACTGAATTGTGTAAGGATCCAAAATTTGTTATTGATAGTGCATGGAACAGACCTAGCCAACATTCAGATAAAGGCGATGTTAAAATTAGAAGAAACGTTCTATCCCAGAACAAAAATTACGCAGTAAACTGGCAAATAGCAAATATGCCACGTTTTCCAATTAGAAAAGACAAACAAACAATACAGACTTCGCGACTTACGCCCGAGTTTAATACTGAGTGTTAAACGTAAAAGAAAGTTTGATGATATTACTTTCTCGTAGTTACATTAGGATTCAGCACACTAGAAATCACAAGAATAAAACACCACAGTTCTTTTTTCTTTTTTGGCCTGTGTGTAAGAAAGAGTACAAGGTGTGTATAACCCGTGTATATAGCTAGATTGAGCTTGAAGAACCGATGATAGTCAAAAATTAAATTAAAAACCTATCTAGATGTTATTTATTCTGAGGAATAAAGGAATATTGAGAAAGGGAAGAACATTGTGGCACACGAGCTCTAAAGCTCATGTACATATCGCGATATGCTTAAATCGTGAATGGTGTCTTTTTTGTTAGTGAAATAAATTTTTCCGTTGTATCAACGGCAAACGATGGTTATTTTTTGGATTAGCCTCGCAAGACATTTGTGTTGCTCTTCTACATAAGAAACGAGTCAAAATAGATGAAAATTAGATCACTGCAGTGAATCAGCCCAAATATTGCAAACAGCTGGCAATATGTTAGTATAAATAACTGCTCCTTGACAACAGTATAAAACTCTGTACGACATTCGCATAGTTCACTTGGTAGCAGGCATGTGGAGGCGTGCCACGTCGCCAGAAAGGCTGCGTTCCAGCCAGCGGTACAGTGGGGGGGTAGGCGGCCAGGTGACTATCAGGTGGGGGATCTGTCTCCCCTTCTGCTGCGGGTGGGTGCTCCACTGTTTTGCGTGAACACTGCTAGCGAGGTGTGACGATTCCAGCTTTGTTTAGGTGGAACTGGCCGCCTCTCGAAATGTCTACCGCAGAGCACAGGGAGTTGCAACTATCAGTCTGCGGCGCCTGCCACCGAAGGCTGTGGGTCCTTTGTATTCACTATGAAGTCTTAAATGACAGCACGTCGCCTTGAACGGGCCCAGCAAGTAGGACGAGGCGCAGGAAATGACGACGTTAACGGCCGTGCTTTGCTTCCCACCGACAGGCTACAACTCGACTGCACCTGCGTTTCGCAACGCACGCCCACTGATTTCACGCCTCCGGTTCGAAACCCGGCTACACAACTGGCTGGTGTCACGACCCTGTCTGGCACAATGCACCGCTCATCTTGTACGGCTCCCGTCGCTTAAACTGCTTTCAGGGCGCGTCATGTGAGGTTCTTTCGTCTCCGAAAACTGTTCTCCCCGAGCCAAGTGTTCACTCCGTTTTTCTTGTGTGATAAGTTCATTTTGTGAGCTATATCGGTTCGGAGACAGTTTCACCTATTGTCCTACTTTTTAGCTACAGGGGGTGGGGGTGGCTGTAAGTTGAGGAGACTTCCTAGAAACGATAGATAATGGAAAAACAAACATTTGTTTGAACACTCTTGGAACGCAGATTCGTAATTCGTGAGTTCGTTTGCTTCGACCACGGCTGAAGCCTTAACTGTCATCAGTAAGTACTGTGTGTGGTTTCAGCTACCAGCATGTTGTACTGACGAAGATATGTACGGGTATCGGAATAACTGTATCAATCGATGAAAACACTACTTTTCATTGTTCCCCGAAAAAAAATCGTTTTTATGACAAACGTATGTAGTCACTGGTCTCGCTAAATTTCAGTGACAAAGTAATCTGCCTCAAAGTTCGAACACGTGACAATTAAAAGGAGAGGGTCCCATTTCTTAAGACGTGAAAGGAATCTCGTCAAAACTGATAGTCCTGTATATTGCAATACGTAAGTATAAATGACAGGACTTGCACAGACAGAGTAATGTGGAAAGCTGTGTGGTAAGTCTTCCGACTTAAGGCGTCTAAAATGTTTACGACTGTAGCATTTACCTCCAATTGTGCCACAACAAACTCCGGAAGATTATAAGCCCAATGGAGGCGAGAATGGTATAAAACGAGGTAGCACCCTGGCTAAGGCTTTGGACTTGAGTTCGAGAGGAGTGGGGTTCAAATCCCTTTGTGTCTATAGTGGTAGTGTGTGTCCATTTAGAGAAATGGTGAATCACTGAGGGATACGTTCTGGACATGTCTGATTTCCTGCCCCAACATTTTCCTCGCCCAGGCTATAAAGCCAGAACTTCGCTTCTTTCTTTCTGAAACCCTCCTTTGGTCTGTGCCTCGGAGCTTCCGTGTCGTTGCGCGAAGTCACACTCCCAGCGGCCGCCAGAATCCATGCACTCTTGGCGAGGTGCGGCACAAGAGACCAATGAAGCGAAGTACTGCGCCGCGAATTTAAGAAACAAGTAGTCTTTGTTACAGTGCACAGCAGCTAAGACTGCTTGTTTCTCCCTATCATACATACTGGTTGCTGTACCAACACCATTATGAACTTAGAAATGTTTCCTTTCTTGTGGACCTTGTGGCGGAACCGTTTTATAGTGTTTCGTGACTTTAATTACTTACAAATGGTATTTCAGGTAGATCAAAAAATATATAAAACCACTTACCTACTGTCAGCGTAACAATTCCTTTGATCTCAAAAATGATTATCCCGGTTAATATTTTTCACTCTGCTAAAGAAATCTCCAGAAATGTTGTCTGTAAAGTCGTGTGAGTGGCACTAAATTGCATATCGTTTATCAGATTTTACACAACTGTTACTTAAGATGGAAGCACTTATCTCTAGCAAAAGGAACAGTTAGTCACCAAATACTACCCGCGCACAACACTGACGCATGTCTCCTATAAAATATTTCATGTACATCGTCCGAAATAATTAGGCTTCATACATCAGCAAATAAGAAATTGATATTACGTAACGTGCTGTGAGTACTATTTTTAAAGATCGAATCTGAGTTGAATTCTCTCTTTTAAAGTAGATTCGGGGCCACCAGTGCACATTCACTTCCATTCATTTATAACTAACAACATTTATATTTGTTAGAATTCTCGATTAAAAACTGCCGCGGAGATATTTTTGCTAAGATGGCGGCAGACAGACGATAGTCAATTTGTCTATTGTTATTGTCGATTCCTTTTGTATCAAGTTAATATATTTAGACAAAAGTCTTTAAGCCTTTTTCTCTCTATTCTTTAGCATTTAAAATTATTCTCAATAAAAATAATTCATATTTTTTATACCAGCTACTGGTAAACTCCGCTGTAAGTTAACTGGCGCTAATGTCTGCGCTCCTAATTGCGGAGCTGAAAAATTAAAACTTAAAACATTAATTAGATTGGATTACAATTGAAATAAATTCAAATCCACGTCCAGACAGTAGCCACTCTATTTTTCAAATAATAATTAACAATATATAGTTACAAGTTTTCTCTTTACAGACCTCACACGTCTCACGTCCGAACAGTTCATCGGTTAGCACAGGAAGAACAACTGAACCACAGTTATCGCAGATAACAAAAAAGATTATAATTGTCGTTGTCTATGAATGTAGTTATCTGATAATAGTTTTAATTCACACAGAAATTAAATTATTTCAGAAATAATGAAATAATTATCGTCTTTTTTACACGACACAGACTTTTTTATACGTAGTATCGATAATATTTGTTGAAGTTTGTACACTCAGTTCATTTTAACATCTTGTGGCTAGAACATAATGTCGTGGATATTACAACCTCGATTAACCCTCTGCTCCGTTATACTAACAAATCAATCTAAATAGCGGTCGCCAGTCTTTTGAGACAGTGTTAAACATCTGACGACTCCAATGCCACCTATCAAAGCCCCAGAGCAATCCATAGTACTTTCAGAAAGATCCCGAAATCCAATCACAGGGCAGCAATGTGGCCACCAGCAACTCTCATGAACAATGACTGCAGTGTAATACCCAGATCCAGTTTCTGGACATAAAACTGTTAGTTATTAACGAAAGAACTAGCTGTACAAGAGCCGCCATAGAATGGTGCGTTAACAACTGCGAGTTAGTAGGTGCAAGTGTGGCAGCATATCGATCACAGTAAGAAGCAAGGATAGCCGAGCTGACTGGAAAATGACGCTGCACAGCGATAATCCTGTAGCAAGTGGGACAGTGCCGCCACACCAGGGCGAAACTCTTTTACGACAATGTGAATAGGCGCTGGGTTTTAGTGAAACAAAATGGGCACTGGAGGCACCTAAATAAGTTTGGATTTTAAGACAGTGATCACTTCCCGTCGCCAGAAACCAGCAGCACCACCCCACGCACAGCACACTCCACACGTGCCATCGCGGCCGCATGGGGAGAGGAGGAACCAATTCCCGAGTGGAACGCCGCTGGAGCACAACACGTAGCGCCGCTGGCGCCAGCGGCCGTGGCCTCCAGTCTGCCGGCCGCAGCAGCGCAGGGTGCCAGCTCGGCAGCTCTGTCGCCCGGTCGGGGCAGCGAGGAGAGGCGTGTCTACCTCACGTCGTCCTCCATTGAAGTCAATAAGTAATTTGTAACTGTCCAGTGTTTGCTCTGGCGTGTCACCACCACTCACTCCTCCCACAGTGTGCACAGTGCGCTTTAGCAACGACAAAACAGAAATACAGTTCATAGCCAGCAGGGAAAGAGTCACGCTGAAGCATCATCCTAAAATTTGTACGGATCAGTCTCAAATTTGATGTTGCCTCTGGATCACACTGAACTCGCATTCGGGAGGGCGACGGTTCAATCCCGCGTCCGATCATCCTGATTTAGGTTTTTCGTGATTTCCCTAAATCGCTTCAGGCAAATGCCGGGATGGTTCCTTTCAAATGGCACGGCAGACTTCCTTTCCCGTCCTTCCCTAATCCGATGAGACCGATGACCTCGCTGTCCAGTCTCCTTCTCCAAACAACCCAACCCTCCGGATCGCTTGGTCCCAAGTTCGATTCCCGGCCGGATCAGGGATTTTCCCCGCACGGGGACTGGGTATTTGTGTTGTCCTCCTCATTTCATCATCATTCGGGAAAGTGGCGAGGCTGGACTGTGAAAAGATTGGGAATTTGCACGGGCGCTGACAACAGTGTCGTTGAGCGCCCCACGAACCAATCATCATCATCATCTCCTCATCTCCTCAAATTTGCACGGATACAATTATTGGCATGAATTAACACCAACCAAGTCCATTACTTTTATCCAACTGCACATCCAGGTAGCTAATAGTTCGTCGCTCTGCTTCGAGACCTCTTTATATCAATGAAGGCCATACTGACTAATCCGTAACGCTCGCCGAGAGAAACAGTAAAATGCCTAAGCAGAATTTGATGGTGGCAGACAGGATCACACTTACGAATTCTTTGGGGGTTTCCTGTGCCGGAAAAGTAACAACGTTGATCACATCTGCTACGATAACCACTTCAAAACACACACTACCCCCAAAGGCCCCACGACTTGCCACCTCTACTCCACGAGGGCACCTGGCAGAATCCTCTATGTCGCCGAGTTTCAGAACTGCTCCCGAACTTGTTTCAAATATTAGTATTTCAGCCAATCAAAAACAGTAGCAGAATGTATGTTTTCTGATTCGCCATTTGCTGCCCCCTCTTACAGCGCTTCTGTAAGATGTTTCCTTCGGGAAAGACTTCAAGAGATTTTAAACACCAACCTTCCTTTTTACGATACTGCGTGGGCCTTTTTCTCCTTAACGGTTTCCTTCTATTCTGCCCTCTCGTTTACTTTCCTGCTCCATCCTGTAATTCTTAGAGCTCTGATGTTTGCTTCAACGCCATCCATCCATCGTTTACGTGGTTCTCTTTTTAATCTTCATCTTGTTTGTTTCCATTGAAGGAATCCTCTTTGTAGTTCTTGTCTCCTTCATCCTTAGGATGTGCCCCAGCCCGGCTACTCTCATACTTTTAAGTAGCCTTAAAATATCAGCTCCTTTTACAAGGCGATCACACTGATGACTGGTCCTTGCTGTCTAAGTACCATCATTATTTCAGATCGCTCCATAAATTTTCCGTAATATTCTTTGCTCAAATATTCGGAGTCGTTGTTCAACAGTGTTGGTTAGTGTCCATGCATTCCATCCATATGTAACCACTGGCCTAATCATGTCCGTATATACTGGTCAACGCTAACCGTTGTGAGACGTATAGGAAGTGTGTCAGCTAGGGTCTGGAAGGTACCGACAGGGCGTGGAGCCATGCCGCCTGCAGTGCCGTGGCCAGCTGCGCTATGTTCCTCGGTTGAGGATCCATGGCAGGAACAGCCCGATCGGGGTTGCCCAGAGATTCCCGATTGGATTTAAATTCGGCGAGTTCTGTAGCGAGGGGAGTACGGTAACCTCAACCTGGCGCTCTTCGAACACGCACGTACACTGCGAGGTGTGGAAAAGTTGCATTGTCCTACTGGTAGATGCCATCGTGCCAAAACAACTGCGTGTAGCGGTGGACGTGTCCCCAGGGATAGACACATACTTGCTTTTTCATTCATTGTGTCTTCCAGAATGATGTCACCCAGGGAATGCCTCGAAAACATTTCTCAGACCATAAAGCTCTGTCCTCCTGCCTGGTCCCTTCCGATGGTTGTTGGAAGGCGTTTGCTTTCAGACGTTTCGCAACTTACACGCAAAAGGTCATCTATCGACGGAACATAAAACGTGGTTCATCTGATAAGGCCAGAGGACTTCCAATTGGAGTATTGGCGGGCAAATTCCAGCCGACGGCGGCGTGAGTAGCAGTCAGTACGGGCGCATGAATCAGACATCTGCTGCGGAAGCCCGTCCGCAGCAGCGTTCGCTGAATGGTCGTTGAGGAGACAGTGTTGTTAGCTCCTTGGTTCGTCTGGGCAGTCAGTTGCTCAATAGATGCACGTCTGTTCATCTGTTCACATCTCCGCAGCCGTCGTTCACCCCTAACGTGGCCCTGGTTTTGTATAGCGCCATTTTGCCATGCATGGGATACTTTAACCATGGTGGCAAGCGAACAGTTTACAAGGTTGGTCGTTTCGGAAATGCTTGAACACTTGGCCCGAAAACCAATGATATTGCCCTTTCGGAAGTCAGATAAATCGCTCCGTATTTACATTACGACAACGACCGCACTATTTCCTTGGTCCCCTCGACACGCCTTATGCACCCTTCACTACCTGTGCAGCCAGCTGCCGTCAATGACTGGTTATTGCACGTTGACGTCGCTCTTAGGCTGTGGTCACTTTGTGAGTGGACTGTGTCTATATTGTGGGTTCTGAACTGTCGATTTACCAACCTAGATATCACTATCTTTTTAAATGTATAACAACACCTATTAACACTTAGAATTCGGCGTTTTATTCCAGTGGACATGGAATTTACTTCATTAATATTAGCCCCTGCGTATCCATAATCTTCTACATGCTCAAAATTAAAACCTAGTGCTGGCCAGTTATCCAGTGCCCCTGTTCTATGCAGTTCCATATACTTTTTGATTCGTTAATGTCTAGTCACCTTGCTGTGTGGCTTCTTTCAGTTCCACCACTACTATCTACAACGGCATTCTTGTCTACTAATTACAGCAAAGGTATACCTGTGTGCTCAGATATTTTCAGTTTTCGTTAACTGGTTCTGAAGTCAAATTGGGGATCATCGTGGAAAGAATATCACCTTGTCTGACTCGTTTATTGATATTGAAACAGTCGGTTAATTCTCCAACCACTTTCACAATTGCCTTCGAACCTTCCAAGACTGCGTTAATAACGAAAATAGATTTGGACGGTATGCCGAACAGTTGTATATTTTATAACATCTCTTCCGTCTTTATTATCGAAGGCCTGCTTGAAGTTGTAACAACTCCAGGGTAATTTTCTTTCTTCCACGTTGAGTCTGTGGATGCCGGTCTCCCAGTTAATGAATCGCGCGGTACCATTTTCTGTAGATATTGGCGAAATTCTCGGCTTTTGATGGGGTGCTGCCTGTTGTTGTATTAATTTTTTTTTTGTATTCTTTTATCCTACTGAATAGTTACGAAAATACTGAATATGCTTATTATACAAAAGTATGTACATACTGAAAAGCTAGTCAGACGTGTATTTTTTTACGTCCAGCTTAAACAGAATCGGTTAAAAATAATTGTCAATGCAAGTTACATTTCGCTATACTACAGAAAACACTTCTCTAATGTACAGAATTGCCACACAATCGATCAATGAAACTTCTTTCGAAATTCATTTCTGACGGAGTCTACGGTAGTAATTTATTGCCTTGTGTCAGCAGCCAGTCTGTGTTAAATTACGATTGTGGCTGCACGCAGTTAATTTTCGTTACTTTATCGTGAAATGATGTCGCGTATTAAAGATACAAATCTGTTTTGAAGAACTATGATACGAAAAGTTTAACAAATAGTATGTTTCCATCCAAGAAAAAACACCGAAATAAATTAGCAACAGTGCAATAAAATGAATGTTTCATTCATTTAAAAATTACAATCCAGACAGACGATTCGATAAGTGAATCACAGCGCCTGGTTGCTGAAGCGATTAAAGAAGGAAAGTAACGGAAAGTGTTTAATGTAACTACTTTTGCACAGTACTACTTTCGTCTTGCAAAAGTGATGATTCGATGAAATGCAAGAGCGTTAATTTTTTTCAATTATAGTCGCTGAACTATTATGGAAGGTAGTTTGTAAGTCCATGTAGGTATTGTTGAGTTCTGTATTATATTCATGTGTCTCGTGCTATATTTGTCTCGGTACGAATGGTGGTTCCTTAGTTGATCTACTAGGCGTAAAGCCACACTATTAGCCACCCAGTATATCTCCCAAATGTGGGCCTAGTCTTCGTAGAGGATGCGGAAATTGCAGCCGCTTGCGCTCCAGCCAGAATCCATATCGGATGTGCAGGGAAAGTCGTAGGCTGAAGAAAGCCTCCTTCCCTCACAACGTGTCCCTGTCGTAGAAAGTAGCCGCAGGAACAGTACACAGGCACGGCCAGGAAATGACTTGTTACGTTTCTTTCTTTGGACACTGGCAATAGAACATCAAATGGAAATCAGTGACAGAAAGTGACAACGTCATTTCTTTCAAAGCTAAAACTGTACGTTTACGTTGTGTAAAACACAACTTCAGTAATGTTTCACGACATGTCCGAAAGAACAGACACTACCTATACAATGAATATGTGGACGACAAATTGATCACTTCATTGCAGATGCATACTACGCTCGAACTCTTACGGGGAATCGGCGAAATGCTGCGAGTAACTTGAGAATTTGGGTCTGACGGGAGGCGTGCTTGGGTAGTCCGCGCAGTTGCGATGACCACTGTGTCTGGATGGCGCTGTAGTCAGCGTATCAGCCTAGTAAGCAGGAGACTCGGGTTCTATTCCCGATCCGCCACAAATTTTCAGGTTTCCCCATTGATTTAAATCAATGCCCACTAGCAGGCAATGGCATTAATTCCTTCGTGTCTTGGTTCATAAAGGCTGCGGGATCAAAATGTGTCTGTTCTTTCGGCCATGTCACAAACAACAGACACCACATGTATTACTAATGTTTGAAACTGTACGAATTTATTGGTTACTAGGATAAAAACCGAGGCTTCCTTCTTTCGACAGTGAATTTGCTGTAAGTGCAACGTGGACAAGTCTCGATTAGAGGGTGGTGTCGGCGCCTCGTGCTCACTGTATGTGCTGCTGTATCCAGTCCACGTAGCAGGCGACGCGCGTGAAGACGGCCGGGAACCTGCTCTTGCAGCCGGCGCCCCACGACGTCAGCCCCACCAGCTTGCCGCCCACGAACAGCGGCCCGCCGGAGTCACCCTGTGCAGGCGACCACTCTGGCTCTAGCTTAACTCTGATTCGTCTCATCGTTACTTGCGCCGCACAAGTAGCATTTACACGACACGAGTCATATCCCATCTGGGAGCAGACCGGGACCATACCTGTACGCTACAACTACGATTTTAATCGCCATATCGCCTCATTATGGTTCCCTCTTGTGAGACTCCGCCTTACCGGAGGCACATTCAGTGCTGGGCGGGAGGCTTTGCACGCCTCAGTGACGCTGAGGGCTATGCAGGCGGTAGCAAAGCTACTGGCAGGACCACCCAAGCCGGATAGGCCTCATTGAAGGGGTCTGACGAAGAGTCCCACAACTCAGGGAAGGGAGGACTCTTGGTGTGTTTTTTTTTTTTTTTTCTCTCTCTCCAGGGATCTCCGTCGGTAATGGTTGGGTGTGGATGGGATGACCCACTATTTCCCGAGCTGAGGACTGGCCAGTGCTGCCAGACCTTTTCCACCGTAAACTCTGGGCATAATTCAGGGAGCAGTGAAACGTTGTGTGTTTCGGAGAGCGGTAGCCTTGGCTTCGCCGACTGGACCGCGTGGAAGGTACATACTTCTACAAGAAAAAAGCCATCAACCTCGAGGTGTGCTTCTACGTGCTGATGATGTGAATGGCTGTAGAGGTGAAGCAGTATCCAGCGGGCAACCTCTGCTGCACCCGCCGCCCCCACAGTTCTGTAAAGGCGCATTCTCACGAGTCAAGTTTAACTGAGCGATTTTATCTGATCAGCAAAAGTTCGTTGAAAAACCTAGTGAGAATCTTTTGTTTCAGTAGAGTTGATTAACTCTGTACTGGATCAGGAAAAGTTTGAGTGGGTAAAACTTCATCGTTCAAGTGAGGAGTCATCTTTGAGATGAACCAGGCACTGACACGTATGTACTCTCTGGATCGTGCAACTGGCATGTCAGTTGATTTGCAAGTCGTATAGTGTGCCGGTGTTTTCTCTGTGTGGTGTTTCGCATGCCGTGTTTTCAAATATCTCACAAAATTAGTGGCAAGTCGTCCGAAAACGTTTGAACCATACAATAAGCACGATTGTTTTAGGAACCATCGTTTGAATAATGATAAAAGTAAAGATGTGCGGGAAAACACTATGAAATGTATAATAAAAGAAGTGAACATTTCTGGTTCAACAATTTTTAAGTAGAAAACAATACACTGAACTTTCAATAGGAGTTACTCAAAATTTTCTTCAGACTTTATCAAATGATTCTGTATCCTTCACTACCTTCTAACGCTAATTTCCTTAGCAATGTGTCTGAAGCTCTCGATCGGTTTCTTAAGGTCCACTGTCTCACCCAAAAACGACGCTTTCGACGATTGTTACTTGATAAATTGTTCGCATTTCTTCTTGTATCAAGGACTAGTTAAAGTAGCATTCAGAGTTTGCTGAACATCTGGGTCGACATTTGTTTTGGCGTGGTAACGGGGCACTAGTCTGCCATAACACTTTCATTGTAATCTAGAGAGCACGTATCCCGAACATTGGGCCGATTCCTGACCAGGAACTGCTGCTCACCAGCCTGCGCGTAAGACATAGCCCATTAGCACAGGGTTTCCTCCTCTGGCAGGAAGATCTGTGAAGTTTGTGGTGTGCCACTTTCGGTTCAGCATATTTTGGCTGTGTGTGTGTGTGTGTGTGTGTGTGTGTGTGTTCATGCCGACATCCGAGCAGCCTTTATTTCGGTTTGCCTGGAAATCTGCAAATCTCGCCGTCATTGACACAAGTGTTACACGGGTCACTCCTGGGGAGGTGGAGGGGGACTCTTAATATACTATAAACTACTCCGCATGTGGGGACAGCCTTCGCGTCCCCATCGCCTCTTCCCCCCCCCCCCCCCCCCCCCCCGAAGAGAATGGTAGGCTGACTTATCGTCAGGGCGTTGATAACCGTGCTGTTGAGTTCCCTGCATCAAAATATCATCTCCTTAAGGTCGATTTACATGGCACGTCAGTGAAAGGGAGAGGCAGAAGACATGACCCTCAAATGGTGTACTTATATTAGACGGAGCGTCAGCTCAAAGTAACTTTTACTCAGCCCTGTCCCGAACGGAGAAAGTGTGTTTGATATGCTAGCCATGATCCAAATAGGTCAGACTACACAGTACTATCAGAATTAAAATATCAACAGTCACACTTAATAACGATTGCTCTTGATAAAGTTTGTATGGCAAACTGCTGAAAAGTGAAATAGGAAAAGTGTTTTTTAAACGTCTCAAGACATCCACATTTATTTGCAAGCAAAAATAGAAAAGAACATCAAGCTTTCAAAAGATCTACAAACGAAACGGTACAAACTGTTCTCTTCAAAACGTAATCTCTTAATACAGCATATCTGGAGGTGTTTTCACGTACGTAATGGCACCATTATTTTGTTGCAAGTTCCAGCCGCCAGAGCGTGTTAGTCTACGTAACGCCTTGAGAAAATGGCGACTACACCGCGACAGAAGAGCTGGCGTGTCCTCCGCGTAACAGAATGGGAGTCGGTAACCGCGTTTCGACGAGCCACTTTGCAACACTTTCGCCAGCCAGGAGCCAACCAAGAGCCTCTTCTCTTGTGACTGGTACGGATAATTTGAAGATGAGGGCGCTATTCGTAACAGCAAAGCTCCAGATCGATCTCCTGTCTCGCAGTAAAATGTGGATCACGTTCGCGCAGCATTCCAACGAAGCTCGCAGAAATCAACACGTCGAGCAAGTCTTGAGCTTCAGGTCCTACAAACCATTTCGAAAACCCTGCATGAACGCTTGCGCATGGGACTGTACGGACTGAAGTTGGTCCAGGCACGCACTCCAGCAGATTATGCTGCACGATGTGATTTCTGCACCGAGATGTTGGCGGGGATGGACGGTCAATTTTTATTGACGAAGCTGTGTTTCACACTAGTGGTAAACTAATCGGCACAATGTTGGTTTTGGAAAACAGAAATCCCACTTTTCTGTCTGATACATGAACGAGATTTGCCAAAAATGTGCGCAATGTAGAGGGAGAAGACATACGGCCCATTCTTTTTTGCAGGGAAAACTGTCGTACGTATTTGCTACCATGACATGCTTCTCCTCAATTGCAAGAAGATTCAAATTACTTCATCTTGCAACAAGATGGTGCACCTCCTCGCTTCCACTTGGCTGTACGAGAACACCTAAACAAACATTTGCCTGGACGATTCATCGGCCGTGCAGGTGCCGAGGATGATGTGCGCTGCAGATGGCCACCACGCTAACAAGACTTAACCCCTTGTGATTTTTTGTGGGGTTACGTGAAAGATAGTGGATTTCCAAGATTCGGGAGGAGTATGAATATCATCGCGACGTTTGCTTTATGACTGCAGGAGAACGTAACGTGTTCCTGCTTCCAGAAAAGGAAAAAAATCCAAAGATATTCTATTTCCAGAATAAGGCTTGAAGTGAATAAATTGTATTGTTTCGTTTGTATATACTTTCGTTAAATATAAAGTTCCCTTGTGTTCACACTGTAGACACCGACTGGCTATAATTAAAGTTCCGTGTTTGAGCCATTGTTGGCGGAAAACTATTTACCGTCTAAGCGCCCAATTTTAGAGGAATGGTGTTCAGATGGTGCGCTGCAGAATTTGCGTTGTTGGTAGTGTTCGTCTGATGACGTGCCACATGGCGCAGGTACTGATACGGGACATTGCAACTGTAAAACGCACTGGAGCCTGTATTTCAAGCCAGTCACTGAGCGTGGGTCTGGACAAGGAGAGCAGACGTAGAGGGCGTTTACATTATCCATTGTTTCTTCCCTTGTCTATGCTACAAATACCGTCAAAAACTACAGTATTCTTTTCTCCATCAATAGAGCTGGATTTTTCACTGTTGAAACACGTCAGTCAACATATGTTCTTATTTACACACAGCGTAATACGTTTTCTCTGTCCACGTGTTGTAAAACGTAAACCCTAAATCAATTTTTGCTTACAGGTATCTGACCTTTCTCGTAGAAGACCACTCAGTTGAGGAAATATCCAGGTTGTCTCGTAACGTTTGCAATTTGTAAGGAAAGGGAAGCTAAATAATAAAATGAAGACAATTAAGGTGCAAAAGCACGAAAACCACTAAAACATCAGTGAGTGCAGCGAAATTAACTTGAGATGTTAGCAGGTGAAGACGCCGTTCCCGCCATCAACGTCAATGTCAGAACTGTATTCCCGAGAAACGTTAACGCCCCGTTACCAATGCCGTCGTTTGTAATGCAGTGTGGAAACTTTGCTGTTCAGTTTCGTCAAGTACGAATCGACATTAAATTTGTAAATTCCTGTTATTATCACTAACGCAATACAGAACGTCTGAATTGAGAAAGTGACGCTTCCATTTCAGCTTAACTTTCGTCGCGCATATTTTTCGTTTTACTTTATATCTTTAAACTTTTCTCGCTCATACACTGCTCCGTTCTAAGGTGGTGAGTTTTAGGCTTTGCTGGAGACCAGAGTAGTGTGTTTGCAAGCCCCACCCTGGACTGGACGGTACTCCACAGCACTTACTTTGCAGGGTCCGGCGCTGCCATCCGCGACTCCGGCGCACAGGTTGGTGTCATGGATTACGCCGTCTATTTTGTCGTAGGCTGCCTTGCAGTCCCTCTGGCTGGTTACGCGCAGCTCGGCTTTCTGGAGGCGCTCAGACGGCGTTGTTCCGCCCTCCTGCACAGCCGGTGCACTGCCGCGTTTGGAATTCGTATGAAAATATCAAAATACATTTTACCGTTACGTGTAAAGATTACTGATAACTGACGTACAGCCGGCCGGAAATGCAACTTTCTGTTCAGATAATCTGAACCTAGGTGTGACGAAAATGTTCTGTAGACACCGAAATAAATGTGACGGTATTCGATTTAAATAGTGCAGTCATGTTATCGTCAGTATGTGATTAACTGATCCACGCTCACGATGTACAGCTGAGGAGGAGTAATTAACTGCGGTGACGTTGCCTGTGCAATTTGGCTAAGCTAAAAGTGGTGATGAATCTCACTTGAACAACGGTACAGATATGGACTACTAAATAGCACCACAGTCACAGATCTTCTTCACAGTCGTAGACCTTTCTTTAAAGTCTGCTACAGCTCAGTGTCTACGATGAGAACGAGCTGTACGTCGTCCCTGGATCGGACCGCTAGAGCTCTGGCTTATTGGCGTTTCAGCTCCCTCCCTCCCTCCCCCTTATGCACGTCACAGTAGTTTGCAGAGTACAGATTCACTTCTACTCTTCCACAGTGAGGGGTCCATTATTTAAAAAGTAAGTAACCTAGCCACGTTTTGTTTTCTCGCCCACTCGCCTTTTGATAGTGCTCAGGTCACGTATTAGAAATGATCTCTTCCAAGGTCTTAAATTCGTGGTCGCTGCCATGACCTTTCATAATCTGTTACGTCCAGTTCTTGAAGAGTTCCAGAGTGCTACCATCTTTCACACTGACGCTTGTAAAACTGTGCGCCAGACGGGATATACTTTTACATCTCTTGCCGGTGTGGAACGCCTTCTCTGCCGGGTATGTGTTGTATGTTACGGCAGAGCTGACAGTTGTAAAGAGAGCCCTCCATTCCCCCCTGCGGGTCCGGGGGTTAGAATAGGCCCGAGGTCTTCCTGCCTATCGTAAGAGGCGACTAAAAGGAGTCCATCCCCCTCAAGGGGGTAGTTAGCGCCTGCGTCCGGAGACGGACGGTCCCACGACCTATATTTGTGGTCTTCTTGGTTTTTCACTTCTCGTTTCTTCCTTCTTTGGTTGGTTCCTTTCTTTGTTCTTCTCCATCTCACTGTCTTCCTTACTCTTTCCCTTGCCTTCTTCTCCTTGCCTTCTTCTCCTTGCCTTCTTCTCCTTGCCTTCTTCTCCTTGCCTTCTTCTCCTTGCCTTCTCTGGTCTCCGCTTCGGCGTTTGAGTCAGTCTGTCCTCTCTCTCTCTCTTCCTTTTCCTCTTCTTCCTTCCTCCCTGTGCGCGCCTGAAGGGCGACCCACGCGTTCGCACGCGTAGCTGGTGACGAGGTAACGCGTAATTCCCCGCCCTGGGTAGACAAGTAAGGCACGCACGTACCCCTGGTAAAGGCCAGGCCCAGGGAGGGATGATTGCCTGAGCTGATACCTTCTGACCATGCCGATTGGTCCCTCCGTCTGTTTCTCTGGAGGTGTGACCTGAGGTGTAAACATTCACCTAAGGCGGGAGTGCCCTCTGAGAGGGTCCCCATAAGGAAGGAGCGCGCCATCGGAGACGCTGGCAATCATGGGGGATTCCTCCGCAATGGATTTCTCTTCTTCTCTCTCGACTTCTGCCCACAAACGGAAACATGACCAGCCCCCAGTGACAAAAGTACTACCGCCTACCACACAGTTCCTCGTCATTTCTCGATCTGAGGACGGAAAGGATTTTTCCTCTGTCAACCCTTTCGTTATCCAGAAGGGCGTAGATGCCATAGCCGGTACTGTTAAGTCTTGTACGAGGTTGCGTAATGGTACCTTGTTACTAGAAACTGAGAGCGCCTTTCAGGCACAGAAACTGCTTCGAGCCACACACCTGTACACGTTCCCTGTCCGGGTGGAGGCTCACCGAACTTCGAATTCGTCTCGTGGTGTGGTCTATACTAGATCCCTCGACGGATTGACTGACGAGGAGATTGTCTTTCCTCGCTGAGCAGGGCGTGACGGCTGTCCATAGGGTCATGAAAAAGGTCAACAATGACCTTGTACCGACCCGGACACTTTTCTTGACCTTTGATAGTGTTAAGCTGCCATCGGGCATCAAAGTGGGCTACGAGGTTATTTCTGTTCGCCCCTATGTCCCGACACCTACGCGCTGCTACCAGTGTCAGCGTTTCAATCACACTCGACAGTCTTGCTCCAGTGCCGCTAAATGTGTCACTTGTGGCAGGGATGCCCATGAGGGTGACTGTCCACCTCCGTCTCCTCGTTGTGTGAACTGTCAGGGTGACCATGCAGCATCCTCCCGCGACTGTCCCGTCTATAAGGAAGAACGCTGTATCCAAGAAAGAGAAAGTGTCCACCTCGGCTGCTCGCAAGCTATTGGCTAGTAGGAAGCCCACGCTGCTCCCAGCGGGGAAATACAGTACTGTCCTCGCCTCTCCTCGGACTACCAGGGAGGTGGCAACCCAGACATGCGATCTGACCTTCAGCACCACGGTTGTCCGTTCGGCCAGTGCTAAGATCGCGCGGTCGACGTCTCCTCTTCCTCCCATCACCCCACAGACACCAGCCCCTTCATCAGCTTCTGCTAAGACGAAGACCCAGAAGTCAGATGCAAGGGCCTTCAAGAAGGAACCGTCCCGTGCAGACTTCCTATGTACCTCGACCTCCCAGCCATCGACCAGTACTTCCACCAAACGACCTTCCAAGAAGGCTCATAGGAAGCACAGTTCTCCTTCTCCGCCACGGCGCATTTCTTCTCCTGCGCCACCCAGCGGTTGCCGCCCCAGGCCGTCATCCGTTTCGCCTGGCCGCACCGCTGGTAGCCGAATATCTGGCCGTTCACCGGCGGAGGAAGCTCCCCCTCCCGGCCATCTTACCAAGATGGCCGATGAACCTATAGAACCAATGGACGATGACTGTCCGCCTACTGATAGCGGCGGCAGTGCTCGCTCGAAGCCAGGCCCTCAGCGGCCTTCGAGGTGACCCCCTCTTTCATCTTCCTTTTCTTCTTACGATGGCACTTATTCACTGGAATATTCGCAGCATTCGCTCCAACCGAGAGGACTTGAAGTTGCTGCTCCGCTTGCACCGTCCGCTCGTCGTAGCCCTCCAGGAAACGAAGCTACGCCCATGCGATCAAATTGCCTTGGCACACTACACCTCTGTGCGTTTTGACCTACCCCCTGTGGTAGGTATCCCGGCTCATGGATGGGTTATGTTGCTGGTCCGGGATGATATTTACTACGATCCCATCACGTTGCACACCGGCCTGCAGGCAGTTGCCATCCGAATTACTCTCCCCACTTTTACATTTTCCATTTGTACCGTTTACACTCCATCGTCGTCTGCCGTTACCAGGGCAGACATGATGCAAATTATTGCTCAGCTACCTGCACCACTTTTGTTAACTGGAGACTTCAATGCCCACCATCCCCTTTGGGGCTCACCAGCATCCTGCCCGAGGGGCTCCCTGTTAGCAGACCTTTTCAACCAGCTCAATCTTGTCTGCCTCAATACTGGCGCCCCTACTTTCCTTTCGGACACATCTCACACCTATTCCCATTTAGACCTCTCTATATGTACTACCCAATTTGCACGCCGGTTTGAGTGGTATGCACTTTCTGATACATATTCGAGCGACCACTTCCCGTGTGTTATCCATCTCCTGCAGCATACCCCCTCTCCGTGCTCATCTAGTTGGACCATCTCCAAAGCAGACTGGGGGCTCTTCTCTTCCAGGGCGACCTTTCAGGATCAAACCTTCACAAGCTGCGATCGTCAGGTCGCACACCTCACGGAAGTCATTCTCACTGCTGCTGAATATTCCATCCCTCACCCTACTTCTTCTCCACGTCGCGTACCGGTCCCCTGGTGGACCGCAGCATGTAGAGACGCTTTACGTGCTCGTCGACGTGCTTTACGCACCTTTAAACGCCACCCTACAGTGGCGAATTGTATCAATTATAAACGATTACGTGCACAGTGTCGTCGTATTATTAAAGAAAGCAAGAAAGCCAGCTGGGCTGCTTTCACAAGCACCTTCAACTGTTTTACTCCTTCTTCTGTTGTCTGGGGTAGCCTGCGCCGGCTATCTGGCACTAAGGTCCACTCACCAGTTTCTGGCTTGACGGTCGCGAATGACGTCCTTGTGGCCCCTGAGGATGTCTCCAATGCCTTCGGCCGCTTTTCCGCAGAGGTTTCGAGCTCCGCTCATTACCACCCTGCCTTCCTTCCCCGCAAACAGGCAGAGGAGGCTAGGCCACCTAACTTCCGCTCCTCGAATCGTGAAAGTTATAATGCCCCATTCACCATGCGGGAACTCGAAAACGCACTTGGCCGGTCACGGTCCTCCGCTCCAGGGCCTGATTCTATTCATATTCAGATGCTGAAGAACCTTTCTCCTGCGGGTAAAGGTTTTCTTCTTCGTACTTACAATCGCATCTGGATTGAGGGACATGTTCCCGCATGCTGGCGCGAGTCTATTGTTGTCCCGATTCCTAAGCCGGAGAAGGACAAGCACTTGCCTTCCAGTTATCGACCCATCTCGCTTACCAACTGTGTCTGTAAAGTGATGGAGCGAATGGTTAACTCTCGTTTGGTTTGGCTGCTCGAGTCTCGACGCCTACTTACCAATGTACAATGTGGATTTCGTAGGCGCCGCTCTGCTGTTGACCATCTGGTTACCTTGTCGACCTTAATTATGAATAACTTCTTGCGGAAGCGCCCGACCGCGGCTGTGTTCTTTGATTTGGAGAAGGCTTACGACACCTGTTGGAGGGCGGGCATTCTCCGCACCATGCATACATGGGGCCTTCGCGGTCGCCTCCCTCTTTTTATTCGTTCCTTTTTAATGGATCGACAGTTCAGGGTACGTGTGGATTCTGTCCTGTCAGACACCTTTCTCCAGGAGAATGGGGTGCCACAGGGCTCAGTTTTGAGCGTCGCTCTCTTCGCCATAGCGATCAATCCAATAATGGATTGCCTCCTAGCTGATGTATCAGGCTCCCTTTTCGTGGACGATTTTACCATCTATTGCAGCGCGCAGCGTACATGTTTCCTGGAGCGCTGTCTTCAGCGTTCTCTTGACCGTCTTTACTCCTGGAGTGTCGCCAATGGCTTCCGTTTTTCTGCCGAGAAGACGGTCTGTGTTAACTTCTGGCGCTACAAAGAGTTTCTCCCACCGTCCTTACGACTCGGTCCCGTTGCTCTCCCATTCGTGGAGACAACAAAATTTTTAGGTCTTACATTTGACAGGAAACTTAGCTGGTCTCCACATGTGTCATATTTGGCTGCCCGTTGTACCCGTTCTCTAAATGTCCTCCGTGTTCTCAGTGGTATGTCGTGGGGAGCGGATCGAATCGTCCTACTTCGCCTATATCGGTCGATCGTCCGCTCCAAGCTGGATTATGGGAGCTTCGTATACTCCTCTGCACGGCCATCCATCTTACACCTCCTCAACTCCATACAACATCGGGGTTTACGACTTGCGATCGGAGCGTTTTATACTAGTCCCGGCGCGATATACTGCTTCGTCGGTATGCCTGTCGGCTACTGGCAATGCCCGACCACCCGTCTTATCGTTCCTTTTTTGACGACTCTCTCGACCGTCAATACGGGTTGTATGTCTCTGCCCTGCTACCCCCTGGAGTTCGCTTTCGTCGCTTCCTTCAACACCTTAATTTTTCACTCCCTGCAACCTTTCGAGTGGGCGAGAGCCACACGCCACCTTGGCTCCAGGCTCAGGTTCGCGTTCACGTTGACCTCAGCTCGCGGCTCAGGTTCGCGTTCACCTTGACCTCAGCTCGCGGCTCAGGTTCGCGTTCACCTTGACCTCAGCTCGCGGCTCAGGTTTGCGTTCACCTTGACCTCAGCTCGCGGGTCAGGTTCGCGTTCACCTTGACCTCAGCTCGCGGCTCAGGTTCGCGTTCACCTTGACCTCAGCTCGCGGCTCAGGTTCGCGTTCACCTTGACCTCAGCTCGCGGCTCAGGTTCGCGTTCACCTTGACCTCAGCTCGCGGCTCAGGTTCGCGTTCACCTTGACCTCAGCTCGCGGCTCAGGTTCGCGTTCACCTTGACCTCAGCTCGCGGCTCAGGTTCGCGTTCACCTTGACCTCAGCTCACTCCCAAAGGAGGTTACCCCCCGTTCGGTCTACCACTCCCGTTTTGTCGAACTTCGCTCGAAGTTCATTAATATGACCTTCATTTATACAGATGGCTCTAAGACCAATGACGGGGTCGGGTGTTCTTTTATTGTCGGGGCACAAAGTTTCAAATACCGGCTCCATGGCCATTGTTCGGTCTTCACAGCTGAGCTCTTTGCCCTCTACCAGGCTGTTCTTTACATCTGCCGCCACCGACATTCTGCTTATGTCATCTGCTCCGATTCCCTGAGCGCCATCCAGAGCCTCAGTGATCCGTACCCGGTTCACCCTTTCGTGCACCGGATCCAACGCTCTCTTCAGCAGCTGGTGGACGTCGGTTCTCCGGTTAGCTTTATGTGGGTTCCTAGCCATGTCGGTATCCCTGGGAACGAAGCTGCAGATGCCGCGGCCAAGGCTGCGGTCCTCCAGCCTCGGACAGCTTCTTGTTGTGTCCCTTCGTCAGATTGTAGCAGGGTCATTTGTCGGCGCATTTTATCGCTGTGGCATGCCGATTGGGCTGCACTTACAGACAACAAGCTTCGGGCCTTGAAACCTCTTCCCGCAGCTTGGACGTCCTCCTCACGCCCTTCTCGGCGGGAGGAGGTAGTTTTGGCCCGGTTACGAATTGGACACTGCCGGTTCAGCCATCGCCATCTGCTGACGGCTGCGCCGGCGCCGTTCTGCCCATGTGGGCAATTGCTGACGGTCCGCCACATTTTAACGTCCTGTCCGGATTTTAACACACTGCGTCTTGATCTTGGCCTGCCATGTACTCTAGATGCCATTTTAGCGGATGACCCACGAGCAGGTGCTCGCGTTCTTCATTTTATCAACTTGACCACCCTCTCTAAGGACATTTGATTATGCTGTTTTTTTAATCCTATGCCTGTCAGTCTGTCTTTTATCGTGTTTTCCGTTTCGTTGCTGTTTTAAACTTGTGACTCGCGGTGCATTCCTAACGTAGTCTGGGCGCTAATGACCGTTGAAGTTGTGCGCCCTAAAACCACAAAAAAAAAGAGCCTTCCATTGTATTAAGCGGGTCTCCCTTGTTCGTGTTCTAGCGTGTACTGACTCAATGAGCAGCCTCCAGGCTACTGACCGATGCTATTCTTGCCACCATTTGCTCTCCGCTATTCATGACCTTCCCACTGTTGCTGTTTGTTGAGTTGCCGTTCTCGTGACCGACTGTTTGTCTAGACGAGCGTTTAGTCGCTCCTTTTTTGCCTCCGTCAGCTGCTTGATTTGCTGGTGCACGTGAGATCTCTGCTCGCTCGCAAACTGAACATCTCTTGGGCTACTGCCCCATGTAATGAACTTCGCATAATCAAGGTGACTAATGTTGCACGATACTCTTCCTACTTCTCCCGGAAGCAATCCACAGCCCTCTATCGTCTCCGCATCGGGCATGCTAGGTTAACCTACAGTTCTCTTTTGTGCGACGAGCCACTCCCACATTGTGGCTAAGGAGATTTACAGACAGTAGCTCATTCTTGGTGGAATGCCCTCTCCTTTTGGCCCACCACGCTAAGTTTGGACTTCCGGAATCATTACCTCTAATATTGGCGGACGATACATGGATGACTGAACTGGTTCTCAGTTTTCTTCGTGAAAGTGATGTGTGTTCTCAGTTAAAGGTTTCAATCTATCTCAGTAGCACGGGCAGGCTGGTCGGGGATGTGGCGTCTTCCACTGTGTGCTACGTGTGGGGAATCCCCGACCCTATCTCCTTGATCAAGCTATTCTTTCACCCCACTTTTCCTCTGTTCACATCGCTTTTAGATTCGGTTTACCTCCTTCCTGCCGCACCCAAATTTTCTATACAGGGTGTCGCATTTTGTTGAACAGCGGGCGCTCGTTACAGTAATGGATTAGGGATAGGACAGCTGAGGGTGGGACGTTTCCTGTTCATACGGAGCCACAGGGGCGTCCACTTGCAAACTTCCTGTTTCTCTCATCGAGCTTTTATTACTGACGGTACGAAATATGTCGATTACGTTTCTAGCTGGCTCTCTTTTACTGTTATGAATGTCCCGACAAAATCAGAAAACGTTCTCAATAGACATTTCTACTTCCGGATGCACCTCTCTGGGCTCGAGTGACTTATAACCTCGTTCTGGTATAACAACCAACCAACCCACCCAGTCACATTTTGGGAGCTCCATATAGTACTGAGCTTTCAGAATATCTTTCTCGTATGTCGGCCTTTTTAAATCGCCAATGTAACTAAATGGCTCCACACTGACCCATTCTCTGTTGTTAGCACTATTATTTGCCGAAAGAGAAGGAAGGAAATAGTCTTTAGAGAATGTGGTGCGGTTCGTAATCCGTATGTCATACCGTCGACTGACCCAGTGTAAAGGCACCCTTGGTAGCAGTGAATCACGCCATACGATATGGTGTTCTGAGAGGCGGGTTGACATTCAGGGAATGTAACCTGCATGGAGTTACAGTAACAAATGGTTCAAATGGCTCTGAGCACTATGGGACTCAACTTCTGTGGTCATAAGTCCCCTAGAACTTAGAACTACTTAAACCTAACTAACCTAAGGACATCACACACATCCATGCCCGAGGCAGGATTCGAACCTGCGACCGCAGCAGTCGCGCGGTTCCTGACTGAGCGCCTAGAACCGCTAGACCACCGCGGCCGGCTATTACAGTAACAGAGTGTAATAAGAGCCTTAGCGATTTGGTGTTTGTGCTGTAGACTTAATACAACAATGCCGTTTCCTAAAGGAATTACGTTAGTGTAGCGTAGCGGGACTTACATCAGGATTTAAAACTTCTTGTTAAATAGAAATCGGCAGGTTATACTTCATTTATTGATCCACAAACAGAGAACTATTTTCTACTTCCGCCGTGGATGTCTGACGTGACCGCTGCTGTTCATTTTGTTTGATTATATCGTAATGAATGACTGTAATTGCTATCTGCTGTCTTCTACATGGGGTGGCTGGGTATGAGGAATTATTTTCCGACAATAATGCTAATAATAGCCAGTTATATATTGTACAAAAAATCGGCCTGATGCAGAGATGGACGTCTAGTTCTTGACATGGAGAAACAAAAAATCATTCATGTGTTCAAATGTACTACCCTCAGTTGTGATAAGTCTTTTTTTAGTTTAAAATGTACAAACGTTACTAATGTCAAAGTGAATCTCAGCCCTATTGTATCATCATGTTTCAGAATTTTGTAGTTAAACAAATTTTACTGTTCAGAAATGTTCTTGTCATAAGAAACACGCAGTTGATCAAATTGTAAGGGGTAAAACTTTCAAAGGTCTAGAGCAATCATTTCATGGCCCTGATTTTTGTGTATTTAAAAATGTATGCCATTATTGGGAGAAAATGTTAAGAAAATATTTCAAATACGAGATTTGGTTTTCAGGACAACATAGGTAGCCTTTGTTAAATACACATGGGAGACGAGCATGCGACAAAAAATAAGCCCATAAATGTAAAAAACCAGTTTGAACGCCCTTTAAGTAATACGCAACCAGTAGCTATACACATTTAACAAAAAAAATTACTTAGTTTAAGTATTGCCTGCAGCTCGTATTTTATGTCATAGTTAAATATTTGTATTTTAGCGTTTCAGGAATTCCTAGAAAATTTCCTACTCCGGTCCTTAATTAGGGTAGTGCCACAGTGAGTCTCCTCCTTGCTAAAACCGACATTTAATTGTACGACTCAACAACAGAGAAGGCAAATGTTCGAGGTGCCAATGCGGCGAGGCTTACCATGCGAAAGCAACAAACATCACTTGTCAACACGTTTCGTCACGCCACACACAGTACTGAGTGTCGACAGTTTGAGTAGCAAATGTTGGCAGCTGACCTCCACGAGCCCCCAGCCGACCACGGTGGCGACGGCGTCCACAGGCACGATCTGGTCCTGCCGCGGCAGCCGCGCCGGCCCCACCTTCGAGCCGTCCAGTCGGAAAGGCTCCACCACCTGCGGCGAGGCACAGGCTGGCTACGGCACCACAGCACAGGCGGCCGGGAACACGCGGTGCAACTGCTTCTCTACGGATCTGTATTAAAGTTTTAGGAGTGGGCTTGGTCCCACTCAAAAACCTGTGTGACTTGGCATATCGGAAGTTTGTTCCCCAGGAAAACTATGCTAAAGGTAGCTTACGCTCACAGACCACCAGAATATGTTGCCAGCAAAGGGCGTAGCATTGCGAAGATTGTCCACTGAACTCCAAATGGTCCCAACACCAATGCAGGGTGGTTCTGCTTTAGTAGTCCGACGTGAACATCTTCGCACTACGTCATAATCTAAATTCCTTCTAGAGCCTTTTAGAGTTTGTAGAGACGCAAGTATATGTCACACAGTTTAGAAATTGTTCCATTTCATTTCATAGAAGTTATTTCTTTATTCTGTCATAACTTAAAAAAAAATACGATCAGTAGCAGGGCAGTTGTAAAAGCAGTGAGATTATAGAGCGCTGAGGGTGCATCTGCCATATATCGGCTGCAGGGTAAAGTAAGGCAGCTCGTTAGTAGCCTAATAAGTACGCAGTCGATAATCTGTAACTGTGTTTTAAATGTATAGCTATAAATAATATTTTTTTGTATTAATCTCTATATATTGTTAAGTAGATCTTAGTTTTAAAAGTATTATGAAGCTTTGTAACTAAAGCATCTAATGAGTCATGGCTTTAAAGAGACTTCCCCGCGGAAGGGTAAGACGGGAGAAACGTTGTGACAGTAAGTTCCAGAACAGTTCTCTTTGAGTCGAAAGGGTTGCGAAGTAGCGTGTGGTGCGATACCCACGTACCGTATAGTGTGTTGACTAAATTGAGCACAATCATTGTTAAAGGGCCTCGGATGGACGGGAAATTAATGCTACACATAATTCTACGATAGTAAGCAGCTATTTGTCAACCAGACATAAGTGGCAATGCTACTACGAGGGCCAGCGGGAAGTTGTTGTTTGCTGTGAAGGAGGCAGACATTACGTTTCAGCAGTACCCCCAATTCCCATATTACGATGGGAATTAAGACTTGGAAGCCACTGTGTAAAAGCCGCTAAACCATCCATCGGTAGCAAAATCTCGTCAAAGGCTGCAATACGGTGCTCAACGCCACAAAAGAACTGAAGTATTTATTTCTATGGTGAAGTTCAGTATATTCTATTTTTCATATTGGCGGACATATTGTAAAAGTCATGATTCGTTGTTATCTTGTGCAGGTAATAAAATTTAATAGTTTAAAAGCAACAAGCTTTATCTCAGTGTTATTATTTCAGTAGATATTTAGTATGTCCTTTTCACATACTCTGATATTTCATCAGCAACATTTTCAGATCATAAGCTGGTTATACTTAGGCCTATATAAAGTGCTTAATATTATCGTATTAAACAAAGCATCGATGTCTACAGAGTATCAGTTATTTTATTACATTGACAAGCGTAATAAAAGCAGATGCAGAAGAAGGCAACAAAAGATACTGTGCGCATTTTCATTACTACAAAAAAGATTATTACTATGGTGTTCAGAACATACGATTTTACTGATTCTTGGCGTTTGACAACCTAAATTTGTTTCAACAAAAGTCCAGGAAAGTGTTTAAGTTGCATTTAAGTACTATCAATTCAAAAATTCTCCACGTTGAAAATGATGAGGAAACGTCAGTGTAAAAACTCATTTTCAACCAATGGTCAATTCTGTGTAAAGATAATGTTACAGAAAGATGTTTATTAGTTACAAAAACTACAAATACCACCACCACAGTAGATACTGATGAAAGTGTCTTTTGCTGCTGTAACGAAAGTAATACGTGTGTAGGATCCATATTGTCCATATGCAGTGTATGTCGCTATTTCAAAGTGGTTATGATTTATATTGTGTGCTCTCCTCCCACTTGTTTGCTTGTCAAGTTACTATATTGGTTCCAATTATTCAAAATTAAAGATTGTTTGGTGACAGCTTGTGCTTAGAGCGATTAACGAAATCAACAGTGAGGTGTTGCTACACGTGAGTGTCCGCCCATTATAATTAAGAGTCCAATCGCCAACCACGGTCATTTATAGACGAAAACTGGTCCGTATAAGGATAGAACTAGGGGGTGCATCGAAAGTTCTGCTGTCACAAGATGCCGATGAACCTATGAGTAACTTGGGTTTAACGAGCAGCTGTCTTTCTGCAGCGAGGTATTAGTGTGAACGAGATACCTTAGGGATGAATGTCGAATGAATGTACGGGACACAGTGTTTGGTAAATTTTTGTGAATGAAATTTTAATCCCTTCTTATCCACACAGTTACTTCTTGTCCCTAGACATTCTCCACACCACTAATCTGCGCGTGGCTGTCTACGTAGATCGGTGAAATATATTCAATCTTATCCCACATTCCGCCTAAAACGGTCTAGGAAAAGCGGTGCGTGTCACTGCCAGTATTACGGAACTACACACCGTTTTGTTGGTGAAGTTATTAAACAAGGTGACTCAAAAATCCGGTCCCATAGGACAAATGGGGCGAACCAGAACTCTGCCTACCAATTTTCAGAGGGTGTAGTATGCAGGGTGGTCCATCTGAAGTTTCGGATGAGATTATCTCGAAAACTATATATCGGGTAAAAATAGTGGGTAAGGCAAGATCGTAAGCTAAAAGGGAACATCAAATGATACTACACGTGACCTCCAGCCCCCGCCCCCTTGGGTGGGGCGGGGGGCAACTCTTAAATCTTAAATGGAAACACCCTTTTTTAATTGCAGATTCTGATTCTCCATAAAAAGTAATCAAGTTTTGTCTGAAACATTTTTTAAACCATTGACAGATGGCGCAGAAATCGAGAAAAAAGTAAAATTAGGGGAAGAACTCTAATCTGTTTAGAATTATCCGAGAAAGACGCATCAAATTGATTGAAAAATGTGCACCAGTTCTTTCGTTACGCCAAATCAAGCTATTTTTGTACAAAATGGACTGTATCCAGGAACGACGACATGGACGTAGTAGAATGATGTTCCCATAAGGTGCTTCATTAGTGTGAGTCCCCTTGAATCTCAGAATTTGGGGTGCTTAATTAATGAAATTAGACACTAAGAAATTGTTCAAAACTATCCCCATTTGCTTCAATGCATAAAGTCAATCATCTGCGAAAGTTGTCTACAGTTTCGAGCAGCACATCCCGTGGTATGGCTGCACATGCCCTTCGAATGCGTTGCTCCATATCCTTTCGGGTTGTGGGCTGTCTTTCATGAACAATATTTCTTAAATAGCGCCACAAGAAAAAATCAGGAGATGTTAGGTCTGGTGAACGTGGAGGCCACTGAATTGGTCCGCCGCGTCCTATCCACCGACCAGGGTACGGCAAAATTAAAACGTTCCACCCACTTTTAGCATAATGGGGAGCTGCTCTGTCCTTTTGGAACCACAATCGTTGCCTAGTTTCAAAATCAACATCTTCCATTAGCTCCAACAAATCATCGTAGAGAAGTTGTAAATAAGATTCCCCAGTAACATTTCGGTCAAAAAATACGGTTCTATCAAGTAACCGTTTAAAAGTCCACACCAGGCCATTAACGACCGTTTGTGTTCATTGTCAACGCGTCTGTGCCAGTGTGGATTGACAGGGGACCAATAATGACAATCAAGACAATTTAATTTGCCATTGTTTTTTAATGTGGCTTCATCGGTGAGCAAAACGCATAAAAAAAACCATTGTCACCTGTTATCATTTCCAAGGCCCATTGGCAGAAATGCACGCGTATTTGCATATCTTTCGGCGTTAGTGCCTGTGTCAGTGTGATATGATATACAAGATATTTATATGCCTTCAAAATCCTCAAAACAGTTGATTTCGGCATTCCGGTTTCTCTCTGACTCGCACCACTACTAATTTCTGGATCCATTTGAACACAGGCGAGAACGGCAAGGGTACGAGCGTTATTTTCATTGTTTTAGCGATGACGAGGTAGACGGTGCATGTACCCATTTCGAGCTCGTTGAGTGCAATTTCGAAAATGTTTTCGCTTGGATGTCGTCTGTTTGGGAAACGATCCGCATAAAATTGCGCAGCTGCAGCGTAATTGTTATGGTATTCACCTAAAATTATCATATCAACAATCCCTGTAAGAGGATAGTGAGCCATGTTTCGCTAAAGAATAATTTACTTTCGCAATCTGAAAGTGAAGTGACGTCTGATCGCATTGCACCGACCTTTACACTGAGCCATAGTTCGCAGTTTGGCCACGGTAGCTTCTCAGTCGGGTGAGTAATCCCTAACGAGATTTTAACACCATTCCGCCTCCCCTCCTCCCCCACTCTCCATAAAAGACTGGGGCGGGTAGGATACATTTTGCAAAAAAAAATAGCTTAATTTTGCACCGTGAAAGAATTGGTGCACATTTTGTATCGATATGATGCGTCCTTCTTGGATCATTCTAAATAAACCAGAGTTCTTCCTCGATTTTTAATTTTTCTCGATTTCAGCGGCATCTGTTAATGGTTTGAAAAATGTTTCGGACAAAACTTGATTACCTTTTTATGAAGAATCCGAATCCGCAATAAAAAATAGGTGTTTCCATTTAAGATTTAAAAGTAGCTCCCCGCCCCACCGAAGGGGGCGGGGGCTGGAGGTCACGTGTAGTATCATTCGATGTCCCCCTCTGAGCTTACGAACTGGTCTTACCCACTATTTTTACCCGATGTATAGTTTTCGAGATAATCTCATACGAAACTTCAGACGGACCACCCTGTAGATGAAAACAAGAAAAGAATGTCGTGCAAACACGGGTCTAAACTGCATACCTTATGTATTATGAGCACTTGGTCAGTAGATGAGATGTGTTTCATTGTAGCAAAGACGAAGAATTGCTTATAGCTCGTAGAATATACAATTTAGAGCCCGTGTTTACTGTACACTTTTCTCTTGTTTTAGTCCACACTACCACTCCAGAAAGTTGTCAGATCTGGTTAACCATATTCGTCCTGTGGAACATGACATTGAAGTCAGATTTCGTCGTGTGACGAATGTGATTCAGTTCAGTCACAAAATTTAGCCATATGTGACAAAACAGGACCCCCTTCGGATGTTACTCTAACTAGAAAGGACGTGCTCATCTAATAGTGGAGGAACTATGATAAAACTCTGATTCCTCACGTCCGAAAGTAACTGTAACCAAGAATATCTAACTTTTCCCAGGATTAACTGAATATTACGCTTACACGTGTAAGCAAGGCTCATGTACCATAACATCATGAGTATTCCCACATCTGCCAAAATGTTTCCCCCCTGACGTAATATTTTAACAAGTCGTAGTGGGTTACGGTCTGCTACTGTGATGGCGGACACTGCACAACGTGCATATTTGATACACAGGAGAATGATCCACACACAAAAACAAGACAGCCTGCAACTGCAGATAAACACTCACAAATAAAATAAATTTTTATATATGTATATGGGAAGATAACAGGCTTGCAAAGAAATGACACCTGTAAAATCAGTTGACTTACAGAACAGAAGTGATTCTAATCATTAAGATACCGAAAAATTCAGTTCAGCGTTGAGTGCAACTTCAGTTGTTCTAGAGACAGTGGATATGAAAAAGTAACATAAATTTGACACAATTATTAAGTAGCATATAAAGTTTTTCACAGCAACAGTTCGGGGGGGCTGAGCTTGTTTATGATTAGCAAATCTTCGCTTGGCTGGTGGTGTCGGCGAATCGTCGACGTTGGTCCATAATCCTTGAGTATGCAGTCCAGTAATTATCATCGTCTTGCTGTTCTTCTTGATCGTAGCCGGCTGTTGTGAATGCAGAAGGAACTCGAGATGATGATAGAACTACCTCGTTCAGCGCAAGTATATGCGGTGACGAAAGTAGGACAAGCTTCATGAAGTTAACGCATGACGTATCCCAACGTCATAATGTTCGTCAGCTGTTAATAGTAACAGTTTTAATCCTGTGGTTTCCCGTTGGCTCACAGTCCGGTTCATTTCACAGAACAACCGCCCGCAATTAAAATCACATTAATGTACTCGTATATGCTGTATTTGTAATTTGATTAACTCCGCGGTATGCATCAAACAACCTGTGCTGTGCGGAAGCCACCGCAAACTCAAATCAGTCGCGCGGCTGTCAACACACCCGTACATTGGAGATTAATGTTCTTTATATCAATTCACGGCAAGAAAATACTTTGACGTATTTCACTTTAATTTAACAGTTAGCGGTGTTCATTAAACAGACCGTGCTGTCAACAGTTAGAAACGTAGACTTTGAAGCATCCACGCAGCTTAACAGGTTGCAGATCATAGCATTTAAGATTAAAATGCCAAATAGCAATTACGACTAATAAGCAACACGAAACTTACGTAATTAGTTCCTTAAACACGGTACGCACCGAAAAAGCAAAAGCGTATTGCCTATCAAACAGTTACTTTGTCCGCCACGGACGCAGAACACACTTAGCACTCGCGCCCCATAACCCTCTTCTTGTTCCCGCCTTAGAATCTTTGTTCATGCTTTCCACTGTAGACGTATCGATTATCGGTACCCTTCTTCACCGTCCAACGCATGTCGCTTAACACTAATGGCGTACGACCTTGTACAGTTTCAGAACAAAAATACATCATCACATTTTCGTGCTCACGGAAAATGAATTCAAACAAAGTGTTAGTAAACGTAGGTACATTGAGCATCATAAAAATGAGAATAGCAGTTACATTCGTGACAACTGCGTGACTTACACAAATACAGTTGTACAAAGAAATAAATTTACAACACTCGTCTTGAAATACTTCTTTCGCTGTATCATGAAAATAACTCAAAAAAAGGAAAAACAAAGTACAGGAAAAGGGGGAAAAAGTATTATACTGCGGCGTAGTGTTATCTTCCCACCAACAGTGGCTCGGCAGTCACGCAGAATGGTATACTGGAGTTAATGAAAAACACTGTACGGTGGATAGACTTGATGCCGTATTATTTTCCCCTGTAGAGAGATAAGTTCTATCGTAAGTTATCACTTGAGGATCCTCTTCATGACGTTTTTAGTGTAAAGTGGATAACCGCAGTAGACGACATTCTGTTCGAAATGGACTATCTTGTGGAAATCCGCTGAGAGTCTTGCGGTGTTACCACAATAAACGATTATGACGCTAATATTAAAAAGCTGCTTCTTCTTCTTCTTCTTCTTCTTCTTATTATTATTATTATTATTATTATTATTAATACAGAGTAAGGTTACTCTTACTTCTTCAGTAATAAGCTTCTAGTGCCTATTCCAACTTCAGGTGTGCTCTGTACGCTAGCGAACGCGAAAGCTGCCAGGGCCTAAGACCTGTTTCAGAATCCTTACAACGCTACCAGTGTCGGGCCTCACAATGGAAGCAACGGCTGCTCCGGTAACGCGGATTGTGAACACACAGCTCAAATGTTACGTAGGCCTCTATGACATCGCCAAGCCGGATGGAAATGCCAGAATTTGGCAGCGTCAACAGAAAAAAAAGGTGCGTAACAGGTCGATCCAATAGCGGAAATACATTCCAGACGTCACGATTCGTACAAGAAAGTGACGTACACAGTACTTTCCTCTTGAATCTACACTGTGGCGTAGTAGTTTTTGTAGCGAGGAGATAACGTTAAGAATCTTGTGTTAATGAACTTAGATTTGAAGTTTGGCGTAAGGAGAGATACTCTCCATGGCAATTTTGTTTGCAACATATTTGTCAGTAGATTTGAAAAATGCAAGTTACCGATGGTATATATGGAATAAATAATCTAACAAGCAGTGCAAAGACAAAACTTCAGTAACGATATGTACAACAACGGAATTAATCTTTCTTTTTGGAAACCTGCCACTATTTTACATGAGAGTACACGATAGTGATGTCATTAATACCCGTTACTTGCTGAGTTATGTTTGATTTACAGTGAATTTATGGACGAATAAATTACACAGCAGACGATTGGGTGCATGCAGCTAAAACACACATGTTAAAGACAACCTTTTCGGAAAGAATATTGCGGTGCCCAAACCTTTGAAATGTATCGTAGGCTTCAATAAAACCTGGTTTAAACAAAAAGTGTTTTAAATGTATTGCTTGTTTATTTTGCACTAAAACTTGTTCCTGGGAGCCGTTAAATATAATTATTAATATATTTCGTTATAAATTTACTCGTGGTCTGCTGATATTAATACTGTTACACACGTTAAGTCTTCCTGCTCCTCCTACATCTCTTCATCATAAAAAAAGTGTATTTTATTCAGCAGTCTGATTCAAAACATATGTTGTCGGCTCAATTTCCTTTTGTGGCCTGAACTTACAGCTAATTTACACAGACTCTTCTCGTCGTTCTTTACTTTCAGGCACGCTACCTTGATAGTGCCACAGACCAATAGATAAAACTAATATTTATTTTGGCTTCGTTACTAAGGTGAATCCGAATACAGTTAAGGGTGTTTAATTCGGATCAGGATACCTGGAGGGGACTGTGCAACCGATTAATGTTCGTCAGATAGTTATGATTTACTTTAGTGGACTATACATTGCACAACGGAATTAAAGGATAAAAATTTCGGAAATATCTAATGCCCACCCAATGCGTGCATAAGTTGGAAATTTGGCTCACAGGTGCGTACAACCTTCCTCTGTAATTATGCAAAAACACGCTGTCCTGCGACATCACCCTCGGGCTGGATGACGCAAGGTGTACACACAGGCGGAAAAAAGTCCATAACTGAGTAATTCATGTGACGTGTAAGGTACGTAAACTATATCACGTGGGCACCAAATTCAACCACAATTCTCCCCAATGCCGTCGCGGACGTGTCACACGACTGGAAGGTCGTCACACCCTCTCTTACCCTCATTTCACCCCTTCTTACGCCTATGCGATGGAGGTCAAAACAGCGACGCCCAGCGTTGAAATCGCACAGTTTTCGTACGAATGGTTGAGTAAAATGTTCCAGACACACCGCCGCTTAAAAACGGCTAGAAAAGGCCGCAAGGGGTGACATAAAGAGCGACTATGAAACCACCTCTTTCCTTGGCACGTTGATTCCCAAACATATCACGGCCGAAAAGACGTTCTCCACAACCTTTGACACTACTGACACCCTCTAGCGGGTCAACCGTTCTGTAAGGAGCTTGTGGGGCTTGCACTCCCATAGGACGTGACCGCAGCCGCAGTGTTAGCTCTCGTGTACAGCTGGAACCACTGCGTACCGTTCGAAAGCATTCGAAGAAATCTGAACGTGATCCGAAGCAACTAAGAGTGCTTACGTTTTTTCAGCGCTCCTATTTTGTGGCCTATGCCGTAATCAAGCATGGCTGCAACATTAAGAAGTGCACGAATAATATGGCAATGAGTCCCTCAAAGACCCTTCCTCCAGTTTAGCGTCACCTCCAGTGCCTCCCGCGCACCTTTGTTGTGTACTTTACGAATGTACCTACAGAAATTTCGACACCAGTTCAGCCTGACAGCTGTCCTAGCGCCTGAAAGTAGGCGAACCTCACCGAAGGTGTATCGAGGGGGTTTACTAAATATCTGGACACTACAGCAGCCGCCAGGCTGGTTTGGTGTCGCAATTTCTGGAGGTACATTTTTAACGCTCTTACCAAAGATGCGAAGGTGGCACCGAGGGTGTTGACGAAATCGTGGGCCCTGGAGGAACCGTTTGCCGTTTCATTCATGCACATGTTACTGTTGCATTGCTGCGTGATCAAGCCACAGGAGTGCTGAAAAACGCCCAAGAGTGTCAGCGGTGTCAAAGGTTGTGAAGGACGTCTTTCTGCTATTCACCGCGCTGCAAACTGTCGTGAAATGTGTGGAAATCGACGTCCCGAGGAAAGATATGGTTCCACTGACGCCCTCTGTGCCGCCTCCTGAGGCCTTCCCGTGCATTTGCTGAGCGGCGGTGTGTGTGTGTGTGTGTGTGTGTGTGTGTGTGTGTGTGTGTGTGTGTGTGCAAACAGCGCGATTTCGACCCTTGGCATCGCGATTGTGACCTCCATGGCAGAAGCGTCAAGAGGAGGGGTGGCACGTGGCTGAGACTGTGTGTGTGACGACGTTCGCAACGTATGGCAGGTCGACGATTGCACTGCGCAGAATTTGGCGCGAATGTGACACCATTAACCCACCGTACGGCTCACATCAATTTCTGAGCTGTGGCCTTTCTTTCCCTGTGTGAACGCCTTCCTATTTCAAGCGCCGCTGAGACCGAGGGTGATCTCGCAGGGCGCCATGCTTATGCATCATTGCAGAGGTTATAGTCACCTTTGAGCCCAGTTTCAAACTTCCGCCTCGCAGTGAGAGGCGATTACGGGGTTTCGAAAAGTAATCGTTTAACTGTTTCGTAGTGCAGATACAGTAATATTGTCCCATACTCACGGAATCAGCGTAGAGGGAGCAGATATAGGAATCCTGATCTGCCGCCCATGGAAAGGTTCTAGTGGAGGTGGTCTGCCGCTGCCGTTGTCCGATTTGTTATGAAGTGTGCAGTGCGTATCTGTGTGGATCACTGTGGATAAGAGTGATGCTGGATTTGTGTTGTCATGGTTCAAAGGAGAAGAGACGGTGAAACTAGGAGCCGGCACATGGCGTAGTGCTCGCGAATAGCGGCGAGGGGTCGCCAAGCTCAACGTCACCATCCGACGAACGGATCTCCATCAACAGTGTCACATGCCCTCACTTCATGGGACACTGCGGAGAGGTTTGGAGTTTAATCCAGGACATTGAGGCAAAGACTGGTGACAAGAAACGTTATGCCATCACCAGGCTTCGTACCAGTTTATCTCGGAGTCGAGCGTCACCGCACAGGCGTGTGTTAGCGAGCTCGGATACGGTTTGTGGCGCATAAGACAGAAAATTAGAATGTTATTTCCCTTCTTTTAGTCGGTTCTTTTTTCACAACAATACTGAGTATGCACGTTCTCATTAGTTAAATGTTTTCACACAGTAGTCTCCCAAATAGATCGCTACACTACATTGGCGCCACTTTTATGTAATGCTGGAAGAAATTTTTGTGTGTTGTTAATTAAGAGAACTATTAAGAACTAAACTGTCTTCCCGGCGTCGCCTTCGTCTTCAGAAAGAGAAAGACACACTGATGTCCAGAGAACAATAAATGTCTTCATAATTATATCGACTTCGATTTTTTTCTACACTGGAGGCGGCAAAATGATATGTAACAACCGCTAAACGTACAGCTACCAGATGCCTCTTTCCAGCGGGTGCTGGAAAAGCACATGCAGTCGCAGGCTCAGCCACAAATATGCAACTGCATCAGTACATACCAGCCATTCACCTCAAGTGTACAGAAAAGCACCTCGCCCCGATACCGAAAACGGTCTCTGGCGTACAGAATACCCCCGGGGCTAGCACACGAGTGCGCTCAGGAAATGATACGGTAACAAAATAGCTGATGTTTGGTACAACAATTTAATATTTAATAAGAAAAAACGTCATTCTATAGTCGCAGCCGTGGTTTGTACAGTAAAGGCCGATGTTTGTCGAGCTGTCCGGGCCTATATTTAGGTACTTAAACAAGTTATTTCGTCGTCATTTGTACATAAATTTGCACTGACCTGTCTGCTTTCAATTATGATTTGTATTGATTATTTTTGACGTCGTACCTTGAGCAGAGCGATGTCGTGGCGCCAGAAGTTCACTGGGTCATATCCCGGGTGGACGAGCACTCCACTCAGCTGATGGCGCGTGCCGCCGTAGCTCAGCGACGTCGTGCCGGACACCACCGACAGCGAGTCCACCTCACTGTGACAGGGCACAGCCGCGGCGTCACTTCCACTCGCCTCTGGCAGAGTGAGACGGCAGAGAGCGCTGTAGCCACCACTAACTACAGCTACGACCTCGTGCTGGGATGCCGCGACTGTTAGGATGATTGGATGGGCATTGGGTTGGGATGATGGGTCGGTGATCAGATGGGGCTGATGATGGGGAGGGGGATGATGGGAATGTGGCATCAAGCTCCAGGCGCCACAGTAAAAGAAAATTGGATCCATTTGAGATTGACTACTCAGGTCCAGAAACGACTGAATATAAAAGCTAAAGCTATGTAGGTAAATGTGTTCTGGAAAAAAACTTGAAACTGCTGTATATAAATCCAAGCAGACGTGAGATCCATTTCATACTGCATATCTATAGAATTGGCCAAAATCTGATAGACACAAATGTGGAGAGATCGGTACGCCTGATCACATCGTATTAGTGTGTTCTCTAAACAGTGATGTCAGGGGAAACATCGCTGTAGATGTGAATCTTTGACTTTCATCAAAAAACGCTGATTTCTGGGCAGGTATAAATAAAATAAAGTCCAACGAAAACATAGGGCGATATTTAGACTTCCGAAATTGTTAACATAGTGCTGTGACTAGAGTTTTACCGAGACCGACACTTTATCAATGTATAACACTTCCTTAGAATTAATTTCGAGAACTGGTCATGGTATGTAACCTATACATTATATTTGTAACTTCATAGTGTCCTTATTTTTTCTGTAAAATCATAATATGAACCGCAGGGTGTTGAGAAGTGTCACTTACGCCTGCAAAAGCTAGTAATGGTCAAACCTAGAAATAGTGCTCCTATAATGATATGACAAAAAACCAATACCTGTTGAGATACAGGCCAACCTGGTCTCTCATTCCCATCTGCGTGTTGCTTGTACGTAGACACTATAGGCAGTGCTGCACGTGGTTACCTCGTATCCTGGCACACCCTTCGACCCTTCTTTGCAGTGTATCATATACTCTTCCAAATATACTTGGCTCTGCTCGCATTGCATCACGTATATTTGTCAGACTTTCATATAACACCTACACATTGTCGATGGTTCGAGCGTACTCAAGTGCCTTTAAAATTGTCACCACAACCAGAAATATAAAGGATTCGGGTCTGGTGAACGGGGAGACCATGATACGGAACCACTTAAACAAGTCCATCTCCCACGAAGCGTTGCGGCGATGTACTGTCGCACGATCCACAGAAAACAGGGGGTACTCCGTCGTGCATAAACCAAAATCGTTTTCTTTCCTCAAGGGTAACCATCAGTGATCTGCAGATTACAGCTATTCAGACATGCGCAGTGAACTGTAACAATAGGGCGTCCACACGACCCAATACCATACAAGAAAAACTGCCCATATCTCAAAACGTATTGGTTTGAGACCTTACTGTCTGTCACAGGAGAAGTAATCAGTATTCAGGGATATGACAGAATAATTTTAAAAATATTTCTTCTAGTTGTAACCAATTCTACCTATTGAATCAATATGTGACACTTTTTTACACACCCAGTATAGCTCATAACACAAATATAGCATGTGTTCATAAGACCTGATGCATACAACCAGGGAACATGTCAAGTAAATTGGTAACCTCAGCAAATGAAATGAATGTGGAGAAAATTCTGCAGTTGAACATCAGAACTCGCGAACAGCTGTTGCTACTAAGTAATGAATTAATTTATTATGTTTCTAGTTGCTTACATTTGCAGGGTAGCCAAACCCGACCAACTTGAGTTGGAAATTACCGTAAGTCTTCGCGGATGTCTCGAAGTACAGATCTTCCACGTGTTTACGTATGAAGAAACCGCGTGGATTTTATATCAGATGAACGACGTAGCAATAAACAGGATGCTCTTTCCGATTCACATTCCATGGAACGACTAGCGTTGGTGTTTATTACTGTTTTACTTAAAGTGGCTCATAACCTATTACTTGCCAGGTAGCTTGTCATTGACCAAGGAGGCAGAATTAGCTAATCACTAATAGTGAGATTAAGTAAAAAAAGCAGCCTACATAGGAAAACGATTTCCATTAAGATAAACCGTATTGGACCGAATAAGTCATACTTGTTCCCCAAATATTATTCCACGAAATGTTAGTGTGCTGTTTACGGGCGCGACCTTACAGATACCGGTGTATTTACTCACCATAGAAAGTTAGTCTGTAGTGATCGTCGCCGGCCGAAGTGGCCGTGCGGTTAAAGGCGCTGCAGTCTGGAACCGCGAGACCGCTACGGTCGCAGGTTCGAATCCTACCTCGGGCATGGATGTTTGTAATGTCCTTAGGTTAGTAAGGTTTAACTAGTTCTAAGTTCTAGGGGACTAATGACCTCAGCAGTTGAGTCCCATAGTGCTCAGAGCCATTTGAACCATTTGTAGTGATCGTCCTTTAATTAGAAATGAAGCAGATTATCGCTAATGTTTGGAAGTTAAGCGTTGTATGCAGGGTTATACTCGTATTTCCAACGTGTACAAACTCTAGGGATTGGTCGATGAGAGGATACGGAATAAAAAAGGTCTAATAAACTCATGTCCGGAAATGCATGGTTTCTATGATAGAGACCATTTATTCAGTCATGCGTTGTTACAGACACAGGATGCAGCTACAGATGCAGTGCCTGTTGAAAATGGTTTCCTTGTGGCTCAACCCACGCTTGTACGCGCCATAGCATGTTCTAGAGCACCATCATGTAGCAGCCACAAATCCTTCGAATCGTCATTTGTACTTCTCCCAGCAGGGGAGACAGAGTCACCGGAAGAAACGCCGACAGTTGCGGCCTATTATGCGACGTGGAAGGAAGACTGGTCCCAAAATTCGGTCCCTAGTTATCCTGGCCCCATACATTCCGACTGCACCGATGCTGATAATTCGCTGTTACCGTACCATAGCTGTTCTGCATACTGTTCCACAGATGTCTGTTACGAAAGTTGAAGATACCACTCTGCGTAAAGGTGGCCTCGTCTGTGAATAGATTGGATTACACAAATCCCAGAATTGTGGTTGCATGGTGAAGAAACCAGTGATAAAACTTCTCCCGATGTGGAAAGTCTGTCGCCAGTAATCGCAAAACACTCTGTAAGTGATGATGGTAATAATAGTTGTCATGGAGAATGTTCCACACGGTCGTCCGGCTTACGGTGTACTGGCGTCACATTTTCCTCGAGGTCTGCTGTCCGAACATTTCGGGTACGTCCTTCATGGTTTCCTGCTTCCTGAAACGACCCTGTCTCAGACAAACGGCGAAACACTGTTGCAAACATTAAATGCTGTGTTATTGTCGGCGGGGATAGGTCTCATGATACAACGTTGCTCCTCGCCGCCGGCTGCTATTTGCCTTTCCGTAAGTAAACACTATATCGGCAAGTTCTCGATTCGAATACCAAACCATTATGTACAACGCTATATCACATCCACTACAAGGTGAGACAGCAACAGAAGTGAATCGGACACAACATTACCAGTTACTATGGCAGGAGAGGGCGCTAGGGCGTGACGTATGAGGAACAGTACCACTCTCTAGGAGGAAAGCATGCATACTGTAACTGTGGCTGCATGGTACAGCGCCCATTAGACCACAGTCTCTGTAACATTGTATGACTGAATAAATGGTCTCTAGGATAGAAACACTGCATTTCCGGACTTAAGTTATTAGACCTTTTTTCGTTCCGTATCCTCTCATCGATCAATCCTTAGTTTGTACATGGTGGAAAACATCACCCTGTATAAGGTAGCAGAGTCTCTGTCTCAGTCTTGGATCGTTGATACTTCGTTCGCTAACTCCAATCCTAAAGCTGGATGATATCAGAACGTTGACATTTCATTCAGGTATTATAGTGCTCACACTTACGCTGTTTTATAGGCAGGACAGACACAATTATTCCCTAACTACAGAACAAAGTTCAGAGTTCACCACTGGGAGGTAACATAAAAAGAAAATCATCAACAAACTTAAGAACTGGACGTAGTTATTAAGCAAATTTCAAACTCGCATATTTTCGTGCACAGAGAGTACGTACATTAGAGTTTTAAGAAAGTATGACTCGTTGCTGTGTGTACAGTGCCCAAGTTGGTAGAGATTACAACGCACTTCGGGAAGAGTTTCATAAAAGTAGTGACAATGATGAAACAAATACTAGTTGTGAAGTGAAATCAGTGAAGACTTGAAGACTGTGATAACAAGACTGGTATTTCTGTGTAATTTACGTACATTCAACATTTAAAAAACGTGACTGAGTGTGACCATGTTGTGAACAGGTTTTGTAAATGGGTGACTGGCATAATTTTTTACACACTGAGCTTCTGATTTTCTTCCCCCCCCCCTTCCCCCTTCCCCCCCTCCCCCCCCCCCAAAAAAGGAAGGCATTTTCACATTTTCCCAATGCTACGATCCTTGTGAAAGAAGAGTAGTTGCAAATCCTATGACGTAACTGGCAAGCGTCAGGACTTCCGCCTCATATCAAACTTGTTTGATTTGCAGTCGTGTGTTTGCTTCCACCATGTCAACAACGGGTCGGGTGATAAAACTGCAAGACTGAAACTCTGCGGTCTGGAGGAAAAACCAGTGCTGTGTGATGTAAACATGGAACATTACGCAGATAATGATGTAACAAAGCTAACGACAAAGATAATTTCTAGTGCCCTCTCAATACCTAGCTTCAGATTAAGAGTGTCGAATTCATAATTCAAAAATTTGAGTAGTAGTTACTGTCAGGAGTAGAAAATCAACTGATTACGAACAATCAGTATCCTTCACTGACTGAACTTGAATCTAGAACTCTTTGATTCCTCTAAATGAATAATTTCATTATGTCATTTCTTCAGAAATGACCCACTTATTAAAATTTGATCAATAAAAAAGTTTATATAATACGAGGACGTCTTGAAAATTAATACCTCCAAAAATTTAACTTTCTACATCTTTATTCTTCATGTCTGCCATTTTATTTCCCAACATGTCCTGGCGACGAACATATTTCTCCCAACGAGAGCCCATTTTGTTGATCCGCCACAGTAGAAAGTTAGACTTTGTTGACGGAGCCACAGCCTCATCTCTGCTTGCACCTCTTCATCACTATCAAAGTTTTGGAAACAAATGAAAATCGGACGGGGCCAAGTAGTGACCGCATGGAGGATGTTCGATGACACTGAAACGGAGGCGTCGGGTAATTACAGATGTCGCATCCTTCGTGTGTGGTTGGGGATCGTCGTGCAGAAAGAGGGGGCGCTCCATGTGTGGACGAACTCTTCGAATTCGAAAATCGAGTACGGTACGCTGTTTCTCATGCACCAACGTAGTTACCTTGCCGCCAAGTTACAGGCCACGTTCGGCGCAGCCCTTTAGCGGCTGCAGGTTGCATCTTGCGCCAGCGAAGCGGGAAAGTCGACAGAGTGGTATGTACGGCATGTAATACCTCAACCGATATTGAGAACGGAATAAAAAAAATTTGAGACGTTACTTTTCAGCTAGCTCTCGTATATGAAAAATAAATCTGAATTTGGCATCAGTGGTGAAATACTTTAAAGGGGCTATTCAAATTAACCTACAGATACTAGTAAGTGCATGAAATCATCCGGGTAGTAATTATTGAGTTCTGTGTCGGCTACATTACATCGGTCCGATGTCCTATTTAGTACGCACTTCCTGACACACAACCGTCTTTTCTTCCGTCATTCTTTCGGTTATTTTCTGTTCCCAAATAGCAAAACCAGAACTCACTACAGCAATACGAGCATGTACTTAGTCGACTTTCTACAAACAACAAAAGTGACATCTGCGTATATATATTTCAATCGGTGTTACTACCTACGACTGGTCGAGCCTAGCACGCAAATTCACAAAAGCTGATAACCTTGGCATACATTTGTCTATGCGCCCGATGCGAAAGTAGCTTAAAAGTTCCACTTAAATTCAGACCAATACGGTGTAACAACTGTAATCTACTTGTTTGTGCTTCGTAACTAAACTATCATGCAATTTATTCAGAAAAATGACACCCCCGTCACAATCTCTCTATCCCACTCTTCCCAGTGCCCTCTCTCCCACTCCTTAATCTCCCACAACCCTCTCTCCTGCCACTAACATCACCACACAACCCCCCGCCCTTCCCTTCCGTCCAACAGTCTGCTGGCAGTGCTGTTTGCACTGCCGCTGCCAGTTGCTCCACGCTGCTGTTGCACTCCTTCGACGCCCTGCAGGTCTCGGTTAGGCCGCTACGCCGTGTGTGTGTGTGTGTGTGTGTGTGTGTGTGTGTGTGTGTGTGTGTGTGTACTCACTGGAGACGCGGCTGCACGCAGTGCGCCGCGGTGAGCGCCCAGTGCTCGTTGAGTATGGAGGCGCCGCACACCAGCCGGTGCTGCGTCTCCTCGCCAGGCCTCCGGACTTGCAGCGCCAGCTGCGAACAGGAACAGCCACACGTACTGTAGTTAACAAATCAACGTCTACGTTTTAATACGACTCTGTTTCCAGAAAACGAACGCCGAAATCACGAACCATTTTTCGCTGTAGTTTCACATGTTAACGCCTGAATCCGTTTGGCTAGCCATATCTAATTCTAGTTTTAGATCGTTAGTAGTTTTACACGAAAGGCTTCTAAAAATCAACTGCTCAAGTCTGAGACTTATTCAGCGTGATGGTTTTTTCTCCAAAGTCCAATATACGTCATGGATAGCTTCTTTCTCAGTCTAATATTTCTTCTCCTCCTCCGCTGCAGAAAAATCAGTCCCAACAGATAAGCTGATATCTATAAAAACAAGATTGCATTTAACAACTCTCAAGCAATTTTAAAACATTGTTGAACATTTATGCGAGAGCGAAAATGTGGAAGACGGAATACGGTAACTAGAACCACATTTCTAAAAACCGTACTGGAGTGTCTGCATGACCATCCAGAAGCGGCATCTTGGAAACAGGTTTATGAAAACCTTGTTTGTTCCCTCCCCTCCCCACCCCCCCCTCCCTCCAATGTGAACGTAGCAACTGCGCTGATGAGTGTCTCTTAGTGGAGTTTGTAAAAAAGTTCATACAGTTCAGTTATGCGACGCCCTATTCATTCGTGGAAGACGTTCGATACGATAACATCACGTACCGAATGACGTACTGACATAGTCAACATTAAACTCTATTGTGAGCCAAGGCTTACTCTTATTGACTACTACAAAAAAGACCACCGGCCTCATCGTCCAAAATGCAATGGTTTTGTCTCTGTTGACAGTTTTACGCCCTCATCACACGTCATAAAAATACAAGTGATCTAGCTCCGAATAACTAAATGCAGACATGAATTGCTAATCGTCATGTATCTTAGACTTCTCTGCCAATTACTGCGAGTAAAAAAAATTTACTGCTCTGGAATCCAGACTCACAGTCCGGTTACATTAGCGACATTAACTAGTAGGGATTTTTTTTTTTTTTTTTTTCCTGGGGACAGGGTGTTGTGTTTCCCTCATCATATCATCATCATTCGTGAAAGTGGCCGGACTGGAGGACTTTGTACGGGCGCTGATGACCGCGCAGTTGAGCGCCCCACAAACCAAACTTCGTCGTCGTCATTAACTAGTCGGGGATTGTAATAATTCCTGTAGACATTAACTCTCCGTGACGTGATTTCATACCCGATGCAATTTTTAGAAATGAAGAATTAGACCAGAAATTTTTTGACCTGAAGCCAATTTTTATATTACGTGCGTCATGCAAAAATAGGCTTGTTAATCTCATAATTACCGCATGTTTTCAGAAGATAGCACTCTGTTAATTGTCGATCTTTTGATTTATGATGTCTTAGTTCTGCCGTCATAGATCTTAAGTTCATATGCCGGGAAATTTTGGTATAACTTTTCCGAACGGACAGGAATATGCATTACGAAGGTTAATCTTCAGCTTTAATTACCATCTCGAAAGAAACAAGCTGTGGCAGTGAAAAGCGGCGATCCTTTTAATCTTGGATTTCATACTCAACATTGTGTCATACATTACTCCCAATAATTGATTACTTTGTAGATATCTTGGTCGTAGAAGTCTTCGTTTTGGCTGTTTAGTACACGTCTCACGTCGAAAAACACATTATTTTGGAAATGCTTGTCGCGCAATGGTTTCTTCACTCGAGGAAAGATTCCAGGAGAATGCGAGGCTGAGTCAAAACGAGATAGTCCAAAGAAGTAGCACGTGTGACTGTCCTGTGCAAAATGAGCAAAGACTCCCTCTTGGACAGGTTGTCGTGGCGCTTCATCTTCTACAACGTGGACAGGATATTTCTGCAGCACGTTCCTGTGGCAGTTTGCCTCCTTACGAGCATGATCTGTTAGGACACCACAATGATGGTTCTGAAAAATAATTCGAGCACATGTCATCGCTTCGTAACTCCAGCTCTGTGTGTAGGGATCGGGGACGTCAGTTGCAAGTGGATACTTCCTGTGCCCCTCCTCTCTTTGTATCGACTGTAGGGGCACCATTCCCCCTGTTCACCGGTGTGCACCGCCTTCCAAATAGATAAGAAAATTCAGGAATACAAGACTCTTGACCAGCTCAGGTATCAGGAGGCCAAGAAGAAATTTGAACATCTCTACTCGGGTCCTTCCAGTACAGACAGAAACAAACAACTGCTGCTCAGTTTTGCAGTACACATTCACTGCTCCCTCGATATCCAAACCAGCGTGTTCTTTATCCTGGTAGGAGCTCCATCTCCTTCAACAGATGCTCAGGACTTGAGTCACGATTACAATTCACATACAGTGTCTTTGTTCTGAGCTGCAACTTCCCACATTGCCCCTTCTGGTCAGGGAGCAATCACGTATACTCACATTACGTACCTTGTCTCGGATCTGTATCGACCTATCCTTTGGACAGAGTGAGTCCATTGACTCCACGGTTTTCTGCCACCTGTTATTGACTGTCCTTGATGGATTTATCGATTTGGAAGTGGTGTACACTAATGGTTCTACAAGACAAACGAACTTGTTTTGGCTGTACTCGTGCAAGCTGTCGTGAACAACGCTCTCCCTGATGAACGGATGCAGTGTATTCACTGTAGAATTGGTGGCTTTCACTTGAGCCCTCAGTCACGGTAGTTCTTGCATCGGCGAAAGTTCCGCTGTTATTCGCTGAGTCGTCTTGAGGCTAACTACTAGTGCTACCCTCGACAACAACTGGTCGTGAGTATCCAGGATTTTCTTTCTGGCTTCCACCAAGCTGAATGTGATACGGTTGGACTCCGGGGCCGTCGGCCGCCTCTTTGAATTCCTGCCTAGCGGCGTCTCCGGCGGCCGCAGTGCCTGAGAGGGCGCTCCAGCGTCGGTGGCGCCCGTGCTGCGGGCAGCGCACGGGCAGAACATTCCGGAGGGGGACGGCGGAAACACCCGCTGCGACAGAGATAACTGATGAATAGTGGCTGCAACCATTGCCCTGGTGATCCGTTGGACTGGTCGGGCCACGATGTCGGTTCCAAGCCGTTGTTGGATCCAGAGGGCACGAAGAGTTTTGCTAAGGAGCCCGCTGGAACTGCTGCATACCGCCATTCGCCGAACTGTGGACTGTGAGCGACGTTAAACAGCGACATAGAAAAAAGGGGCGATGTTGGTCGAGATGACCGTCTTCATCTGTTAGCCTATGTGGATTTGTGTGCCCGTTACGGCTGATAAAGACACGTACACTGCTCACTTGGTTGTAGTGAATTACGTTATTGGTGCACATCGTGGTTATTGTATTGACTCCATGTTTTGGATGTGTGTGCTTGTTTTAACAAGAATCATATTTATTACATTATGTTGAGTACTGTGTATCCTGTTATTCGTCTGATTATTGTTCAAAAGGTATCGCTCACGTTTTGGAAGGAGCGCTGTATGTGGGTAATGTTAATTTAGAAGCTATCAATTCAGTGTAGTAGTGGTCTTCATTGTCGTGTAAGGATTACCTCTTACCATTTTAGTGTTATTTATTCTGAAATGCAAGACGGTGAACTCAGTGCGTAAATTTAAATCTTTCTTGTTAACTGCTAGTGAGATCTGTGTCATTATGCCTGCCATGTTAGTTAATGGGATTTCTTTTTTATCTAAAGATCATCTGTGGGCCCTTTTTAAAATGCTGTATTCTAAATGCAGGAAAGTGAAAAATTGGAAATTTGTGACGAGTTCGTATGGGACCAAGTTGCTGAGATCATCAGTCTCTAGGCTTACACACTACTTAGTCAAACTAACTTACGCTAAAGGACAACACACACACACACACACACACACACACACACACACACACACACACACACACACACGCGTCCGAGAGGGAGGACTCAAACCTCTGAGGGGGTGGGGGGAGGGGGGGGGTGGAGCCGCGCGAACCGTGGCAAGGCGCTTGAGATCGCACGGCTATCCCTTGCGGCCAGGAAAGTGAACCCAGAGCATAACTTGAAAGTTGTTTTGGTTGATTCCAAGTACGTTTGTCTTGCTAGTTCAATTCCCGTAAAAAGAAATGAAAGTTTAAATTCAAATTTTCCATGCTCATTGATCTTAAAAGTTGTATTTAAAAAAATTGTGTGATAAAATTGTTCTGTCGATTCTGCTGTAAGGCTAACTGGGCATTCACCTCTTTGAGTTTTCTGTTTAAATATTTGTGTGTAATAAAAGCATGAAACTTCGTTAGTTCGAGCGACATTATGTGTGCTTGTGAATCCCCCTAGCACCACCACTCCATTGCTGTGTCGGTTGTCTTTCTTTGGGCCGCGGGTCACATTGGGATCCAACTGAACGAACAAGCTGACCAAGTTGGCTACTACTTTGCAGATAGGGGTACTGTAACCAGAACTTCTCTCAACTCAATGCAATCTGATCTTGGAGACTCAGAACGTGGTATTGGTGTACCTTGGTTTTCCAAACGAACTGTGAGCAATAAAGGGGACCATGACCATGTGGCAGTTTTTCCTTTGTGTTTCTCGTAGAGAATCTACTGTTTTGTTAACTTCTCATTGCCCACAATTGGCTGACCCATTGCGACTTTCTACAATGTGAGGATCCACCCCAATGTCCATGTGGTGCCCATCTGATGGTGTCCCACATCTAACTTGACTACTCTAATTTGTCCAACTTATGGCGAAACCTTAAACTTGATGACATGCTCCTCTGGTGCTAGCGGACGACGCCAAAGTGCCTGATTTTATTTTACGTTACCCATGAAGGTTGTTTCTACTCTTTGTGAGATAGGGCACATTGGCCTCGTCAGTCACTTGAGGGATTGGTGGGGTGCCCTGTTGCTTGCTCTAACCCAGGGAGCCTTTGTATACCATTGCTCCGTGGTCCAGCCTGGGTACTGCCCTTCCAGTCTTTTTTATGTGTTACTTATTCTTTTACAACTGTCGTTCAGTTACTGTCTCGTCGTCGTCGTCGTCGTCGTCGTCGTCGTCGTCGTCGTCGTCGTCGTTCTCTTTCCTTAGATTGTATTGAATTTTCTGCATTGCTAGCTTTTCTTGTGGTGATGCTGGATGAGGAAAAGCCAGTCGGGTGCAAAGGTTCTCTCTCCCATCGCATAACATGTCTTCGAGGCTTCTCGCTGCTTTATGAACGTAGGAACTCACCCACCCCTCCCTCTTAGCCCTCTCTCTATTCTCCTCGCTCCTGTTTCTTGGTTGTATTGGTTCTAGGTTACAGGATTTGGTTTCTGTGTCCTTCGTCTTTGATGACTCTTCCCAGCTTGACGAATATAGGATGAAGGGACTGATGACCTCATAGTTTGGCCTGACTTCTCAACAACCGACAGATAGGCTCGTCGATTGCTTTTTCGTTTAGTAGGTTTTTTCAGTCGAGTGAAACAAACTAGTCTGCGGGCATGTCGCTCTTCAGATTTCAGTGGCTTTTCACTTAATGTGAGACACCCACTGACACAAGTATTTGTCGGTTACGCGAGTTATATGAATGTTGTCAGTCAGTCTCTGCGATTGAGTGATTTTCACGTACATTTTCACCTGAACGTCAGTCTATTTTATGCTGAATAGAATAATTAGCTTTCAGTACATAATGAAACTAATTTGTTTACTAAGCTTATCTGTTACGAATGTTTAAGAACCTGTGACTGTTAATTCCATTTACGTACATAAAACTGCGACCATTTGGTTTCTGAATTAGTTATGTATTCCATGAACAGTTTTTTCGAACCTTTTGAGGCTTTCAGATGGTGTACAGGAGGTAATATAGCTATTTCAGAGCATAATACTGGGTGCAGCTTGTCTTCGTGTACACCTGGGAATATGTGCACCCCGGTTTGTATTCTGTACCACCGCTTTACTTCACCTAATGAAAGTACTAAAGACTGGTTTCACTCAAAATAATAACCGGATAATTCGGTCAGCTAAACCACTAAACAATGCGTTAAGCTGAATGGACGAATGAATATAAGCTTCAATTGACAGAAAAACTAAACATTCGTTTCATTTTAAAAGAAAAGAATGAATAACTCAATCAGTACGCAAGACACCACTGGACTGTGTCGACTGTTTTCATTTGGTTGGTTTCACGTGAAGGAAATGAATGAATAAACATCCCACAGATGCGTAAACTACAACAGACTGATTCGATTGTTTCCATTCGGTTGCTCTCATCGACGAGTCCTACTAAGAAGAACGATTGACTAATTCAGCCGATATACAAAGCTACAACCGAGTGAGTCGATTGTTTTTCACCACAGACTGAATCTATTGTTTTCATTCCGTTGTTCTCATCACTAACGGTACTGTGACGTGGGGATTTCAGTGTGTACCAGGACTGCAGACTGCAAACATAAAGTTAATTGGGTGACATTGTTATTTCGAGATAATGAAAACTTTGACTGCTCTCTCGTATAAGGCAATAGTAGTAACGTTTGAAAGGAGGACACTGTGCTACGCACCTGGCTGGGAAATTCGGAGTCTCCCGCATTCTCGCCGCCCACCACGTGTCCGCGCACTGGGAGCCGCTCGTCCCGCAGCATGTCGCAGACTGCTGTCGCCGTGAGCTGAAACATCATCATCATCATCACAGCTCTCGTTTTCCACATGTCGCCCTCTGTCGCTACGTTTACACGCGACCCATCTTTCGGAAACCGTTCTTCGATGTCGTTTACATGTTAAGGTCTGAAGCAGATTTGCTAGCTCAGTTAAATATGGCGCCTGGAACACAACTGTTAGTGTTTCCGATTTAGTCAGAACAGTCTCTATTTCTCTTCAATTAGACGAGGTATAAACAGCTTCAGTCTAATACTTCCACTTGCCGTCCACTGTACAAAAAGCCACTCCGTCCATATTAACAGAATTTTTTTTTAAAATAACAAAACGAAACCCGACAGCCCAAACACGTTTCAGAAACGGTCGCTTTTACACGAAGCGAAAATCGATTGCGGAATTGGAAAACCGGCAACCAGAAGCGGACTTCCAGGATTGATGTTGAGGTGTTAACAGCGCCACCCAGAAGCGGTACAGGGAAATCGGTTTACGAAATCCGGTTTTAGGAGCCCCATATAAACTGGGTATGTCTGATCTGTGGCAAACAAAGAGCCACACGTTCTCAAGAACTAGAGATCGTGAAAGTGGCACTCACAGGTTACTGCAAGCTGGACAACCATGCGTTGTAAGCATTCTATGAAAACCGTGCTAGATCTAATGTGGGGAGTGCGCTAGCATTTTAAGCATTTGAATGGCCTGAGGCTTGAAGGGTTTTGGATTATACAAGTATGCACAAGGATCTATGGGTGAGTATGCTTGCCAAATTCTTGCCCGCTGGACCAAGGAAATATTGGTTCTGTTTGGTTTTGGTGGTAGTAGCATGTAAAGCGAACTCAACCACGTAGAACATGATATGCTCAAATATTGTATTCGTGTATGCGTCAGCCAATCACGTATGTTGAGAATAAATAAAATCGTGAAGAGTATCATGGTAAGAACAGGTTTGTCGCAGGGTGTGATGTATCTGATGGTCCAAGTAGTAAGTATTCAAACCGACAACCGTTAAACACTGGGTCATTTAGAAAATCACCTCCTTCAGAGTCAAGTTGCGAAGAAAAAATAATAAATAATAATAATAATAATAATAATACACAGATATAAGATTGTTGTACGCCTGGGAAAGGCATAATAAAAGTGTATAAACCCATATGGTACTATATTTTTCATTCTTTTTCAGGACTCTTAAATAATGCGGCAGGTTTCAGGAATTACGTGTCCCAATGCTCGTTGCGCAACGACGGTCGCATATCTGAGACCTTTCTTGGTACCTTTGGGGAAAATGGTTATGTTGCTGTAAGTCTTTCGTGTGGTATTACTGCTACTCACAGCTATGCTGTTTGAATGACAAAAGGTGCAATTGCGTCTCTTCATTCATCCTCCAAATAATTATACCACGCTCATTCATTCATCTTCGAGTTAGCTTGGTGAAAAAATGATGTTTTTTTGTTATCAGTCCTTCTGTAGGCCGTACACCATACTTCTGCTTCTTTCCATCTCTAATGAGAACGCAACCAAGAAATTTTTCGTCGTTTGACCTCGACCTGATGCCAGCACACAGCTCAAACATGCTTGCCGGTTTGTGTAGTCGAGGAAGATTTGTGTTTGCACCGTAGAAAATGCTAGCACGTGCATGTTTGTCGAGATTGCGGGAACGTGTGGGGCCACTGTAAGCAACGTCGAATGTAGGCAGAGTAATCTCATGCATCTGCTGGAATAATTGTTAACTTTAAATGGCGTAAGCTTTAAACAGTTCGAAGTTATCCATTGGAGCGACAGGCGTAGAAAAATATATGAAGTCTCCAGAGCAAGCTGGATGTCCTGCCAGAGTAAACAAATCATGAGCTGCTAATTGATGTTTGTCAAGATAAGGTGGACAGGTATAGATAAACAGCCTACCACTCGACAGTATATTGTCAGGTGAACATAAATTCTCGTATTGTGTGACGCTGATGATGCATAATCTTCTGTCGCCTATGCTTGGCGCTGTTTCGATGATTAGGAAGTGCGCTCGCTCTCTTCCCCCCCCCCCCCTCCCTCCTCTTCAGCCCCACCACACACACACACACACACACACACACGTACGTCTTCTGGTGAAATACTGATTCTTGTCCGTAAGTACCTCATTACACGACTCTCACAGTTTTGGACTGCGTGCTCGGATCTGTCCATATGTTCTAAAGAAGTTAACTGTGTTAACATTAATTAAGCTATGTCTGTGTTTAAGAATACCCTGAAGGCTCCTCTGACAAAGTGTATACGCTACGGTAATACAGCCAGCCGCCCAACAACCACTTGTAGAATGGTGTGTGTTTGTGACTAAATTTTGCTTTCGTGCTGGTTTCTAGAGCGCCTGCAGCAGAAGGCAGCGTAGGCGAAGTGGTGTAATTTTAGGATATAAACCTTCTTGAATTCTTACTACCCTATTACGTTCTGTCTGCTTAACAAAATTTGTTTCGGGTCAGATTCCATCTGCTCTCAATTTACACAAACTGAACAAAATTTATATGATCAGCCCAGTATAGAAACCTTATTCAACAGTGAGATTTCTAAATCACCTCTAAGACATCCACGCTAAATTTTCTTCCCCAGTTAAAACAAACAAAAACGCCAGTGGCAATACTCCAAACGGCCACTGTGTTGCGGTCTCTTACTTACTTGACCTTATGGGTCTGCAATGAAAGCGTCTACTGTAGTCGGTACCCACTTGGCTGGCAGGTTTTCGACAATATTTGCAAGTCTACTGGGGATATGTAGAACTTCTGCATCCATCAGTACGACTCTCACATTGAACAAATAAATTATCCGTCTAGTGGTCCTGAGTTCGGCGGGAGCTTCTCCTGCAAAAGCTCGTACGGTTTTGTTTCCCAAACCCCGAATTGTTGCGGAAGTTTCCAGCGGTCGCACCACTTTCCATTGGGTGCTCTTGGAGCACCGAAAGAATATTAACGGGTTATCACAGTGACCCATTGTGCATTCTGTTCACGCAGTGGCGAAGTAATTACATCCAACAAGGATCTTCTGCTCCTGCCGCTATTTTTTTTCTCTCTCTCCAGCCTTTTTCCGTCAGTCACTGATGCCACATTCTTTTCCTACTCTTTGTCCTTCTGAAACACCACTGTATTCCAGCAACGGTTTTAATTTTATCGATCCTCCCTCCTTTTACGCCCCCCAAGCATCCAGTGAAAGATCTTATGGCTTAATCAGTTGAAATACTGCATCGTTATGTGGCCACTTCATTGACATCCAACTGATGACATTCTCGAGGATGCCCTTAGCCTGGGTCCTTTTTTGGATGGCCTCATTCCTCATCTTATGCCTTAGTCTGATCACCAACAATTGCTATCATTACTCTTCGTGCGCTATGCATGACCTCTCGATTCTGACATAATCAGTTTTTCTAGACTTTAAGTTTGGACTGGTAGGACACAACCCTTGTTGGTCAGGTTATGAACTGAAGTTCTCAGAATGCTATCCAGCTCAAACAGATTCTTATTAGAATTTCTGCCTTTAAGACAGCTTTCAAAAGTTGTAGTCTATGCTCACAGTAGATGTGTTAGCAAACGACTTCAACACTTTCGTGGCCATTTGTAAAGTATTGGATGTAACGACTGTTAGTTTCCCTCATATGTAACTACAAACCACAGCTGCATTGGGACTCACAGTTCTCAAGCACCAATGTCAGGTCTTCACGTACGATCATGATCCCGTCAGCAAATCTGAGAAGATGCAGGCACTGGCTGTCTGTTTTGATATCTCTTCTAATAGCAGTCCAACCTTTGAATTCATCTTCCGTACCTTGGCTACTGTTACGTTGTCCATTATGAGGTCTCCCTTTACTCTGGTCATTTTCGGTTAATTTTTGAGTATTATTAGAGTGTCTTAAGCATCTCTTACTGAAACTGGTATTCATGTGGGCTAATCATGTATGTGACGATAAAACAACTTTTATTCACTGCCTTTCTCATTTTTATTATCCAAGAAATTGTGTATATTATTACGGACTGCCTTCAGGATGTATGTGGCTCTATCCCCTAGATAACTATCGAAGGACATGAAGAGGAAGTGGTTGTTAAGAAGAGAATGCTTCAGGGATGTAGCCTATCGTCATTGTTATTCATTCTGTAGGCTGAGAAAGCAGTAAAGGAAACTAAGAAGAAAATTGGAAAGGGAATTAAAATTGTGGTAGAAGGAATTAAAACTTCACGGTTTTCCGATGACGCCGTAATTCAGTCGGAGTTGTCAGAGGACTTGAGAAATATGCTGAATGCAATAACTGTTGTTTTGAAAAGAGATTATAAGATAGTATTGAGAATCAGTGAGAAATTTAACACCAGAATGGATGGTCACAGAGTAGATGAATTTCGGGAATTCTGCTACCTAGACAGCAAAATAACCAACGAAGGACGGAGCAAGGAGGGCATCAAAAGCTGAGTAGCACTGGCAAAAAGGGTATTCCTGCCCAAGAGAAGTCTACTAGTATCAAACATAGGCCTTAATTGGAAGAAGAAATTTCTAAGAATGTAAATTTGGAGCACAGCATTGTACGGTAGTGAAACATGGACTGCGGGGAAACCAGAACGGAAGAGAGTCGAAGCGTTTGAGAAGTGATGCTACAGAAGAAAGTTGAAAATCAGATGGACTGATACAGTAAATAATGAGATTCTTCAGCAAATAACTGAGGACTTAGGATGCAAGTGCTACTCTGAAACGAAAAGTCTGGTACAGGAGGGTCGTGGTCGGCCGCATCAAACCAGTCAGAAGACTGATGACCCAAAAAAAGATGGCTGTTAACAAAAGTAAGACTTGGGTAATGGAATATAGTCAAATTATATCAGGCGATATTGAAGGAACTAATTAGAAAAACACTAAAAATTGTAAATTAGTGTTATTTGGGCGGAAAAATGACTAACGGCGGCCGAAGTAGATAAGATGCAAACAGGCTATAGCAAGAAAATGATTTCTGAAAAAGAAAAATTTAACATTCAGTATGAATTTAAGTCTTAGGAATTCTTTTTCAGAAGGTACCAGGAAACTGTAGATTCCTTAAAGAATCGAACTCCCGTGTATAGAACAGCTTCAAACGTCTGATTACTTTAAAAATGAATTTATGGGTTACATATTTGACGTTAGGCGTGTAAGCCAGAAAACGTTCAGAAAAGGTTTGGAATTACATGTGAAGTATGGTGGGAGCCGCTAAGTGCTCTCATTTGTAGTGCGACGTCGGCTACAGTGCCTCAAGACACACACACACACACACACACACACACACACACACACACACACAATCTGACTGTTACACTTTTATTCTTGTTTGTAAGGTTCATAATTGAAGAAGCAACCAGTCGCAAGTTTGATTTAAAGAGGTTTATTTAACTCAGACCTTTACTCGTTTCGGATATTTACAAACCGATCTTCAAATGTCCCTTCCTATCTCCCATTCTTTCCTCCTGGGGCCCCAATTTGTGTCGATTGCTGGTGTGGTGCAGCAGGGTAAACAAAAGGTTTTTTGTTCACAACGCATTTTGACTTTCACAGGAACATTGGTGACATTATTTTAGTTAATAAAACAGGAAATGTGGCTAAAACTTGCGTCGTAGAAGCTCCTGTGTGACGAATTATCCCTGTATTTGTGTTCAACATAACTAAATTAACACTTGTACAGACGGTATGTAAGTGTTGTTTAATTCACTGCAAACTGCTATAATATAAACCATTTTATGTTTTATGGCAGCGCACACACACACACACACACACACACACACACACACACACACACACACAAAACAAAAATTTGAAAGGTGTTAGAGTAAGAACACAAAACAACTAAGCCCCTGTAGGAAAGAAGGAAAAGCTGTAAGAAGCATCTGAAGATGGGTTTCTAAAATTCCAAAACGGATAATTGAGTTAAACTTTTTAAAACCACAATAGTGGCTGGTTGTTGCTTAAATTATAAACCTTTTTACTCAGGGACTGAGAACTGTAAGGGCCCAAAGCACAGAGACGAAGTTCTGAGAAAAATTGAGGTTTGTGATAATCGAATTTGTAGTGAAAGCACAAGTCTCGTAGGCCTGACTTGCTTTTTGAAACTAAGTCTCAACATCCTTTATTGCCTATGAAAAAAATAATGTATCCAGTTTGTTGTGAAATACTAATTGATAGTGTTATATTGATTATTACTGTAATGTTAATTCACTAAATTTCTATATGTAGGCTACTGATAAAAATTTCTTTTGACATTTGTAAAGTTAACTAGAATGAGAACATAAAGAACAGATACTAAATATACCACACATAACGTTATGACCTATTGTAATACTTCATAGTTTTCGTTATCATCCTTTCCATGAAGCCAGTCTGTTGCTTGACGTTCAGATAAAATTGCCGCTATACCTCCGATTACGAAATAGTATTACGTACGTATGTAGACAGTAAATTATGTTGCCAACCCCCAGATAACAAACGAGCAGTCCAGAGCAACAGAATTATTCTTCGTTTTTCTCCACCTGGGATGGTATCCTTCGTAGTATCCTATTGGTATCCTGTCTTCATTCATCGTATTCACATGACCAAACCACCACAAATATCCCTATCCGTTTTAAACCTTTGTCGAATTACGTCATTTCTTTTCCTCTTAGTCGTCCTAGTACAACTTGAGCTTCGCCGTAAGCAATCCATCTCTCTCTCTCTCTCTCTCTCTCTCTCTAAACTGCGCTCTGTCTTACACATTTTCTTCTTCGTTTTTCATCTCTTCTATGGAACAGAGTTCTTTGCCCTTGTTATAGCTCGCCCTTCATTAATCCTATTACTTTATCATCATTGCTTGTGCCCTGTTTATTGGATAATATTCCACGGTATTTTGCCTTTCCCAGACGTACAATCATTTCTCCATCCACCTCCAAATTATTTACTTTCTCTGTTCCAACAGCCAAGTACCACCTCTTCATGTTCGTCTCCCGGTCAGCCTTAAGATTTATGTCCTAGAAATACAGTAATGGAGGGAAATTTGGATGGAGAAGTGGGCAGGGGAGAGAAATTGAAGAACTCTGCTGGGCGACCAGGGCAGGTTCAAATGACTGTATGTTGCAACAGTTAAGCAGAGATGAAGAGCGTTGCACGTGATAATGTGGTGGGCTGCACCAAATCAGTGTTGTCACGGAACATTACAATGTTATCCCAAACGGGAGCCGGGCTCTCTCTGATGATATGGGGGCTCCTCACCGTATTACGTGGACGGTGCGTGTTGTTTCGTGCTCCCCTATTGACACCCTAAGCGCCATGACTGAAATGGGACTACACATGGTCGTAATGCGTCTGGAATGTACGGGCTCCGGCTTCGGCAGAGGACCCTGCCTGCCGCTTCAGAGCGACGGCCGCTACTAAGCAGTGAGTGCGCGGCTCTAAGTGGCGCCGGCAGGCGCTTCGCGGCCAGGTATCCCATTGCGGCGCGGTGTCTGGTGGCAGGGCGACGGCGTAGCGCTGCACATCTGACAAGCTCCTCTCTCTCTCTCTCTCTCTCTCTCTCTCTCTCCGCTCTCCTCTCCTCTCGCCTCGTCAGCTCGGGTTTCGCGACAACTCTCGGGTTGCAGGGAGTGAAACAGAGCCGGAACGGCGCGGGCAGCTTTCCGCGTAACACGCCGGATCCGGATACACGTTTCCCTCGGCAGTCGGCACGCTAAGGCGCTTCCCTCATTCTGATCGGCTGAGCCCATCGGAATGTTCGTTCGCCTCCTTCGACGACATTTGGATTTTACAGAGAGCGCTCGTCGGCGTTGGCCCCAAATGTATCTTGCATTTTATCACGAACCACTCGCAGACAGGAAAAAACCGCAGATGATCAGCTGATTCCCATATATAATAAGAGTAAAAGACCGCAGTGTTGCCGACCAATGTCGTTAATGTCGGTTTGCTGTAGAATTTTCGAAGGTAATAAATTTCTTAGACACTGAAAAGTTTCCGTCCACCAATCAGCACGGATCTAGAAAGCATCGCTCGTACGAAACTCAGCTTGCCCTTTTCAACGCGATATCCTGCGAATCGTTGATTAAGGGTAACGGTAGACGCCATATTCCTAGATTTCCGGATAGCCTTTGACGCAGGGCCACACTGTGGACTGTTAAGGACGGTACGAGCGTGCGGAGTGGGTTTCCTGATATGTGACCGACTCGAAGACTCCTTAAGTCACTCAACCTAATACGTTGTCATCGACGGCGAGTGTTCATCAGAGACAAGAGGAATGCCCCAGGGAAGTGTGATAGGGCTGCTATTATATATATATGATGTGACGAATTGGGTGAGAAGCAATCTGAGACTGTTGGCTGATAGTGCTGTGGTACACGGGAAGTTGTCGTTCAGTGACTATAGGAGATACAAGATGACTTAGAAAAAATTTTAAGCAGGTGCGATGAAATGGCAGCTCACTACGAATGCATAAAAATTTAAGTTAATGCAGATGAATAGAAACCACAATCCTGGGTTGCAAAAGTAAGCATATTATGTTAAGATACAGTATTACTAGTGTGCAGATTGACTGTGTCACCTCGATCTAATATCTAGGCATAATGCTGCAAAGCTAAATGAAATGGAAAGGGCACATAAGGACTCTAGCGTGGTCGGCGAACCGTCGACTTTTATTTATTAGGAGAATTCTTGAAAAGGGCGATCATGCATAAAGTACGCAACATACAGAACGTTGGTGCGACCCATTCTCGACTACCATTAGTGTTTGGGATTCGGTTACAAAGATACCTGAAGTGTTTCAGGAGTTACCATATCGAAAATCTATATAGAACTTTTTTTTAGGCGACAGTTAACACCATACACATTCCGGAATACATGCATCAGACAATGCTGTCTTGTAATCCTTAGTTATTACTACCGATTTCGGTCACTGACCACCGTCACGATGCTATGCAGACGACAGAACAGAAGAAAAACGCACTCTAACATCAAAACAGTATACAAGATCGAAAAAGACAACACAGTCAACTTCAAATACTTACTAAAAATTACAGTAACATTACATGCTTCCAAATCTGAGGAACAACTTATAACAGTCCAAATACATAAAGCAAACATAAGAGCCATCACCAAAGCAGTATGGCTCGAGAAGTGGCAAGTATTACACTGGGTAATCAGTTACGCAGGTACGATCTAAGAAGAGATCACAAGCCAAAGATCATACAAAGAACCAATTTTACGTAATATTAATGTGGAGGTTAGTATACTGGTAAAACAGTGAAACGGCCATCTTGAACGTAAGGAGGTTTTCCCTTTCACGAGTGGAATACATGTACAAGGCGTAAAGATTCTTCACATGTATGTGTCACACAAATATAATACAAAAAACTGTGCATAACCCATAACATAAGGTTTAAGATGTAAACTGACGCCAAGTAATCTCATAAAACCACATAATTAAAGATGTAGTACAATCCAACTGCATGAAAGGTGCAGTAAACAGGTTCAAGAACCCACGTTAGGTCATTAAAAATGATTAACTAATAATACATGAATACAAAAGTGTAATGAAATTAATTACTTCAGTCCTCATTCGTTCTTGTAATGAAGTGCAACACGTCAAAGCCAACCAAACTGTGCCAAGAAATTAAATACGTCAATCATCCTTCCCTTCTACACTGAAGTACAAAATCTCTCAAACCAAGTCTCAGGAAAGTAAAAATGGACCTCGTATATCATAAGATCCTCAATAATTAAACTGGTGTACTCGTGTCATTTAACATCCATAAATATACTGAAAATCACATTGCGTTGCAAGACAACAAATGACAGTAACGTAAGGAGCTTCATAAAGTAATCATGTATCATCAGAGCACTAGCCTACTTGACACAAGAAAGAGGGGCATATGAACAGGCAACTATTACTGAAGATAATGCAGACACTGAATGTAATTACTTAATATGCACAATGATTAATTGTAAAAAGAAAGATTCCCGTTTCAATCGCAATAGTGCGGACAAAAATAAATTTAGAGAAAAATTTGTGAAGATTTGTGAAGTATGCACAGAGAGAAAATGGGAAAGATTCAAAGGCGCAAGAGAAGTAAAATTCTTGAGTACACAATGATGTTTTAAGGGCATATTTGAAGACGTGTAAGACATGCGATGTTCTGATTGTAGCTTTTCGTAAGTATTTGAAGTTGAATGTGTAATCTCGTTGGATCATGTATTCTGTTTTGGTGATACATCGCGTTTTTCTTCTGTTTTGTCACTCGCACGGCACTATGAGGACGGCCAGTGATGGAAACCGATCATAATAAATAAGGATTACTAGACAGCTTTTGTGTCACGCATACGTTGAAAGCAGAAAAACATTGTCCGCTAAGTCGTAACGCGGACGAAAGAATGTGTCGAGCGGTCGTGACGGACGGTCATTGAAGTGGACTGTGACGAAAAATAAGGGCCCGACAGTTGCAGAAGTCACTGCAGAACTGAATGTTGCACTCGCGAACCCCGTCAGTACCAAAACAACGCGGAGGGAGCTCCGTAAACACGGAATTGCATGCCGAACTGGAATTCCAAAAATTGTTCGTCATTGACGCAAATGCCCCTACCAGGAAAAATAGTGCCGAGGCCGTAAGACCCGGTCGGTTGCGCGATAGAAGAGTCATTTGATCGGATGAGTCTTGCTTCTCACTGTTCCCTACTTGTGGTCGACTTTACGTCTCAAGAGTCAAACGCGACGGATGTTCAGTGATGATGTGGGCAGCCATACTGTGGTATTCCGTGGACCCTGCAGGGTCGCATTACTGTCAAGTATTATGTGAACATTTTGCCTGCTCAGGCCCATGCCGAGGTACAAAGTTCTCTCCCCGGTGGCGATGCCGTGTTCAAAGACGACAGGGCCGCTTTTCACATAGCTCACGTCGTCCAGGACTGGTTTTGTGAGGACGAGGATGAATTATTGCGTCTCTTGGCCACCACAATCACCAGGTCTCAATATCAATGAGCCTTTGCGGTGTACTTCAGAGAGAAGGCTACACAATCGCTATCACCTCCGTCATCGTTATCTGAATTTGGCACTATTTTTAAGCAGAATAGTATAAGATTCATTTGAAATCCGTACGGGAGCTGTATTTATCGATTATGAGACGACTAGAAGTTGTATAAATACCTACGGTTTTCCTGCACCGTATTAGGCAAGGTAATGTGTTGTGTTCGTGATATTCGCATATTATTGTCCACCCCCTGTCAGTCTGTTTAGTTTGGTGGTTTGTTTATGGCATTGCTTTATTTTTTCAGTCCTGCTTCTTTTTCAATGGATTAGGCGCTCAATTGAGTAGTTACCTCTGAGCTGCCGACACACTGTTATTTGTCAACAATGGAAGGAGAAAAATAAAACAATTGTGTTTTTGTTATGGTAGCAGCCTTAGGGAGTGGACGCAAACTAGAAGTGCACTCGCATACTGTGTAAGACGTCCTTTAATATAGCGGTGATTTGACGAAAAAAAATGGTGTTGCCTAAATAATTTCAAATATCACCTACAACTTGTCGCTATTATATATTCAAGAAGTAAAACAGCAAAAAGAAAGCAGAAAAGATGTGCAAAATTTCGAGAGGGTAGTTAAGAAATCATTACAAACTGAGTGATAAATAAGTTTCATCGTTAATAACACGTTTGTTTGGTTTGAATTACTGTATTTAGTTAGAAAACAAAATGGACAACATGGATGCTCCGCTTAGAAAAACAACTATTGTTCACAGGCAGGAGAAGTTAGTGCTGAGCGTCGTGAATATAATTTTTGTTTTTACTCGGATAACCTCATTGCGTTCTACGGTATTTAATGTGCAGAATTGTTTGACCATCGAATAGCACGCAATGATTGGTTTCACAAGTGAAATAGGCAGTCAGTCAATGTGAAATGAAGCATTATATGAGATTTATGAACATGTCTGATACCACTTAATCGCTTAAATATACAAGTAAACATTGGGAAAAAATTAGAAGGAATTGCACGTGGCTCCTTCTACCCAAGATGTAACGAAATTGTGTGGCAAAACTTACGGGAAACGCTCCTGACACAGAAAATATGTTATGCGGACCTTAGCCTTAAAACTCTATTTCCATTCTAGAATTCATTTTCTTCAACTCTTCGTATTACATTAATCATGTTTAAAAGGCAGGAAAGGAATGTACCCACATATATCACATGAGACATTTCCTTACGTGAAATGTTCAAAAGGCCCCGATAGGGTCAAATGGACTCACAAATCATGTAGTCACGAACGCATTGTGCGTACTACAATTGCGACAACCAACTGACAAACAGCAGAAAGCACGCTTGTAAGTTAACGGTCTGTCTGAGCTCAAGGAACGACAGAAACATGTCTAATATTACCAAGAATTCAGGATTCTTAGAGTTTTCAAGTGTATAGATAGATGTACAGTCCCAGATATTTCAAGGATACTACACCGGAAGGATTACCGACCTTCAAGAGCAGGCTGTCATAGCTGATGGTATCTCTACCAAAGTCGCTAGCAGGATTAAAGGGTCTCTGAAACTTGTGGTTCTGTAATATTAACTATGTACTGCGCTGATTGCGGGGTGTTTGTGACAACAAGATGCTATAAACCGTACTGCTCAGAAATCAACTCTGCGATCCGCTGGTAGTGTGTTAGGCGAATGAAACAGTCACTAAGGAATGAGCGTTGAGAACAATTTGGAGAATTGTGCTTTGTGGTCACGGCTAGTTATTAGTGCAGATGGTCTAGTATTGCCCTCTAACTAAATATCTGTGTGAATATGTTTAAACTTACCGTGCGGATAGCAGTAATCAGTAAGTGGATGTTGAATTTATAACACTAATAATACACACTTCTCAGTATCGTAAATGTGTATTGTCCATATAGCGAAACATTCTGTTCTGTACTACCGTTTCCCGAAAACTTGCTGTGCATAGCATGAGCCGTTTATGAAATACTAGGCCGTTGGCGTTTCCTGATACACAGTTAAGTGTCTGATTGGAGGTCACGTTACAAGTGGTTGGTGTACGATCTCCAGACACAAGTAGAGATTTCGACGGTAAATGACGTGACTTTCAAACCGTAAATGTACTTTATGAATTTAAACCTGGTAGTTCTAGAGCCGTAAAAATTAATGCATTGAAGCGACATTATTCTTGAAACTTTATAGAAGATTAAAACTGTGTGTTGGATCTAGACTCGAACTCGGAACTTTTGCCTTTCGCGGTCAGGTGCTCTACCGACTGAGCTACCCAAGCACGACTCATGACCCGTCATCACAGCTTTGCTTCCGCCAGTACCTCGTCTCCTACCTTCCAGACTTAACGGAAACTCTCCTGCGAAGATTTTAGAGACTAGCATTCCTGGAAGAAATGATACTGCGGAGACTTGGCTTATCCACAGTCTGGGGGATGTTTACTGAATGAAATTTCCGCTCTTCAGCGGAGTGTGCGCTGATATGGAACTTCCTAGCAGATTAAAACTGTGTGCCGATCCGAGTCTCGAACCCGGAACCTTTTCCTGTCGCGGGAAAGTGAAGTTTGGAAGGTTGGAGACAGGTACTGGCATAAGTAAAGCTGTGAGGAGGGGTCGTGAGCCGTACTTGCGTAGCTCAGTCGGTAGAGCACTTGCCCGCAAAAGGCATAGGTCCCGAGTTTGAGTCTCAGTCCGGCATACAGTTTTAACCTGCCAGGAAGTTTCATACCAGCGCACACTCCGCTGAAGACTGAAAATTACTTTCTGGAGACATTATTTTTGGCCACTCTATTTTTTAAGTACGAGTTCCAACGAAAGGTTCTCTCTCTGTCTGTCTGTGTATGTGTGTGTGTGTGTGTGTGTGTGTGTGTGTGTGTGTTTTCTGTCTTGGTATCCCAGAACAGAGCACTCCATACTGTCGTTGCTTTGAAATTTCGTGAAGACTGCAAGGAGAGGAAGGGGTCGGTGTGAGAATAAACCTCGAGGGATCGCACAGTCTCGTGCACACAGTCGGAAATGTTTTGCAGCAGTTCGCCCTCTGTAGAAAGTGATGCAAAATGCCTCACGCGAGGAACATTAAACAGCTTTTATGAAAACATTTTCGTAACACGGCAGCAGTGAGGCAACAAAAGGCAGCATGCAAATGGCTCGCTGATGGGCCAGTGAAAAACCAATGAAAAAACACAGCCGACGGGGCGCCTGGTGAAGCGTATTTTAACTGCGAATTCAGCATGTTTGCCAGACGTACGGCAAGAAATTTAGGAGAGCTGCCACTTTCCAGCAAGTCCTAAAAGGGCTGTCCAGAGGCATTCTGTCAAAGACAAGAGAGTTTTCATTAGTTTATGGAAACAAAAGTACTTGTAGCCACCCATTTTAGGGTTTGTGGCAACGACTCAGGGTGTTTCAGAAGTTATTCCTCACTTCAGTTTCCATTTGCGTGGTGTAAAGCAGTGGCGTTTTCGAATGAGACCGGAGGTATTTCGGACCAACGTTTGTTCCACAACTGAAGCAGAGAGTGTGAATAAATTAGGTTACCAGAGTAAACTTTCTTCGTTTGTGGAGACAAGTCTACGGAAATGTGTTACTGACCAACGTCGCTTCAACTCCTCTAAAACATCGATTATATGAAATCCAACTGGCCGTATTCTCACATGACATACTCAAAGCCACGGATCGAGGCAGTCAGGTAGAGGCGCAATTTCTCGATTTTCGACAAGTATTTAGCTCGGTAGAACCCCTACGCTTATTACCAGAAGTATGATAGTATGGGGTATCTAGCGAAATTTGTGACTGGACTGAGGATTGATTGTTAGGCAGGACGTTGCCAGTTACCGTGGGCGGAAAGTCATCGACAGATGTTAACTTCGTGTGCCCCGAGGAAGTACGCTGGGACCATTGCTGTTCATGTTGTATATCATGACCTTGCGGACAGTATTGATAGCAACCTCAGACTTTCCGCAAATGATGCACTTAACTATAATTTACCGTCCGCTTGGGTAGCTCAGTCGGTAGAGCACCTGCCTGCGAAAGGCAAAAGTCCCGAGTTCGAGTCTCGTTTCGGCAATTAGTATTAATCTGCCAGGAAGTTCCAAAAATAATGTCACTTACATGCCTGAGTTTTTATGACTCTAGAACTACGATGTTTAAATTCATAAATTACATGTACGGTTTGAAAGTCACGTCATTTATCGCCGAAATCTCTAATTGTGTCTGGGGATCGTACAACAACCACTCGTAACGTGACAGCCAATCAGACACTAAGCAGTGTATAAGGAAACACTGGCGGTTTATAATTTCATAAACGGTTTAAGCTGTGCATAAATATTGTCAAACCTTGATAAGTGTTCAAAGTGGTACAAAGATTGGCAGCTAACTTCAAATGGTCAGAAACGTAAAATTGTCATCATCATCATCATCTTGGACATTTCCAGCCTCTGGCCGGGTCTGTATGGAACACAGGCCTCTTCATCGTCTTCTGTCTTGCCACAGTCTCCCCGTGGTCCAGTCTTCTCCTTTCTTCTGGCCACCTTCCTCTACCCCTTTCAGCCATCTGCCTCTCGGTCTTCCCCTTGGTCTCTTTCCTTCCAGTTTCATCTCGTGTATCCTCCTGGGTATCCTCTTCTCCATTCTGTTAACGTGTCCATACCATCTCAGTCTTGATTTCCCTATCTCCTGTAATGGTTCCATCTTCATCAACTCTCTGATCCTCTCCTTTCTTAACCTGTCTCTCTTTGTCACTCCAATACTGTTTCTCAAGAATTTCATCTCACAGCTTGTACTTTGCTTTTCTCTCTTCCTTTCATAACCCAGGATTCTGATGCATATGTCAGGATCGGGACATATTATGGCCGATATATAACCTTCTTACTGATTTGGAGTACATCCTTGCTTGACATCAGTCTTCTGACACTCTTCCGGAATGCTTCTTCTTTTCTCCCCCGCTCGTTTATTTCTCTGTCGTTTTTTCCTTCTTCGTGTATCAGGCTTCCTAACTTCTTGAAACTCTCCATTCTCCTCAATCGTTCCCCATCAGTTGTTATTCCAGTTGTTCCTCTCAAACGTAAAATTGTAACTTCACAAAATAAAAAAACGCTTATCCTACAACTGTAATATCAGTTGGATCTGTTAACTCATAGAAATATTTGAATGTAACACTTCCTAGGGACATGAAATGGAACAATCCTATAATCTCAGTCATGAATTAAATAGGTAGCAGTCTTCGGTTAATTGGTAGAATACTGTGGAAATGCAGTCTACCACGGAGGCCGCTTACTCATCATACCTGCCATCTGTGACAGAAAATTGCTCAAGTGCATGAGACCCGTACCAAATAGGACTAACAGGGAATATCGAACGTACGGAAGGACAGCACAGCACGGCCAAGTTTTCCAAATCATTTTCTGTATCAGGAGCCCGACTTTGGAACAATCTTCCTCAAATTATCAGAGAAATTCAAACTTCAGAAGACAGTTAATGGTTCACCTGTCACAGTAGTCATCTCTCCTACATTCAGTGCAGCACAGTCTCATTATTCCCCATACCCAAAACATTTTCCTACCACTTGTCGGCAGAATTCTGTACTCCTATTCTGTGATTCCCTAACAGCTAGCTACTGCCACTGTAATTTCAATCTTCTATTCTTCCTTTACCCGTTGTATTTCTAACAATACTAAACATAGCGTCAAGGGTCCTAAGCTAATCTATACCATACTAAATGCTATTATTATTATTATTATTATTATTATTATTATTATTATTATTATTATTATCAGCACAATCATCTTTCCTTTCTCAGACGTTATGTCTGGTTAAAAATGGAAAGTGACGCGGACCTTGATCAAGCGTGACTTCCTTTTAACTGTACGGTATATGTTACATTGCATTTAGGAACTTTCGGGTAATTGAACATGTATCAATAATTACAGATATCTGTAGTTGTATATATACGTTTGGATGTTGCTGTATTGCGTTGATGTACTGGTGGATATTGCGTGGTATGACTCCTGTAGTTGATAGTACAATTGGTATAATGTCAACTTTATCCTGATGCCACATGTCCTTGGCTTCCTAAGAGAGTTGGATGTATTTTTCAGTTTTTTCTCCTGTTTTCTTCTGTATATTTGTTGTATTGGGTATGGATATTTCGATTAGTTGTGTTAATTTCTTCTTTTTATTGGTGAGTACGATGTCAGGTTTGTTATGTGGTGTTGTTTTATCTGTTACAATGGTTCTGTTCCAGTATAATTTGTATTCATCATTCTTCAGTACATTTTGTGGTGCATACTTGTTGTTTGCAAAGTCTGCATTTATCTGCTGTGGTATTGGGATCTTTAATAATATGCTTGCTGTTATATCTGGTGTTTATTGTTTGATCCTGTATTGCAATCATGAATCCTTCCGTCTCACTGTATATATTGCCTTTTCTTAGCCATGTGTTGGATGCGTCTTGATCGATGTGTGGCTGTGTTAGATGATATGGGTGCTTGCCATGTAGTGTTTTCTTTTTCTAATTTACTTTCTTCATATCTGTTGATGTTATGTGATCTAAAGGGTTGTAGAAGTGGTTATGAAATTGCAGTGGTGTAGCCGATGTATTTATATGAGCGATTGCTTTGTGTATTTTGCTAGTTTCTGCTCGTTCTAGAAAGAATTTTCTTAAATTGTCTACCTGTCCATAATGTAGGTTTTTTATGTCGATAAATCCCCTTCCTCCTTCCTTTCTGCTTAATGTGAATCTTTCAGTTGCTGAATGTATGTGATGTATTCTATATTTGTGGCATTGTGATCGTGTAAGTGTATTGAGTGCTTCTAGGTCTGTGTTACTCCATTTCACTACTCCAAATGAGTAGGTCAATATTGGTATAGCATAAGTATTTATAGCTTTTGTCTTGTTTCTTGCTGTCAATTCTGTTTTCAGTATTTTTGTTAGTCTTTGTCTATATTTTTCTTTTAGTTCTTCTTTAATATTTGTATTATCTATTCCTATTTTTTGTCTGTATCCTAGATATTTATAGGCATCTGTTTTTTCCATCGCTTCTACGCAGTCGCTATGGTTATCCAAAAGTAATCTTCTTGTTTAGTGTGTTTTCCCTTGACTATGCTATTTTTCTTACATTTGTCTGTTCCGAAAGCCATATTTATATCATTGCTGAACACTTCTGTTGTCTTTAGTAATTGGTTGAGTTGTTGATTTATTGCTGCCAGTAGTTTTAGACCATCCATGTATAGCAAATGTGTGATTTTGTGTTGGTATGTTCCAGTAATATTATATCCATAATTTGTATTATTTAGCATGTTGGATAGTGGGTTCAGAGCAAGGCAGAACCAGAAAGGACTTAATGAGTCTCCTTGGTATATTCCACGCTTAATCTGTATTGGCTGTGATGTGATATTATTTGAATTTGCTTGGATATTAAGTGTGGTTTTCCATTTTTTCATTACTATGTTTAGGAACTGTATCAATTTAGGATCTACTTCGTATATTTCCAATATTTGTAGTAACAATGAGTGGGGTACACTATCAAAAGCTTTTTGGTAATTAATGTGTGCGTAGTGTAGCGACCTTTGTTTAGTTTTAGCGTGATATGTCACCTCTGCATCTATTACCAGTTGCTCTTTACATTCTCGTGCTCCTTTGCAGCAGCCTTTTTGTTCTCCATTTATAATTTTGTTCTGTGTTGTATGTGTCATTAATTTCTGTGAAATGACTGAAGTTAATATTTTGTATATTGTTAGTAGGCATGTTATGGGGCTATATTTTGCTGGGTTTGCTGTGTCTGCTTGATCTTTAGGTTTCAGATAAGTTACTCCATGTGTAACTGTATCAGGGAATGTGTGTGGGTCTGCAATGTAACTGTTAAATAATTTAGTTAGATGTGAATGTGTTGAGGTGAACTTCTTTAGCCAGAAATTTGCTATTTTTTTTTCCAGGGGCTTTCCAATTGTGCGTAGAATTAATTGCTCGAGTGACTTCATGTTGCAAAATTATCACTTCAGGCATTTGTGGTATCATCTTGTATGTGTCTGTTTCTGCTTCTGCTTGTATCCACCGTGCATGCCTGTTATATTGTACCGGGTTTGGCCATATGTTGCTCCAGAAGTGTTCCATGTCTGTTATGTTTGGTGGATTGCCTATTTTAATGTGTGTCTTATCTATTGTCTGGTAAAATTTCTTTTGGTTTGTGTTGAATGTTTGGTTTTGTTTCCTTCTATTTTCACTTTTTTTTGTATCTTCTAAGTCGTTTGGCCAATGCTTGTAATTTCTGCTTCTTTTCATCTAATTGCTGTATCACTTCTTGTTGTGAGATTTTACCTAACCTTTTTCGTTTTTTTTTCTGACATTTCATTTCTTATAAATTATGTTAGCTGTCCGATGTCTCTTCTCAGTTTTTCTATTCTGATCTGTAGCCTGTGTTCTCATGCTGGTTTTGTAGGTTTCTTCTGTGTGTTGGTTGGTTCTGATCTCTGCCTAGTGTGTATATTTAGTGTAGTGAGTGCTCCTATATAAACCAGTAGTTGTAACTCTTCCATAGTTGTGTTTTCATTTATTTTGTTGTGTATGATTGTGTTGATAGTTGTTGTTGTTTCGACTTGTGGGTTATTTGGTGGTCTATGCAAGAATGGTCTAATGTCTGTATTTGTGTCTTTGTATTCTATATATGTCAGCTGAAGTTTTTCTTCTATATCTAACATGTGAGTCACTTCGTGTTCTATTTGTGCTCGTTCTGGTGGCTGTCTTAAGATGTCGTTTTCCTCTGATTGTGTAATTGATGTGTGTTGTTCTTCGTTTGTTTGCTCTGGGATGTTTGAGTCCATTACTGTATTTTCTTCATCTTATTGCACATTATTTTGTTCCAATATTTGTTGTACTTGTTGTTTGATGTTTTCTAATTCTGACGGGGGTATCCTGTTATTTTTTATTAGTACACGGATCTGATTAGCCAGTTGTTATTCTGTTAAAAATTCTAATTCTGGGTATCTGGTAATAAATGTTGTATATACTTGTGATCTGTATCCAGTTGTGTTGGTTCCTAAGTTGGTTGCTTGGTAATAACAGAACATGAGGTGTCGGTTAACTTCATCTGACCATCTCATCCTCTGTCTTTGTTTTCCTTCTAGAGTGGTTGCAGAAAGCATATCCTGCAAAACACCTCTATTTGGATTGAGATAATTTTCCGTGTGGCTAGCAGTGTCGTTACCATTGTGGACGGGCGTAGGGTTCAAGCGTCGTCCCCGGCCATGACAGCGCGTGTCCGAGGCTTCACTAGTTCTGTCCTGAACCAACTAATCACACTAAAAAGGGGGGTTAGCCCTATTAGTGATTTGTTCTTTTCGTCGACTTTTACGACTGGCAGAACATACCGAAGGCCTATCCCGGCCGATTGGCAGGGCGGTTCTAGGCGCTTCAGTCCGGAACCGCGCGACCCTACGTCGCGGGTTCGAATCCTGCGTTGGGCATGGTTGTGAGTGATGTCCTTAGGTTAGTTAGATTTAAGTAGTTCTACGTTCTAGGGGACTGATGACTTCAGATGTTAGTCAAGCTAAATAAGCAATAAATAAATAACGTACCCTCTGCCCTAGTACAGACGTAGGAAAACGTATAAAGAGTTACTTTATTGACTTTAGTGAGGCTATAAGCCCGATAATATATATGGGAAGTTAAAACTGTGTGTTGGACTCTCTGTGTAAAGAAATTAACTCTCAGCGTCAACCCTGAGATTGTGGATAAGCGGAACTGCTCGACATGTTCTTTCTCCTGGAGGTTTAGTCTCACAGCACTGTGGGAAGAGCCTCTGCAGAGATGATAAGAAAAAGGTTGGTTGTTTTTTGGGTAAGGAGACCAGACAGCGAGGTCATCGGTCTCATCGGATTAGGGAAGGACCACCCCGGCATTTGCTGGAGCGATTTAGGGAAATCACGGAAAACCTAAATCAGGATGGCCGGACGCGGGATTGAACCGTCGTTTTCCCGAATGCGAGCCCAGTGTCTAACCACTGCGTCACCTCGCTCGGTATAAGGTAAAGGGACGAGCCCGAAACAAGGCGAAGCTCCCAGTCAGTCCGTAGTGTGCACAAGGATGAAGTAACTGATCGTAACAGAAGACCTGCGAACTACGGAATCCGGATTCTAATACTTCCACATAGTTTCGTCATATGCAATCAAAAGGCTAGTGATACGACTCGAACAACTATATAGTTAAAACAAAGACAGGGTTGCAAGACACCCCCCGAAAAATGACTACTTAATCGAGAAATAATACTCATAATTTCTCCCAGAATAAACAGAAAGAGAACGTAAGGTGGCTCGCGGAGTATAGATGTAGATGTAGATGAAAGACGAAATCCAACTACAAACGCAAAGTAAAGGCCTAACCAAAAAAAAAAACTAACCAATAAACACCAAAGACTTCATCCCATTCAGCTGTATCAATACTACAAACCAAACCATAGAAACAGACACCCACCGCCAGAATGACCCATTGGAAACAACACGATCCCCATACGAACAATCGGTTTTTCATATAAGTAGCGCTTTCACGTAGTCACATTAGCAAAAAACAGCTAAATATTTGTAAAAACCAAAGTTATAAACACCACTATTCGTTTCGTCCACGATCATGTGAGCTATGCGCTTAGGTTCCTGCCTGACCTCAACCTCAACAATCGTGTCACGTGACAGAAACAGCCAAATAAGTGTAACAAACAACATGATAATTAGAATCACTAATCGTTTCACTCGCAACAGTTCAAATTGTGCCCATAAGTTCCTGCCTAATCTTAGCCTCGAAATTGTGCCTAATATAAAAGAAAGTCAAATATTTGCGGGAAAAAATAAAAATACAATCGTTACTATTTTCTTGGTCTCTGATTTAAGCCGTGCTGTCAGGTTCTGCTCTAACCAAACCCTCGTACATAAAGACATCTGGAATAAACAGCATAGTTTACTGACATCATAGAATGATTTTAGTAGCTTCTAAGGCACTTACAGGTCACATTTAATCTGCAACGTAAGCTCATGACCTCACACAGGACTTCATGGGTCGAAGCAGACAGATGACTGTGCGCTTGACCCAGTTTTTCCAGTCTCCTATAAACAATTGGTGTCGGTATTTTGCGACCGTCACTTACTAAACTGGTAATTTGGAAATATTCTCACCTGGCTGGCGACGGCCACACGGCAGAAACTACACGAGATGTCCGGGAAGGAGGGCGTCGACCACGGACCCTGTGTGTGTGCTGTCTCCAGGCAACGACGCAACACTCGCCGGCGACAGCAGTAATAGACGCGGTGCGCTCGTAGGTCTTTTACCACATATTTTACCACAGAACATTCATTTCGTCGGCAATAATACATCCACATCTGACCTTGATTGCTGTAGAATTTGACTACATCTTCATTCTGAATCGAAGTGTATAGTGGTGTGAAACTCTGACAGATTTAAACTGTGTACCCGACATGGACGCGAATCTGGAGCGTTATCTACCACAGATAATACTCACAACTTTCGAGCTATAACGAACTGAGTAAAAAAATTCATTCTGCCAGTACCTCGCACGTAGTTTACATACGTATCAGTGCAGAAAGAATGCCAGCCGCTGTGGCCGAGCGGTTCTAAGCGCTTCAGTCTAGAGCCGCCGGGGCGCTACGGTCGCTGGTTCAAATCCTGCCTCGGGCATGGGTATGTGTCATGTCGTTAGGTTAGTTAGGTTTAAGTAGTTCTAAGTTCTAGGGGAATGATGACCTCAGAAGTTAAGTCCCATTGCGCTTAGAGCCATTTGACCATTTTTTTTGCAGAAAGAATGTATTTCTCAGTATAAACTATTTATGATTTAGTGTCAGCAGCACTATTAGTGGATTTTCTGAGGCTGCTGTTGACAACAGGAAAATATTGTACGAGGGCTATCCACAAAGTTCATTACGTTTTCGTTTGTGTCCGTTAGGGGCGGGGCTAGCGCGGCCATCTTGGTGTCATGGCATTCCGCCGCTCAGTCGGCATCCTGCCGTGCTAGTGAGAGGTTCGTGCTGCACTCCGTTGAGTTACTGTGACAGTTTGAAATAGCGTTAATTGAAAATGCCGCGAAGTGTGAAGTGCGTGCTGTAATAAGGTTTCTGACTGCAAAAAATTGTGCACCAATAGAAATATATCGGCAGCTTTGTGAAGTGTATGGGGACAACATAATCACTGAAGGTGGAGTGCGTCAATGGGTCATAAAATTTAAAAATGGCCGAACTAACGTTCACAACGAAGAGCGAAGTGGAAGACCCAGCATAGTGACTGCCGAACTTGTCGAAAAAGTCGATGCCGCGGTCCGTGAAAACCGTAATTTCACAATAACGGAACACTGAGTTTTCCACAAATTTCACGAAGTTTGTTGCACGAAATCATCACCGAAAAGCTGGGTTACCACAAATTTTGTGCAAGATGGATACCAAAAATCTTGACAGAGATTCACAAAAATCAACGAATGGCTGCAGCGTTAACTTTTTTGGACGCTAACGAGAAAGATGGCGACTCATTACTCGATCACAACGTCACTGGTGACGAAACATGGGTTAAGCATGTGAACTGCGAGATAAAATTGCAGTCAATGCAGTGGGGGCACACACATTCCCCCCAAAAACCCAAGAAATGCATGCAGACAATGTCGGCAAGGAATGTAATGGCGACTGTCTTTTGGGACAGAAAAGGTTGGATTTTTGTGGATTTCCTGGAAAGAGGCACAACAATAAACTCTCAAAGGTATTGCCAAACTCTGCACAACCTCAGAAGAGCAATACAAAACAAGCGCTGGGGAAAGTTGGGCTCAAAGATCTTGCTGATTCACGACAACGCCCGGGCCCACACGGCAAATGCCATTCGTGAAATTCTCGAATCTTTTAAGTGGGAGTTGTTTCCTCATCCGCCGTACATTCCCGACCTGGCGTCGAGCGACTTCCACTTATTCCCAGCAATGAAGAAGTGGTTGGCTATGCAGCGTTTTGATGACGACGCACAGCTTCAAGAAGAGGTAACCACATGGTTGAAGGCGCAGGCGGCCTAATTTTACGACGAAGGAATTTCCAAGCTCGTCCATCGCTACGATAAGTGCCTTAATTTAAATGGCAACTATGTAGAAAAGTAGTATTTAAGTGTGGCTTTCATCTATATATAATAAAAATATTTCCAATACTTTATTTATTTTTAATTCCAAAATGTACCTTGTTGATAGCCCTCGTACGATAGTGCAGAACGACACACACACACACACACACACACACACACACACACACACACACACACACACACACGCGCGCGCGCGCACTACTTCCTCTGTCTTTACAAGATCAGCAATAAACTACTGCGCCTGTCACATCGTCTGAATATTTAAGAATGATACCAGGGGATAAAATATGTAGAGCACGTAAAATCAGTGGAAGGTAGGGCGAGTTTTCACTTCAGCTGTCAGCTCGGTATTGCGCGTAGGGCTCAAGTATTCAGTTTGACTGAATACTTTAAAAGCATCTGGTTCTCCCCATTTCGAACACCACCTCTTTCATTTAACTGGTCCGTGAGAGAAGCATAAAAGTGTTCTATAACTTTGCATTACAGAAGGAAATAAGATTCATTAGCTGTAGTCTGAGAATGTGTACCTAACGGTCGGCCAGCTACTCGAACCATATTGTTTAGTCCCTGGCTCGTGCCGCCTTCCGTAGCAGTTGACCGCGAGAATAAATCCGTACCTTAATCGTAGACTGGGTTATCCTATTCTCACCTTAAAAATTTTTTTCGGTAAATGTTGTTGCTGGTTTCGTTAAGGAACACGGTTAATTGCAGATTAGAATTCCTGCGAAAAAAGAACTGCAATTATGTGTTCTTATCTTATTGAGTGAGTGATTTAACTAGAATTGATTCCACGCTAACCATCGTACCTCACTGAGGAACATGATGGATGAGTATAAAGAGCTATGAGAAAAACAAAACATATTTCCTGATAGCTGCACAGATAACCAAGAAAGATACCAAGGAACCATTGTCAAAAATACCGCATTGCCTTCTGACGTATTCGTAATGCATTCGCAATAGCCTACACGAGAACAGCCGTGCTTGTTTCAACCGTGAGTTTGCTAACCATCACAAGTTATTCAATCTCCCAGTTCGAGCTCTGCATTAGAGCCACCCGTATCGGAAGTCCAGCAAGGTTGAACTGCAAATACGTAGTAAAGATAGAATATGTGTCGTGATTGTAGAAGAGTTTCTTATGTTTTACGTGATTGCTACTTTATATCATTAATTACGGTCTTAAGATCAGTGGGTGCTAAAAATTGCATAAAGCATATATTTTGCCAAGCGGTGAGCCACAGCCCGTAAATAAGTCATGTTTAAGAACCACCCATAGCTGCCGATGAATTAGACTTAAAAGTGCTGTTCTCGCGCTAGAATTTAATCTGACTACATTCTGTTAGCTTAATGTGTAACAAACACGCCTAATAAATCAATTTTTCGCACTCCTGCTTCCCGCCACCATTAGGCTAAGACATGTGCAGTATCGCCTACAGCAAAAACGATTACGCGATAAGTCACACAAATCTGAAGGCTGTAAATTCAACTAAATACTTACGGATTACAATTACAAATATCCTAAACTGGAACCATCACATAGATAATGTTGTGGGAAGAGCAAACCAAAGACTGCGATTCATTGGCAGAATACTTACAAGGAGCAACAGGTCTACTAAACAGATTGTTTATACCACGATTGTCCGCCCTATTCTGGAGAATTGCTGTGCGGTGTGGGATCCGCATCAGGTGGGACTGACGGATGACATCGAAAAAGCACAAAAAAGGCGACTCGTTTTGTATTATCGCGAAATAGAGGAGATAGTGCCACAGACATTATACGTGAATTGGAATGGCAATCATTAAAACAAAAGCGTTTTTCGTTGCGACGAGATCTTCTCATGAAATTTCAATCACCAGTTTTCTCCTCCGATTGCGAAAACATTATGTTGGCACCTACCTACATAGGGAGAAATGGTCATCACGATAAAATAAGAGAAATCAGGGCTCGCACAGAAAAATTTAAGTGCTCGTTTTCCCCGCGGGCCGTTCGAGAGTGGAAAGGTAGAGAGACAGCTTGAAGGTGGTTCATTGAACCCTCTGTCAGGCACTTTATTGTGATAATCACGTAGCTGTAGATGCAGAGACGTGCGGTGAACACTACGTGGTTTTGAAATCCTGATGCCGTCTCAGAAAACATTGTGCTGAGGCCTACACAGTGTTACAGGAGACCTATTGAGTGTCTGTCCTTCCATGCAAAACAGCCCGAAGTTGGTCTGAGTTGTTTAAAGAAAGAGAAGTGTTGAAAAAAGGAAGGTGGACCCAGTGCTCAAGTTACTGCACTTACTGGAGAAATCATAGACTCCGCTGCTGTCACTGTGAGAAAGGGTTTCCGAATAATATTAAGAACGCTTTCTGAAATATTGAAAATTTCATTGCCTGACACACACGAGTTGGTGACACAAAATTTACAAGTGAGACGTGTCTGAAAGCGGTGGATCCCAAGACTGTTGATTCCCGAACAAAAGGGAAGTTGGTGTTAGGGTCCGGAGTTTCTTACAAAGGTAATCATTTAGATGCTGAGATCAAACGGCGAACACAGTGTGGAAATCTCCTTCACTAATCACCAAAAAAAGTGGTTGTTTCTGATGAAAAAGTTTTAGTCATCTCATTTCTTGGTCTTCGTGGTACGGTTTATCAGAATATTGTACGTGCTCACCCACCAGTAACAGGACATATGTAGTGAAGTCCTGAAAACCTTTGAAGTCCATACCCGGAAAGCTGGCTGGATGCTGCACAACGATAATGCACAGCCGCATATAGGAGTTGTCGTTACTGTACATCTTGCAAAAATCATCGTGAAGTCCATACCTCACCCTCCATATTGTCCTGATTTATCGCGGTGTTACTTATTTCTATTCCTTAAACTGAAGAAACGCTTTAGTGGGAGACGTCTTTGAATTATCATTAGCAATAGTGAAGGCTGCAGAGGCGATTCTCAAGGACCTTTTATAAAATTTTGTACAGCATGCCTTTGCAGACTGGCTGAAACCCTTGGACACGTGCATCACATCCAGTGGAGACTACTTTGAGAAGGAAAATCATAATTATGACCGGGAGTAAAGATATGTTTTTAGGGAAGCGGACTATTCTTTACTGAATATTCGCCGTCTTTTTCACTACCAGTTTCAATTAATCATTATTAAGTAACGTCAAATTAATTACATAAGCCTGTATGGTATCGTACTTACTGTGGTAAAATAAAAACTCCTTCGTCACTAAAACTGACGTCAACAATAAAATGTAAACAACAGTTAAACAACGTTAGTACACGTTCTGTATTCAGGTACCATGCTCCTCTGTGGAGTGTATCCTGCATACTGTAATTCTTTGACGCCAGAGTAAGAACGTTGCCATACAGGCCGAAGGAATAATTTTATGGTACGTGATGACATTGGTCGGAACTAGTACTGAATAAAAGTTTGTCCAATTAGCTTCTCTTGATGGGTCTTAAATTAGACTCTGAATAAAAACGTAAAATCGAAGTAATGGGAAATTTATTTCGCGGGCTTTTTACAAACCATTTTCAAATTTTTATGTTATGGGTACATATTCCAGTTGTACGTTGTCATTGTCAGCTGTTTTGAAGGTTTAGTTTATTGTTGACAGTCGAAAAGATTATACGTCTTCTAGAGAGTTCGGCGAATTTTTACTTTCGAAAAAGATGGAATAAAGAATTTGCATTAAATTTTGCTTGGAAATGAAATAAAGTTCAGCACCGCATTCGAAATGTTGACTGTGGGTTCTGGCGAATCTACTACGAGTAAGACAAGAGTTCGCGAGTGGTATAAAAGTTTCAAAGAGGATCGAGAAGATGTTGAAGACGACGATCGCCAAGGGCGCCCACGCACATCAGTTACTGAGGACGATGTAGAAGTAGTAAAGAAAATCAGCCGGATCACCATCAGAGAAGGTGCTGATGATGACGGCATACACTTTGTCACATGCTAAGCAATTTTTTTTTCTTCAGAGTTTTGGGCATGACACGTGTAGCAGCGAAGCTTATTTCGGAATTGTTAAATGTCGATCAAAAACGGCGTCGCGTAGATATTACCAATTCAAGTCAACAACGATTCAGAACTTCTAAAGAAGATTATACAAGGTGAAGAAACATGAGCATACGGATATGACGTCGAAACCAAGGCCCAAACGTCTCAATGGAACGCCTGAAGAGCCGAAACAGCAAAAAAAAAAAAAAATAAATAAATAAAAAATAAAAAAATAGACAAATCCGATCATATGTGAAGGTTCTTCTCCCTGCTTTCTTCTATGAGATAATGCATCATGAGTTGTTGCCTTATGGGTGCACGGTCAGGAAAGAATACTACCTAGAAGTTATGCGCCGTTTGCACGAAGCAGTTCGAAGAAAACGACCAGGATTGTGGCAGAACCACTCGCGGAAATAGCATCACGATAATGCTCTCACTCACACGTCAATACTCTTTCGTGATTTTGTGGCAAAAAACAAAAGCAGATATGTCTCCTCAGCCATCGTATTCGCGGGACAGCAAGGAGCTGAACACCGCAATGAAACGTTTATATCACTCGTGAACTCTTGTCTCACTTATAGTGCATTCACCAATAGCCATAGTCAGCATTTCGATTGCGATGCTGAACTTTATTCCATTTTCAAGCAAAGTTTAATGCAAATTCTTTGATTCATCTTTTTCGAAAGTTAAAATTCGCCGAGCACTAGCACAGTTCTTATATCCGAGGGGGGGAGTACTTTGAAGGGGACAATGTTGATATTGATGAACATTCTTTAAGAAAATCGTAAATTCCCCTTACTTTTGATCATATTTCGTATAATACGTAATTCTCGCGGTCGAAGACTGTAAACATTATCCAATTCAAAGTGCCCGTATCGCTGTGTCTACACTGCAACCACGTCACACTTTACCAGTGTGTGGCGTGTGTTCCCGTTGAGATGGCTACAACGTACTAAATCAGACAAGAGACCTTAAGGACAAACTTACGTGACGAAGTACAGTGACAGGTAATGCGTATACAAATACGACCATAGGTTCCTGAAACCGAGCGAGGTTGCGCAGTGGTTCAAATCCCCGTCCGAGCATCCAGATGTAGTTTTCCATGATTTCCCTAAATCTCTCCAGGCAAATGGCGGGATGGTTCCATTGAAAAGGGCAACCGGTTTCGTTGTCCACCCTTCGGTAGTCCGAGCTTGTACTGCATCTCTAATCAACGCGCTGTCGACGGGACCTTAAACCCTAATCTTCCTCCCTTCCGGAAAGCTCAAAAGGTGAATACTGCTGCCCTGGACTGCGCTGCTGGGACTGTTGGTGGGCAGGTGCATGGACGAGCAGCACGCGCACGTGCCGTGGTCGCCGCGTGCTGCCACCCACACCTCTGTGCGCTTCATATCGCGTGAGAACGTGTCACAGGGGTCTGCGACTCATAACCCATATAATTTTGTGGTGGAAACATTTTCGCAATGAAATGCAATATGAGCACACGGAACAAAACATGTGTAACCCCTCCCCCCCCCAGGAGACACCATGCTAACCGTCTGACATCACTTCCAGCTGCGATAACGGCCTAACTTCGGCGATGAAGGCCGTCCATCATTCTTCAGATACTTCATATGACGCTGAAGCCACTCGTTGATTTATACGTCCCACAGACCAACCAAAGTGCGGAGATGTGGACTGGTAAAAGTTTCATCCACTGTTCCAAATAGCTAAAGACCAGGCGCGGCTCGTGGTTTCCTGATGGGGAAGACTGCGACATTTATCAATCGGAACTAATCTAGACCTCGGGTTACGCTAATGATCTGCAGTGGAATTACGACAAAGATTTCAGGAGGGGGGAGGGAGGGGGAGGGCGAACACTATCACGCTCTAGCCAAACGTTTACATACTGTATCTTCTTTTGTTTCATGATCAACTACGAGATAACAACAAAAGCTAACTCCAAGATAAAACCTGTAGGTAGCTTACTTATCCCCCAACTTCACACTTTCCGACAATTTATAGCAACAAATCGTACTAAAAGACGCATTTTGGAGAGATCTTTAATGCAGTTTATGTTAGATTCGCTGCTTGCTTCAATTTTTTTGGTATTTTGATTTCTAATCTTCAGATGTTTAATGTTTTGTTCACTCGAATCGTGGTGTATGAGTTCGCGTGACGGAACATTGATGTTTCCACGACGCCACGAATCTTGTGCTGGGATAGGTTGACCTAAGCAATCCGAGCTACTGCCATGGAAATTTACAAATCATACATTTTATACTTGTATATTACAAAAATACGCATTTTAAGTGATGCAGTGCACCAACCACTCAGCTGCATTGTACATTGCTCTGTTAAAATTGCATGTATGCTCTTTCATGGATTTAAACTGTTTTAGTTCTTGATTCATGTTCACATCAGGTCTAGGCGCACCAAGTTCTTTCACTTCCATCCTGCCTGCATGTTCCAGAGTTTTACTAGATAAAGTGCACACTGAACTGATAGTGTGTTGTTTTCGAACTCTTGGTATGCTGCTGTTATTCGCAAGAAAGTAAAACTCACTAAACTGATGCATAATACACTCGCAAAGGGAGACGTGACGATAATAACCCGCAGTCAGCAAGCAAGGAAACCAAAGTAACGGGACATACTTCGAGCAAGGGATATAATTAGCGCATCTTTTTCTCCAATCATTTGTGAAACTTTCGCTAGGTGGTGATACGTTACCGTACTCCAGTGCACTTGGCAACACGTTTCCAAACTTATTCTAGCCGCAGGTAGAACAGCCAGTGGTAGAAACAAAAAAATGTCTAAAACACTTTCGAAACAATAACATAAAAAGTCAATTAAAGACGCATCAAAGCATCATAAAGATATACAAAGATAGAGATTCGATAGCGAAGTTTCAGCAACTCTGTTCATTCCCTTTTGACGTAAGCAGTGGAATGTGAAAAGTGTATGTAGGTCGTTAGGACACCGTTGGGCTGAAACACCAGAGCCTTCGGAGCTGTATTCCCAGGAAACTACGCTCCCAGGCCTTCGCTACATAGAGCTAAGGACGATTTCAAGGCGCAGCCTTAAGACTAGCTGCTGCATATTCGAAAAAAAAAAGCTTTGCATCATATATCAGCAGTTCCAAAAACGTTGACGCATTATCTAAATCCGTGTGGGAAATATGCTAATGTGTTCTGATGATTTAAGTTCTGTAATACGTTATAGATAAATTTATTTTAATAAATATTTTAGGCCTGCCCTAATTAAGAACCACACGTGACACAGACATTTTCTATGGGACTGAGATCTGGAAATTTAGCGGACCAGTCGAGCTGTGGCAAGGCGTCTTGAGCGAATGGTAGTGAAACCAGGTATGTGTGCGTGTAGCCCTAACATCTTGGCTGAGGCGAGTATCCACAGCATACTCATCAGGAAGGTGTGGAAGGAAGGACGACATTTGGTCACCAAGTATGTTGAAATAATATCGTTGGTGATGTTCACGTCAATGAGTTGACCCAAGTACGAAAAACACCCTTAAAGCATCAGAACCACGGCTGAATTACCGTCTCCATATGCTCCAGACCAAAATCCTCGTCGGTCCGTTCGTACTCTCGACACTTTCTATCTTTCGAAGATAGGCAAAATCACGACTCGTTGGACCACAGTGCACGCCTCCAGTTACTCACTGCCAAGTTGTTGTATTTCGTACACTGAAGATCTGTAGCTGAGTGCGCCATTGTATGCAACGGTCTTTAGCAATGAAAGTGTGGAGACGGGTACATCGCGGAATTTCTCTTCATAGCGTTCGCACGGAAGCTGGTAGAGATGCGCCAGTATTCAGTGACATAACAAATCAGACAACTTCATCCACTGTAGTCATGGACACGTCGAAACACAATAGCTCCTTTGTGCCATTGTGTCACGCCTCCATGTCGATCGCTCTTACTGCGCTCTTTCCTTAGACCCCATTGGGATGTCACACATACCTCTTCGATGCCATGACTTCATAATGGATCACGGTTTACTTATCAGGACTTACCTAGAACATTACTGTTAGGCCAACGGCCTACCGTTATGGCCAATTTTATGTATGCTTACACAGGGTTTTCCATGTGGAATGGTCAGTATTCAGGGATGTGACAGAAACGACCATTCGAAGCAAAAAGACCCAGTAAACATGAGCTCCAAAATGCATACCTCAAGATCTGTGAACAAATGCTTATAGCTCTTAAGGTATGCGATTAAGGGCCCATGTTTACTGGAGGTTTTTTTGTTGTTGTTGTGAATGAGTGTTCCTGTCACATTCCTGAATATTGACCATTCCTCATGGGTCACGCAGTATGTATGAAAACGTTGCAGAACTCGAGTGACGGTGCCTTCCATGAGGCCGGCGGACATTGGAGTACTGCAGTTGGCCGATGGCAGTGTGCTCTACGACAGCGGATCGATAATACGGCGGCAGCAAAGGAGCGCACGACTACGCTCGCTGAAGACATGAAGTGGCGTATAATTACGTTATATGCTCAGCTCATACTTGTATTGTGTAGCGTGAAGTTCAGCGCACCAGGCAAAGGCTCATATAACACTGACTGAAACTGAACTCAAAACATCAAGTAGATACAGACTGTCACAACAAAAGAAATGCACCGGTGTATATTGATTCGTAATATCTTAAAATTTGTGACGTAATTGCATTTTTCTCTTTTGTAACTGGTGGTCATTGAAGTTCTTTACATGATGAGATGGTTTAGTATGTAGTATTTCCCCCTGAACGATATTTTACTAGTGTGTGAGAAATATTTACGTGAAATCCTATTTTTTTTAAAGGATTTCATCTTGCTTTCAGCTGTTAGAATTTTATTTAGTGACTGTGATTTCGACATTAAGACGTTTTCAAGCATCTACAAAACGTAAAGAAAACAATTCACAGTGGGATTAACAATAGGTACAACAAACTTCGTAGTTTTTTAGACGTTCATATCCTGTACTTACAAGATTTTGACATACAGGCAGAGATAACAACGTAATATGCAAAACTGCAGGGTAACACTCGTCTCTCAATACTTCCTGCAAAACCTGACGTCATTTTGATGTCACGCATAATATCGACTACCGCAGGAAGTGCTATCGACTTTAGTTAGCGTTCGATGTGGGCCTCTCTCGCATGGGTAGCATCTCTCACATGTCCTTAGCGCCAGAAAACGCCAGCCGGAAACGCCATTGGTTTGAAGGAGGACTTGTAAGATGTTACCCAAGAAATATTTGTGACGAGGAACAGTGTCAGTGTTATTGTTCACGTTTCACTCGCAGCAATTTAAACTGTTCTCTAACCATACACTCGGAAATCCCCACATGTTCAGAAATAAACAGCCAAATGTTTACACCATCTTTCGTTCTCTAATCAGATAGAAATTTTAAATAACATTGAATATTGCATACATACTTGTATTACATTCATAAGAAAGTCCCAGAATGCGTTAACACGAAGATGTAAAAAAACATATTAGTATGTAGTGAGATGAGAACGTATGTTCTTAAACACTGAAAACTACTACATTATCCATTACGCTAGAGGCGATTCGTGTGATGTTTGTTTTAAGTGTCTGTTATCACAGCATCTCCTGAAAGCTTACATTGTTGGTGCGTTATTAACTAACATTTCATAATAAGGGGGACGTGTTTGCGATGTATTTTGAGTGCGCCGTTGCCTTAAAATGTCATACAGCAAGTTAAAATGCAAAATAACTAAATATACCAAAATAAGTATGTCACCTGCCGTATAGATTGCCGATATTGCGTTGGACCCCGCGTACGGCGCCAAAATAACGACACGATTGGAAGGAAGTGATATAAGGCGACTGTAAGCAAAAACTGCACGTCAAAGAACAATCGCAGCACATGAAATGGAATATCGACTAATATCGCTGAGTAGTTGTTCTTTGAAGAACAGGAAGTTTCATGGTTGTTCTTTGGTGTGCAGTTATCAGTATTACTTTATTATTTCTGCCTGTATATCAAAACCTTGTAAAGCAGAGATATGAATGTAAAAAAACTACAAAACTAGTTGTACCTAATGCCCACTGTAAGTTGTTCTCATTACATTGTACACTGAAGAGTCAAGAAACTGGTACACCTGCCTAATATCGTGTAGGGCCACGGTGAGCATGCAGAAGTGCCTCAACACGACGTGGCATGGATTCGACTAATGTCTGAAGTAGTGCTGGAGGGAATTGATACCATGAATGCTGCAGGTCTGTCCATAAATCCGTAAAGTACGAGGGGGTGGAGATCTCTTCTGAATAGCACGTTGCGAAACATCCCAGATATGGTCAATAATGTTCATGTCTGGGGAGTTTAATGGTCAGTGGAAGTGTTTAAACTCAAGAGTATTCCCTGAGCCACTCTGTAGCAGTTCTGGACGCGTGGGGTGTCGCATTGCCCTGCTGGAATTGCGCAAATCCGTCGGACTGCACAATGGATACGAATGGATGCAGGTGATCAGACAGGATGCTTACGTACGTGTCACCTGTTAGTCGTGTCTAGACGTATCAGGGGTCCTATATCACTTGAACTGCATACGCCCTACACCTTTACAGAGCCTCCACCAGCTGAACAGTCCCTTGCTGACATGGAGAGTCCATGGGTTCATGAGGTTGTCTCCATACCCGTACACGTCCATCCGCTTGATACAATTTGAAACGATGCTCGTCCGACCAGGCAACATGTTTCCAGTCATCAACAGTCCAATGTCTGTGTTGACGGGCCGAGGCGTGACGTAAAGCTTTGTGTCGTGCGGCCATCAGGGGTATACGAGTGGCACTTGTTGATGGCCCAGCACTGAAATCTGCAGCAATCTGCGGATGGATTGCACTTCTGTCACGCTGAACGATTCTCTTCAGTCGTCGTTGGTCCCGTTCTTGCAGGATCTCTTTCCAGCCGCAGCGAGGTTGGAGATTTGATGTTTTACCGGATTTCCGACATTCACGGTACACTCGTGAAATGGTCGTAGGGGAAAATCCGAACTTAATTGCTACCTCGGAGAAGCTGTGTCCCATCGTTCGTGCGCCGACCACGTTAAAACCCGCTTAAATTTTGATTACCTGCCATTGTAGCAGCAGTAACAGATCTAACAAATGCGCCAGAGAATTTTTGTCGTATATAGGCGATGTCGACCGCAGCGCCGTATTCTGGCTGTTTACATACATCTGTATTTGAATACACATGCCTATACCAGTTTCTTTGGCGCTTCAGTGTACTACGTTTCGAAGATACTTGAAAATGGTTTAATGCCGAAATTGCAATTGCAAAATGAAATTCTAAAAAGCTGAAAGCAAGGTAAAATACTTTAAAAAATTTATATAAGCTATGGAACCACTCTACAAGAAAATAATAGACTATTTATTTTGCGGAAGGGCTAGATGTTCCGTGAAAAGTTGTAGTGTAAGTAGCCGTGTATAGGAGCCTTCTCTCTACCCCATGCAGATACTAGAATATTTGAGCCCTTATCAGCTTTGAAAAGAGCAGTCACCACAGAATTTAATTTATGCGCCTCGTGAGTGGCAGTGAAGAGGTGAAGCTCCGTTTGCGAGACCCGGGTGAGTTGTGCAGAGCGGAGTCGGGCGGCGCCGGCTGCCTCCGGCTTCCCCTGCTCGCTCAGCTGCGCCGCGTGCCCGCCGCGGAGGTCGGCTGTGACGCACCAAACGCGGACACGGGAGACGGCGTGGGCCCGGCGCGCCTTACAAGCGCCGGCCTTGAGCCGCCCCCGCGGCGCGCCGCGCGCACCCACCGCCGACTCCAGTTGCGGCGGCTGGACTGCTCCGCGCGCGGCCTTCGCCACTCCAACCATTGTGGCCTGTCCCTCCCCCACACTGCTCTCCGGCGCTCTACTGCAATTACATCTATGCTCCGGAAGCCATCTTATAAAGTGGTTGGTCCCAATTTCATCTCGAAGGCCTTCGCCGAACATATGCGTAGTGCCAGGAAATCACACTTTGGTGCACAGCGCGTCTACATATTCGTATATACTCCGCAAGCCATTGTATTGTGTGTTGCAGATCGTGCCGTGTACCTTTTCTGTTCCGGTCCCAAACAGAGGGAGGGGAAAAAGACTGTCTATGTGTCGTCCCACTTTCTCTTATCAACGTGGTCCCTAAGCGAGAAGAACGCTTTCCCTGCAGGGATTCGCATTTGACTTCAAGAAGCATTCCGTAATGCTCGCGTCTTGATCAAACCTACGATTACCAAATCAGGCTACCCGCCTCTGAATTGTTTCGATCTCTTCCTTTAATCCAGCCCGATGCGGATCACAATCACTGTAGCAGAATAGGTCTATTAGTATCCTCTGTTCCGGTCTCCTTCACAGACGAACCACACTTTCTCGCAATAAACCGAATTCGACCATTCGCCTTCCCTAGTGCACTCCTTGCACACTCGTTCCATTTCATTGATAATTAATCGATATGACAGTCTCAAGCAGCACACTGCTAATGCTGTATTCGGACATACAAGTTTATTTTTCCTTGTCATATGCATTAACTTACATTTTTCAACATTTAGCAAGCTCCCATTCATCACACCAACTAGAAATTTTGTCTGAGTCATCTCGTATCCTCCTGCAGTCACTTGACGACGACGCTTTCCAATACACCACGTCATCATCAGCAAACAAGCGAAGATTTCTGCCCACCCTATCCGCCAGGTCATTTATGTATACAGAGAATAATACTGGTCCTATCACACTCGCTTAAGGCACTCCTGATGACACCCTAGTCACTCATGAATACTCGCCGTCGAGGGTAGCGTATTACGCTATAATGATTAAGTTGTCCTTAAGTCACATGTCTGGGAACCTAATCCGTATGCTCTGACCTTCAACAGTCTGCAGTGGGACACAGTTCCGAACGCTTTTCGGAAATATATATATGGAATCTGCCTGTTTCCCTCCAAACATTGTTCGCAGGATACTGTGTGAGAAAAGAACAACTGACAAGCAGGGGCGATGCTTTCTAAAAACGCGCTCATTTGTGGACAGAAGCTTTACCATCTCAAGGAGCGGTATTATACTCCAGTTAAGAATACGGTCAAGAATTCTGCTGCAAAAAATGTTAAGGATGTTGTTCTGTAATTTTGCGGTTCCATTCATTCACCGTTTTTATATAAAGGAGTCAGCAGCACTTTTGTCGAGTCGCTTGGGACTTTGCGCTGGTCGAGAGGTTTGCAATAAATGAGAGCTACGTAAGGGGGCAATGCCGCATGTGGGATTCTGTACGACGATTAAAAGACGGTATGTTTGTACGATCCTCCTGCGTGAATAATTTCGTAAACGCGAAATTTCGAACTTCAGCTTTTATTTTGCTCTCTTCTGCTGCCATACCAGATTGCTCAACAAATAACTGCATAGACGCCTTTCTACCTGCTTAGCGATTTTACAGAGGACAAGAATTTTCTGTGCCTCTCAGCAAGATCATTTAACAAAGGCATGACATTGGAAGATGCTGTATGCTTCGCGCAACCATCTCTGAACAGACGCACGAATATCCACTTTCGCCTGTCGTCATTTGTGCGTTTCTTTTGAGCTGAGAATGCAGAACACTCTGTTTCCCGTAATTGGAACTGGATGGGCAACTCAGTGACGCATTCAATTTTGCAGGTACGGATCCCAGATTGACCTACACATACTAGCTGAACTAGGGTTTTGTAAGCTTCCTCCGCCGTGTGGGGACTAAAATACCTCACAGTCCTTCCAAATAACCTGGCATCTGCCTTACCAGCGGTCAGGTTTATGCTAGGCATTACTCTTTAAATCACTCAGTACGCATATTCCCAGATATTTAGTGCATGCCACTGTTTCCAGTGATTGTTCTGAAATACGTTACGTTAGTTCATGTTCAGTCAACTGCGCTCTCTCTCTCTCTCTCTCTCCCCGAATGAATATTATATATATATATATATGTGTGTGTGTGTGTGTGTGTGTGTGTGTGTGTGTGTGTGTGTGCGTGTGTGTGTGCGCGCACACAGAAGAAGAGCAAAATAAAAGCTGAAGTTCGAAATTTCGCGTTTATTCACGCAGGAGGATCGTACAAACATACCGCGCGCGCACAGGAGGAGGAGGATGTTCTACGGTGGTGATGTTTCGTATGGGAAAACTTGCAAAACTGTAACTAAATCAGAATATCCAGCAGAAGATGACGCTTGGTGCAGCGAATGGCAGTTTACCCTCAATGTAAACAAATGTATCATATAATTATTGTTCGATTACACTGTAGGTGATCATTAAATGGAGACAATAACAAACGTACAATATCTTTTAGTAATCGTCCCGTGATTCTTGTGCAGTTTTGTTTATACATACGAAAATGAAGGCTTGGTGTATTCTGCTTGAAATTTACATGAATTACTATGGTAAAAAGCATTTTACTATTTCACTTTAATAATACTGTCATAATGATTTAGGTGGTTGTCTGTCGTCTGCAAAGATCCAGCAATGTAACTACACTTCTGGATTTCAGCGAGAGGCTTTAGTGGCGGACTAGAACAGCCTCTTAAGTATTTCCAGTTAGTCGTTTGTTTGAGGATGCACCAGAAACGCAAAATATTTTCCCTGGGGGGGGGGGGGGGGGAGGAGGGTGCTGGAAATTAAAAAAGAAAACCTGGTGTAGTGTAGTCTGTTTCAAATTGCAAAATTCTGCATAAAAATTATTCACATTAAATATTTTTAACTATTTTGAAATCAAAGGTTACCTAGAAAATCGTAAGTAAGAGGATCTTTCGAGCTGATTTTATGACATGCGTGAGAACTTCGTTCCTGTAGTTATTTGATTCTACGGAGACATTCTCTACGTGGCCAACAAATTTTCACCTTAGAATAGTACGAGAACATGCGGACATCCCTGACACGTCGTTAATTCGCTGTGGTTCTGTTGCTCCCCGGTTTTATTATAAATTCAGTCACTCGTTGACCACGATGGCACCGAAACAGAGGACGACCGAAGAAAGGCAGAAATACTGAATTCAGTGTTCCGAAACTGTTTCACTGCGGAAAATCGTAACACGGTCCCTGACTTCAGCCGTCGCACGGACGCCAAAATGGAAAATATTGAAATAAACGATATCGGAATTGAAAAACAACTGCTATCACTTAGTAGCGGAAAAGCATCCGGACCAGACGAGATACCCTTAAGATTCTACAGTGATTATGCTAAAGAACTTGCCCCCTTTCTATCAGCAATTTATCGTAGATCGCTGGAAGAACGTAAAGTACCTAGCGACTGGAAGAAAGCGCAGGTCGTTCCCATTTTCAAGAAGGGTCATAAATCAGATTCGAATAATTATAGGCCTATTTCGCTTACGTCAATCTGTTGTAGAATAATGGAACATGTTTTGTGTTCTCGTATTATGACGTTCTTAGATAATACAAATCTCCTTCATCATAACCAACATGGATTCCGCAAACAGAGATCATGTGAAACTCAGCTCGCCCTATTTGCCCAAGAAATTCACAGTGCCGTAGACACTGGCGAGCAGATTGATGCCGTATTCCTGGACTTCAGGAAGGCAATTGACACGGTTCCGCACTTACGTTTAGTGAAAAAAATACGAGCTTACGGAATATCGGACCAGGTTTGTGATTGGAATCAGGATTTCCTAGAAGAACGAACACAACATGTCATTCTTAACGGTTCAAAATCTGCAGATGTAGAGGTAATTTCGGGAGTACCGCAAGGAAGCGTGATAGGACCTTCATTGTTTACAATATACATAAATGACTTAGTTGACAACATCGGTAGCTCCGTGAGGCTATTTGCAGATGACACGGTTGTCTACAAGAAAGTAGCAACATCAGAAGACTCGTACGTACTCCAGGAAGACCTGCAGAGGATTAATGCATGGTGCGACAGCTGGCAGCTTTCCCTAAACGTAGATAAATGTAATATAATGCGCATACATAGGGGCAGAAATCCATTCCAGTACGATTATGCCATAGGTGGTAAATCATTGGAAGCGGTAACGACCGTAAAATACTTAGGAGTTACTATCCGGAGCGATCTGAAGTGGAATGATCACATAAAACAAATAGTGGGAAAAGCAGGCGCCAGGTTGAGATTCATAGGAAGAATTCTAAGAAAATGTGACTCATCGACGAAAGAAGTAGCTTACAAAACGCTTGTTCGTCCGATTCTTGAGTATTGCTCATCAGTATGGGACCCTTACCAGGTTGGATTAATAGAAGAGATAGACATGATCCAGCGAAAAGCAGCGCGATTCGTCATGGGGACATTTAGTCAGCGCGAGAGCGTTACGGAGATGCTGAACAAGCTACAGTGGCGGACACTTCAAGAAAGGCGTTACACAATACGGAGAGGTTTATTATCGAAATTACGAGAGAGCACATTCCGGGAAGAGATGGGCAACATATTACTACCGCCCACATATATCTCGCGTAATGATCACAACGAAAAGATCCGAGAAATTAGAGCAAATACGGAGACTTACAAGCAGTCGTTCTTCCCAGGCACAATTCGTGAATGGAACAGGGAAGGGGGGATCAGATAGTGGTACAATAAGTACCCTCCGCCACACACCGTAAGGTGGCTCGCGGAGTATAGATGTAGATGTAGACTTCTAAATCAACTTGTGGCATACTGTAGTTGTAGTACTATGCTTTTAAAAAGCCACATTACACCATACAGCTGTGGAGGGCAAAAGGCAGGCTGAGGCCGGGAAGGTTGGTGAGTATCCATTACATTAGTTTCCTATGTCGCCAAGATACCTCACTAGCACGCGACATGGCTTATTAAATGCGTTTTTACACGGCACGCAACAGTACCCGTTATGTACTACTGACGTGAACACAGACCTCGTGAAACATGCAAGCGAATCGTAAACAACTACGTCGAACATGTATACTTATTACTCACGATCAGGAGAGTATATAGAAAATATTAGTCAACATTAGGTACTTGAATTTTTTCTGGAGGATCTGTCGTTATTCTGGAGGTAATTAAAGGACGTTGTGAAAATAACTCCAAACAGAATTCTTAGTATCACTGACGCTATGTCTGTATTAAAGCCAGTGAAGAACACGGAACTGGAGAATGTCTTAGAATAATTCTATAATCGCAATAGAATAGTGGATTCAGTGTTACATTAACGATAAGCTCATAGAAATGACTTCACTGAAACAAGATACAGCGAAATAATGGATGTACTGGCGAAGAAAGGAACATTACCAGAGAGACATCTAAATGTAATATTATCCCTCAAAGAAGTTCATGACATCACAAAGTCCTACATTATAAAGTCATATATACCGCCTTCCAGAATGCGCAAAAGAAGCAGTTGCCGATGTTAAAAACCATCTATTTGCTTGCCATCTATCAAGGATTCAATAAGAATAGCCAATGAAGAATCTAAAGAAGTAAAATGTAAGTCTCAGTGCTTCAGTATCACTTCTTAGGTTCAGGACTCCATGTAGATATATATATATCTGAAACAAAACAAAATCAATTAATGAAAACCTGAATGGACAGCATCTAAAATAATTCAATTGCTGAAAATCGGAATGGACGTATTGTGAAAGGAGGCGATAAGATGGACCATCGATAAAAGCAAATCAAGGCAATAAAATGTAGTGGAATGAATCGGGTGACGCTGAATTTGATTAGGAAGTAATGCAGTAAAAATCGTACATGCCTTTTGGTATTTGGACACTAATTTAAATGATGGATTAAGTAAAGAGGATATAAAACACAAACCGAAATAGCAACAAAAGCGTTTCTGAAAAACAGATACTTGGTAATACTGATCATAAATGTAAATGTTAGGCACTGTTTTTCTGGACGTTATTCTCTTGAGCTTAGTCATGTCCGGAAGTGAAATGTGGACGACAAACAATTCAAGTGATAAGAGTTTAGCTTCTAAAATGGGGTGCTGCAGAAGAATGCTTAAAAGTAGATGAATATATTGGATAACCGACAAAGAGGCGCTAAATCTAATCAGGGTTATAATTTGACCAAAAGAAGGGTGATGGACACATTCTGAGACAGCAAGGGACCGTCAATTAGGTCGGTAGAGAGAGAGAGAGAGAGAGAGAGAGAGAGAGAGAGAGGGGGGGGGGGGATAAAAATTATAGAGCACCAAGGCTTGGCTACAGACACAGAGACGAACGGGCTTGTACAGGATAGCGACAGCAAACCAATCTACTGGTTGATGACTGATGCCGTCGCCAACAGTCCCGTGGGGACAATTCGATGACACAACATTTGCAACATTTCTTTTTTTAGTGTGACAATATGTTGTTATTATGATCTTCAGTCCTGAGACTGGTTTGATGCAGCTCTCCATGCTACTCTATCCTGTGCAAGCTTCTTCATTTCCCAGTACCTTCTGCAACCTACATCCTTCTGACTCTGCTTAGTGTATTCATTTCTTGGTCTCCCTCTACGATTTTTACCCTCCGCGCTGTCCTCCAATACTAAACTGGTGATCCCTTGATGGTTCAGAGGGTGTCCCACGAGCCGATACCTTCTTCTTGTCAAGTTGTGCCACAAACTCTTCCCCAATTCTATTCAATACCTCCTAATTAGTTATGTGATCTACCCATCTAATCTTCAGCATTCTTCTGTAGCACCACATTTCGAAAGCTTCTATTCTCTTCGTGTCCAAACTATTTATCGTCCATTTTTCACTTCCATACATGGCTACACTCCATACAAATACTTTCAGAAACGACTTCCTGACACTAAAATCTATACTCGATGTTAACAAATTTCCCTTCTTCAGAAACGCTTTCCTTGCCATCGCCAGTCTACATTTTATATCCTCTCTACTTCGACCATCATCAGTTATTTTGTTCCGCAAATAGCAAAACTCCTTTACTACTTTAAGCGTCTCATTTTCTAATCTAATTCCCTCAGCTCTACCCGACTTAATTCGACTACATTCCATTATCCTTGTTTTGCTTTTGTTGATGTTCATCTTATATCCTCCTTTCAAGACACTGTCCATTCCGTTCAACTGCTCTTCCAAGTCCTTTGCTGTCTCTGACAGAATTACAATGTCATCGGCGAACCTCAAAGATTTTATTTCTTCTGCGTGGATTTTAATATCTACACCGAATTTTTCTTTCGTTTCCTTTACCCTTGCTCAATATACAGATTGAATAACATCGGGGAGAGGCTACACCCCTGTCTCACTCCCTTCCCAACCACTGCTTTCCTTTCATGGGCCTCGATTCTTATAATTGCCATCTAATTTGTGTACAAATCGTAAATAGAATGAGATTTTCACTCTGCAGCGGAGTGTGCGCTGATATGAAACTTCCTGGCAGATTAAAACTGTGTGCCCGACCGAGACTCGAACTCGGGACCTTTGCCTTTCGCGGGCAAGTGCTCTACCATCTTAGCTACCGAAGAACAACTCACGCCCGGTCTCATAGCTTTACTTCTGCCAGTATCTCGTCTCCTACCTTCCAAACTTTACAGAAGCTCTCCTTCGAACCTTGCAGAACTAGCACTCCTGAAAGCCCCCAGGCTGTGGCTAAGCCATGTCTCCGCAGTATCCTTTCTTTCAGGAGTGCTAGTTCTGCAAGGTTCGCAGGAGAGCTTCTGTAAAGTTTGTAAGGTTGGAGATGAGATACTGGCAAAAGTAAAGCTGTGAGACCGGGCGTGAGTCGTGCTTCGGTAGCTCAGATGGTAGAGCACTTGCCCGCGAAAGGCAAAGGTCCCGAGTTCGAGTCTCGGTCGGGCACACAGTTTTAATCTGCCAGGAAGTTTCAAATTGTAAATAGTTTTTCGCTTCCTGTATTTTACCCCTGCGACCTTCAAAATTTGAAAGAGAGTATATCAGTCAACATTGTCAAAAGCTTTCTCTAAGTCTACAAATGCTAGAAACGTAGGTTTGCCTTTCCTTAATCTAGTTTCTAATATAAGACGTAGGATCAGTATTGCCTCGCGTGTTCCAATATTTCTACGGAATCCAAACTGATCTTCCCCGAGGTCGGCTTCTACCAGTTTTTCCATTCGTCTGTAAAGAATTTGCGTTAGAATTTTGCAGCCGTGACTTTTTAAACTGATAGTTCGGTAATTTCCACGCTTTCTTTGAGATTGGAATTATTATATTCTTCTTGAAGTCTGAGGGTATTTCGCCTGCCTCATACATTTTGCTCACCAGATGGTAGAGTTTTGTCTGGGCTGGCTCTCACAAGGCCGTCAGTAGTTCTAATGGAATGTTGTCTACTCCCGGGACCTTGTTTGGCCTTAGGTCTTTCACTGCTCTGTCAAACTCTTCACACAGTATCATATCTCCTATTTCATCTTCATCTACATCCTCTTCCATTTCCATAATATTGTCCTCAAGTACATCGCCCCTGTATAGACCGTCTATATACTCCTTCCACCTTTCTACTTTCTTTTCTTTGCCTAGAATTGGGTTTCCATCTGAGCTCATGATATTCATTTAAGTGGCTCTCTTTTCTCCAAAGGTCTCTTTAATTTTCCTGTAGGCAGTATCTATCTTATCCCTAGTGAGATAAGCCTCTACATCCTTACATTTGTCCTCTAGCCATCCCTGCTTAGCCATTTTGCACTTCCTGTCGATCCCAGTTTTGAGACGTTTGTATTCCTTTTTGCCTGCTTCATTTACTGCATTTATATATTTTCTCCTTTCATCAATTAAATTCAATATTTCTTCTGTTACTCAAGGATTTCTACTAGCCCTCGACTTTTTACCTACTTGATCTTCTGCAGCCTTCAGTACTTCATCCCTCAAAGCTATCCATTCTTCTTCTACTGTATCATTCTCCCATTCGTGTCAATTGTTCCCTTATGCTCTCCCTGAAACTCTGTACAACATCTGGTTTAGTCAGTTTATCCAGGTCCCGTCTCTTTAAATTCCCACGTTTTTGCAGTTTCTTCAGATTTAATCTACAGTTCATAACCAGTAGATTGTGGTCAGAGTCAACATCTGCCACGAAAAAGTGCTCCCCGAATTGATACACAGTCATTTTTTAGCGTCAAACTACATCAAGGCTTTAACATCTTTTGTACCAAAGAAGTTGATGTATCGTTGAAAGTTTTTCCGCCTGATTTACGGCCTAATTAAATAACCTTTGCTCCGACGACGCAAGCTGCGCCAACATCGCATACTCCTTGGCTCGGTGACAATAGTTTACTGGGGACTAGTAGGTAATTGAGAATTGCTAATTAATTTTTGTATGCCTTCCATCTAAAAGTAACGTAACACGGACAAAAATGAAATTAGGTAGCTTTGAGACAACTGCCTTTGCGCATCTGATGTGTGTGATACAGTCTTGCTCCCCAATTTTGTTACCTTTGTGGGCCCTCTGGGTCTGTAACTAAAAGCGGCAATAAACACGTAATCCGAAAAGGCGTTGCCACAGGTCCGCCGAAGTTGAGTCCCTCGCGGCAAGCATCATTCCTCCGCGTCTCAAAATGGCTCTGAGCACTACGAGACTCAACTGCTGAGGTCATTAGTCCCCTAGAACTTAGAACTAGTTAAACCTAACTAACCTAAGGACATCACAAACATCCATGCCCGAGGCAGGATTCGAACCTGCGACCGTAGCGGTCTTGCGGTTCCAGACAGCAGCGCCATTAACCGCACGGCCACTTCGGCCGGCTCCTCCGCGTCTCGTGGCGGTCTGTAACTCCTCATGTGGGACGCACTCGGGCGGGAAAGTTGGTGCGTTATTATCGGTTAGAAAGACGGGAGACACAGCAGGGCAGGCGACCAGCCAGCCCTTTGGGCGCAGCCAGGCGTAGGCGACTTTCAGCAACCTGCGGTTTCGTGTCCCCTTCCCCCCTCTACTCCGCCACAGCGACACCGGCCAACCGTCAGCCTCTCCTTCGAGGCACACCCTTTCGTCTCCTGCAGGTAATGAATACACTACATCTAAGGCGAAACCGGCAGAACCGTATTACGACCCTGCTTTGAGAGAAATATTACATCAAGCAAATAATGCTATGCCGTTTCTAAAAATTGCTTTCCCATCTAATCATAAAAATCATCTTCACATGTATACACCAACTCATCCTTTCCAAGAACTTAGTCATGAATCCATATGAGCTGATGATTAAAAGTTATTCTCCGGGTAGGTGAAAGAGTTCCTTTTTATGATCTGTTTAGATACAACGAATTCTCATTACTTACGAAATGTGATAATTATGGCCTGTTAACTCACCCAGGTAGGAAAACCGGGAAGGACTGCACCAGTGCGGGTTTCATACACTTCGTTCACTGGTAGAACACAAGTTTGCACAGTTTCGATCGAAAAGCAGCCAATAACTCCCCTTTTTAATTAATTGAAAGCCCAAGCAATGAGACTCGTTTAAAATTCAATGCCAGTTCAAATAATTTACAGAAAATTTGAAGTTAACTTTAACCCAAGAAGACTTAATATTCTTTGAGGCAAGATACGCCCTACACAAGACACAGAAAGAAATAAAAGTGACGTCGTAATAAGGGCAGACGTAAATCTAAACAAAAGGACCACAACAGGTCAGAAGGATCTTAATTACCAAATGGTGAAGATAAAACATGATTTGAACGTGACTGATAAAAAAACTAAAACCATACTTAAAACAATGAAAAGCAGTTTAACACCATTATCTAAGCAAGATAATTTTGAGCGCAGAAACACACATCAGTGGAAGATTTAACACATTTTCCAATAACACAAGAATAATTAAGTTACAACAGATGAAGGTATATGTTGGGATCCCAGCGCACATCCAAATATCCTTGGTGATTGCCACAAGCTAACGGATACAAATTCAGAATTAATCTTGGTCACAATAATTATTGCTTAATGGCCCGTTTCGGCCTTTTAGGGCATTATCAGATTTTCTACAAACAGAGGAGAAAGCAGTATATATATATATATATATCAAAGAAACGTCTACGAACTATTTGGAAGAAAAGCTTGATGTTATGGTGTAAAATAAGTATACGTCAAATCACGCTAAACATGGCGTGTACCTATGCAGAAAGTGTGAACTAATAAGAAAACTTTTATAATGTTACTTAAAATCCGTCTTGATTGCAAATTTATTTATTTTTTTTTATTATTCATATGACCGGTTTCGGTTCATTCAGAACCATCTTCAGATCTGATATTTCAGTTACAGGAGTAACCCGCCCAAATCCAGCAACTTTCACATGCTACGATGTGACGTAGCATGTGAAAGTTGCTGGATTTGGACGGGTTACTCCTGTAACTGAAATATCAGATCTGAAGATGGTTCTGAATGAACCTAAACCGGTCATATGAATAATAAAAAAAAATGCAATCAAGACGGATTTTAAGTAACATTATAAAATTATTGATTGCTGTTATCCCATAAAACATTGTCTGTTTTTGCAAAATAATAAGAAAACGTTCAAATAACAAGGAATTGGTACCATACGAGGGGCAAAATAAAAAGTGCAGACCTTACCTTCGATGCACTTCAAAGGTTTTCTCAGAAACACGCCCTGTTTAGCGCGATCTTGACGTAAACTTATTTTACAGCATAACAGCAAACGTAAGTTTTCGTTCTAATGATTCGTAGACAACCTTTTGATGTTTGTATTTCGAGATGTACATGAAGGGACCATACCTCTCGCTATTCATTTTTTTCTTTCTTGGCAGTCTGTAGAACATATGATGACGCCCAAAAAAGGCGAAAGCGTCATTAAACAGTAATTATTGCAACCAGGTCTGTTTCTCTCCCAAAAAATCTGATAGAGGGATGGGTTTTTAATTTAAGTGGTCTGTTGACTCATTAGCCTTCAAACATCGATTTTACACAAATGCTGCATTTTACTGTTAAATGGCCTTCTTCGGTGTAGAACACATGCACGCCCGCATTTTAGAATGATTTTTATTCGCTTTCAACCGTTCGAGATATGGTTTTTCCTTTCTAAGACCGTCTGCTTACGAGATGCTCAACCGGTTGATTTGCGTAAGACGTAACGAGCATTTTATTTTCAGAATGGATCAATATGGAAGAGAGTTGTCAGCAGTTGACGGTAAGCGGAAAGGCAAGTAAGTTCGTTGCCTGGTTAGTGTTCTTAAACCTCGTATCAAGCGAGATAGTGAACCAAAGATTGTGAAACGATTACTCAGTGATACAGAGGGTTCAGATCAAATACAGCATCAATCGCTATCGTAGTAGTAAACTGTCGTAGCCGTGCCGGAAAAGAGCTGGAGCTCCAAGCGAGAATTGAAAGCACTGAAGCTCACATCGTTAAGGTGCTGAAAACTGGCTAAAACCGGAGATAATTTGACACGAAATTTTGACAAAGTACCTAACCCTATTCCGAAAAGATACATTAAATGCAGATGGTGGTGGAGTGTTTATCGCTGTCAGTAGTTTAAATTGAGATGAAATTAAAGCAGATAGTTCCTGTGAGTTAGCATGGTAAAAATACTTGTCATCGAGAACAAATCAATAGTTGGTTCCTTTTAAAACTCCTCCCCCCCCCCCCCCCTCCAAACCCCAAACTCAGACGATACAGTTGCTTAACATTGAAAAGAAAACTAGTCTCACTTGTAATAGATATCCAACTCATACAGTTATAGTTTCTGGTGACTTCAATCTACCATCGATATGTTGACCAAAATGTATGTTTAAAGACGGTTGTAGACATACAACGTTGTCCGAAATTGTACTGAATGCTTTCTCAAAAAATTATTTTGAACAACTAGTTCAGGAGCCCACTCGAAGTGTAAATGGTTGCGAAAATGTACTTGACCTCTAGCAACAAATAATCGTGAGCACACAGGGAGCATCATGACGGATACACGCATTAGTGACCACAAGGTCGTTGTAGCGGGTAACATGCAGATCTACCAAAAATAAACGCAAAAATATTATTGTAATTTAAAAAAGCGGATAAAAATTTGACATCCTCCTAAGAAACCGTTTCCGTTCCTTTCGAACTACCTACTTATGCGTAGACCAGATGCAGCTTAAATTGAAGGAAGTAGTATCGACAACAATGGAGAGATTTATACCAAATAAAATAATAAGAGAAAACGGATTACCCGTTGTACACAAAAGAGAATACTGTTGCAGAATAACGAAGAAGCATACCAAATATAAAGAACACAAAATCGCCAATATTGGCAATTTTTTACTTAAGCTTAAAACTTTGCGCGGACTTCAATGCGAGATGTTTTAATAGCTTCCATGAGGAAATTCTGTCTCACAATCAGGCAGAAAATCCGAAGAGATTCTGGTTTGATGTATAGAACACCAGCGGCAAGACACAATCAATACCTTCACTGCGCGATAGTGGTTGTTAAATTACCGATGACAGCGCCACTAAAGCGGAGTTACTAAACATGGTTTTCCGAAAATCATTCGACAAAGAATACCAAATAATATTATAAGAACTGCTGTCAAAACGAATAACTTAGAAGCAGATATCCTCGGTATAGGGAAGTCACTTAATAAAGACAAGTCTTACGGTCTAGATTCTATACCAATAAATTTGATTTGTTTCAGAGTTTGCTGGTTCAATAGCTCCATACTTCGGTCCCATATACAACAGTCGCTTGTCGAAAGAGATCCGTACCTAAAGATTGGAACGTTGTATCGTTCACACCAATACTCAAGGAGAGAAATAGGACTAATTCGCTGAGTTACAGACCCACATTACTGCCGGTTATTTCTTGTAGGATTTTGAAGCATATATTGTGTTCGACCATTATAAATTACGTCAAAAGAAGTGATCCATTGACACATGGCACGCATTCAGGAAATGTTGCCCGTGTACAACGTAACTAGCTCTTCATTCCCGTGAGATAATGGATTTTATCGACAGGGGATTTCAGATTCATTCCATATTTCTATATTTTCAAAAAGCTCTTGATACCATTCCTCACAAGCAGCGTCTAATCAGATGCTGCGTCTATGGAGTATCGTCTGAGTTGTGACACTCCATTCGTGATTTCCTATCGAAGTTCACAGTTAGTAATAATCGGCGGTAAATCATTGCGCAAAAACAGAAGTGATGTCTGGTGTTCTTCAAGGAAGTGTTTATAGGCTCTGTGCTGTTTCTATTCTACGTGTTCTGAGCAGCCTTCTTAGATTATTTGCAAATAATGCTGATATTTATCTTCTAATGAAATCATCAGATGATCAAAACCAGTTCCAAAGTCATTTATAAAAGATATCTGTATGGTGAGAGAAGTGGCAGATGACTATAATAAGCGTGAGATGTCATCCATATGAGTACTAAAAGAAAACCGTTAAATTTCGTTTATACGATATCACACAAGTCTAAAGGTTGCCAGTTCAGCTACATACCTAGGAATTAAAATTATGAACCACTTAAATTGGAAAAATTGCAGCGATAATGTTGTGGGGAAATGGAACCAAAGACTGCGATCTATTAACAAAACACTTAGAATATGCAACAAATGTACTAAAGAGATAGCCTACAATATGCTTGTTCGTCCTCTTCTGGAGTATTGCTGTGTATGTCTGATCCGCATTACATAGGACTGACTGAGGACATTGAAGTAGTTCAAATAAGGGCAGCTCGTTCTGTATTATCGCGAAATAAGTGTGTTGAGTCATGGATATGATCAGGAAGTTGTGGTGACAACGATCAAAACAAACGAAATTTCAATCACTAACTTTCTCGTCTGTTCAAAAATGGTTCAAATGGCTCTTTAGCACTATGGGACTTAACATCTGAGGTCATCAGTCCCCTAGATCTTAGAACTACTTAAGCCTAACTAACCTAAGAACATCACACACATCCATGCCCGAGGCATGATTCGAACCTGTGACCGTAGCGGCGCGCGGTTCCATACTTAAGCGCCTAGATAAGCTTGGCCCCACCGGCCGGCTTCTTGCATGTAATCAAAAATATTTTGTTGCTGCCCGCCTACACAAGGAGAAATGGCCATTGTAATAATATATATCTAAGCTCTCACGGGAAGATTCAAGAGTTGGTTTTTTGCCGCACGCTTTTATAGTGTGGAACAGTAGAGAAATAGTGAGATTTTCAGTCTGCAGCAGTGTGTCCGCTGACATGAAACTTCCTGGCAGACTAAAACTGTGTGCCGGACCGAGACTCGAACTCGGGACCTTTGCCTGTCGCTGGCAAGTGCTCTACCAACTGAGCTACCCAAGCACGACTCACGCTCCGTCCTCACAGCTTTAACTCCGCTTGAAGGTGGTTCGATACTGTCAGGCATTTACAAGGGAATTACAGAGTAATCATGTACAAGCAGATGTAGATAATGCTTGTTAATATTGCCGTTCAACATTTCGCAAAAAAAAATAAGTGGTCAATTTCAACACGCCAGATACCATTGCCACGTGCAGCAATCTTTCGCCTACACTACTAAGATTAAACGCGATTGTTCTTCCCCCTATACTACATGGAAGAGATACGGGAGGGAATTATGGTTGTCGTAAGTGGTGCGGTATACGGATTTCGAACTATTGGAAGGGTCTTAGAAACCCCATTTCAAATGTGTATAGGCACTCAGCTTTTGTGGAAGTAAGTAAACAGTAGAAAGTATGGGTACAACGACGGAATCTGGCACGAGAGCGCCACTTATTGGTATTTGCCTAGCAATAACTGATTATGGCTGCTTTCTCTTTACATTTTAGCACATTTCTGGAATGTTTTTGCGAAATACTTCCAAAGGGGATTAACGGGCGTTATATCATCTGTATGCCAAAGGATAAATCATTCGATTAAAAGCGAATATTTGAATCTGTATCTCGGTTGATACAAGAATGAAGAGTATTAACCATACAGCAAAATTACGTGCTTGCTCCGCATGCTATCATTTTCCATACCGTTTGCGAAATAAAAGGACTGTTACATCTTACGCCACATACTGTATATATGTTAAGGACGGGTAAAAGAGACCGAAGCTGGCGTTAGTATTTTCTTATCCATAATGCTGTGTTCGATACACAAGCTGGAATGCGTCGCGTTGGCATACCCGTCGCCCTCGTGAAACGCAAGCAAGTCTGGGCCAACCGCGGGCCTCTCCTCTCTGCTGTTCCCTAACGTCACCTTGTTGACACGAGTGTCTCGCTCAAGGCCTCAGAACCTCTTCCACCAGCGACACATCGGTGTCACCTACTGAGTGAGTTTGCCAGCTGCTCTCAGTAACGAATCCTCAGTCGTGAGGTCACGGCCTCAGGTCCGTGGGTCGAGGTTGACTGCATAGCTTTTCCGTCTACCTACTGAGTGAGTTTGCCAGCTGCTCTCAGTAACGAATCCTCAGTCGTGAGGTCACGGCCTCAGGTCCGTGGGTCGAGGTTGACTGCATAGCTTTTCCGTCTACACACTGCTTCTAGATACCTGCTGCTGGGGAAAACACCGGGGAAATTTTCATGTGGTCACCTCAGACATTACAAGTTACTTGGCTAGGCTCAGCTTGCCGAAGGTCAACAACATAGACTGTACGAAGACAACGAGAGGTCGGTTCGTCTGTGTCACTTTGTGATTCCCGATAAAGCCACAAGTGCTCGAGGAGAACGCTAACATGTGGATAGTCGATACCAGCTCTTATTTTTTTATATATAAATTTAGAATAAAGAAAGAAATGTACATTTGCCACGTGACATTCAGCCGCTTTCGCAAGCTCGTGAAATTCACAGTTATCAGTCAATCTTCAAAGCAAGTGACGTTGATGCTACTTAAACGATTGAATAAACAGAATTTGTCATATACAAGATAAAAAGCATCTGAGTGTGATCGGCACCTGCTTGTTTCCGTGCACTCGCCTGTGTGACGTCGGCAGCCATTGTGCCATTCCAAAGACAGAAATATTTATTACTTTCTTTTTTTAGGTACTGGATTAATCTCATGAGTTTCGGGGCACTGAATCCATATCGGAGATCGGTTTTCCCTTATTCAGGTACGATTTTGTCAAAACGTAACTTTCAAGTAGTAAATGAGAAAATGTAATGGAAGTGTAAAGGGATTTACAAATAGCTTTCTGTTGAGAGCAACAGCAGCTGAAGAAATTAATGTTTCTGAAATAAACCGCTGTCAGCTGCCTATGAACTTTGGACAGGAACACGACCTGTTTCTTGATTTCAAACATCTTCAGGTGTACATACGTCAGCACAACATTAAAGCCCTGATATTGAAAGGTGGGGGATTCAACTTTACCAAAATAAAATACTGTTGACCGCAAGAAGCATTTCGTCATAGTTCAAATTGACCAGTTAAAAAACTGGCATGTTAAAAGCACGTTTACTTCATACCAGGAAGCAGCGGACAGCAACCCTCCAACCTAACCTTCTCAATGTAGGGCAACACTGAGAAGGCTCAGTCCCCTCCCACACATATCAAGCCTTAAATGCTTTACTGTCGTATGTGCACCTGAAGATGTGATTTGAAATCACGAAACCGGTCGTGTTCCTTTCAAAGCTCATATATAGCAGGAACATGTAAAGTAATGCACACCTGCTCCAGATTTCTCACTGTTGAGTGAGGGGATACTGAAACATTCTCCCTCTTTGGGCAAGGCTTTCACAATTTTCATTAGGCGCAACTCAGTGTGCAGGATGCCAGTGGAATTCGTCTTTGGATCCACAAGGTTACGCAAGAAGACGAGCCAAAGATCATGTAGTTCTTGTTAAGATAGATGCGATCAAATGAAACCACTGCCACCAAAATTTCAACTTAGTGTTATTACTGTTATCTGAATGTTAGGTGAAATGTCTTCATTTACGTCAGAGGTTGTGCCTTTTGATCCATTCCGTTGACATTAATGAAGCCATTCCTTAGTCCTACTCCTACCACTAGACTTCAGACTAATTGGTTTCTATTTTTTACAGGCTACCAATTTTAAATGAAAATTCGTCCGTGCAGTAGCTGTTGTCCAGGAGAAATTATCTTACGTTAGATTTAAAACTGGCTGTCTGTCAGACATTTTATGGTATTGGGCAAACGATCAGAAATTTTTGTTGCAGCATATTGAGCTCCTGTCTGAGCGGCTGGCAGCTTTAATAATGCGTAATAAGGGTCATATTTTCCTGTAGTGTTTAGATGTTCCTCTCGAATTTTGATTGATTGTTTATGATAAATTTCATCAGTTCACGTACGTATTTTACACTATAGTTAAAATGTCCAACTTCTTGAATTGTCACATTAGGATTCATCACATTAAGAAAAAGAATAATGCTCTACAGTATCATAGTTGACCAGCGGGTAATGAAGTAATGACAAAATTTTCTTAAAGGAGACATAATTCATAGCTATTGTAGGAGTCCCCGTGAAACTGTTTATAAGTGATGTGAAAGAATTGAGAACGAAATATTGAGTACATTGTTGAGGTAATTGCAGTGCGATATAAATAAATTTACCACAGGCTGCAGACATGATGTCCATTATTTTCATTGTAGCATTTCCGATTTCGGGGCTGCTACTATTAAAATTATCATGGGACCGTGTTCCTGTTTTTCTTGGGTATAGGCTTATTTATATATATATATATATATATATATATATATATATATATATATATAAAATGATGATAAAAAATAGATTCCACATCCGAGGTCGCTAATGTGTGAGGTGTGAGCCAGGTTTTAGAGCTTGCTCTGACAAAGGTTCCGAAGCATTGTGGTAGGAGAGATATTCACCAACAGAATTGTCTTGTAAAGGTAGGTTAGATACTGGCTACAGTGTACGCCATTGTCTTGGTTTAAACTGCAAACGTGCTAGCAACGTGTCATGATTTGTGCTATGTGACGCCTTTAATCGTGATCTTCTTGTCGGATTGTGACGCGTATTTCTTCTCTCTCAACTGACTCCTCGCCGTCCCTCAATGTGTTCTGTTACGAAATAGTAGTCCATGGGCTGAACGGAAATTTCACACTAGTTGTTCACTTTCTTCCGTTCTCAAGACGGTCGTCCACATAGTGCAGATGCAAGCTATAGACCGTCCGTAGAATACTTTTGCGAACTCAATCGATGGGAACCTTGCCAAAAAAACATGGTTGAGCGGCGTATAATTCCAGCATAAAATGTTCAGAACGTTCTGTATAGTACATTGTAGGTTCCTTATGGAATTTACTAAATTTTGCATGCTCCGCATTGAGAGAATTTGTACATAGTGTCATCAACATTTTTATTCTCGAATGGCAACTTACAAACTAAGACACATTTTGTTTTTAGAAAATATTTCCGATTTGGTTTTCAGGCGATTTGACATATTATTTCCTTGTGATACATTTATTTTACATTGTGTTATATTGAGTGGTGATATCCACTGTGCAATAGTTTTTACCCCTTTTTATTTTATGTGATATCCTTCAGGCAGAGGATGGTCGATATGTTTTCGGCTTCGGTTGTGCCCTTCTTTATGCAACACTATTTCGGTACTCATGTGAGAAACTGTTGGCTCTGAATGCGTATATTTGTTGCATTATTGACTGTAGTTTAATAACCTGTTACATCAACGTTAGCAGACTCGCTACCTGTACGTTAATAGTCATCCAAGATATTCCTATGCTTCAGCTTTCAAGCTGCGCTTCCCCTACTGCACTGTGGCCGTTCACAAGGGAGCCCCCATAGCTGCAGCTTTACCCTCCACTACCGTGCCATCGGCGCGGGTACAGACTGACGCTCGCTCTGCCACGACAGGAGCTGTAGCAGTTCCAAAAATATCGATATATACCGCTGATGCTTTTTCGCCGTTATATCGATATCGAAATGGCTTTATCGTGTGTCGTCATTTTTATTTTATATTAGATTTTTGTCACAGTTTTGGATAAATTTTTGGAGTTCTTTTGGAATTGTAGTAGAACATAATTTCACTTTCACTGTGTGAAGGAGTCTTACTACGTTTGGAGCTTTCATCACGTCCAGTCTTTCTCTTTGACCATGTGGAGCAAGTACAGATGGCACAAAGTAGTAGTCTGATTACACTGGGGGAGGGGGTTAAGTGAAATAACAAGACATCCTATGTGAAGAAATAGTACATCAGTTTCGTTAAGAAAGAATTTGTAACGCAACTAGTGTGTTATTTCTTCACATCGCCATTCTCAAAAAAACTGCTGAAACTGACGAACAAAAATCTGATTGACAAGATTGGGCTCTGCGGTGGATGGAGGCGTGTGAGGGGGTGTGCTGATGTAATCGGCGCTCGGTGCTCCCGTCAGAGACTGCAACGTTTAACTTCACCACGCAATTGTGACACAACAACAGCTAGGTCGCTGGCGTTTGCAGAAATGAGAAAACAGGGACATCGACCTTAAATGTTACAAACAAATTCGATATGTCACGAAGCCGATCGACGGACAAATCGGACAAGGTTTATTCTGCCACTTACCCGCAGTTACATTGTTATCAAAGTGGTTATCGCCAAGCGTGTACGTGGATCGTTTTCCTTTCAAGTCTTGCTCTAACGGGGATGAGCAGACTGCTAGCTTGTTGATGTAGGAATATCTAATAATAAATCAGTACTTACATATACAGCTGTATAACTGGTAGTATATTTGCAATGTGCGGCCTATACTACTTTTTTTCTTTTACCGTTACGTCGATACTTTTTTGTTATAGCGATAATTTTTTTCGTTATGTTGAGGACCGATAATGATATTTTTGAAATATCGATATATCTGATTCCCGATATTTTTAAAAATATCAATAGTCTTCGACAGGACCTAAAAAACAAAGCAACAACCACGCAAGTTCATTCTTTCGAGGTGATGATTAGAACGTTGACTGTCTCTCGTAATGGCGTAAGCATATTTTCTATACACTGGCGACTACTTTCTTCTTCCGTATCTCATTGTGCGTGTAATGTGAGGGATTGTAAATACAGACTGCTATCGGCGTTGCGCGCTGCTGTGGCGGCAGCAGCAGCAGAGCGGTGTAACGGTTCCACGGCTGGCTGGCGGCGCACTGCCCGACTGAGTAGCTGCATCGCGCTTCCAGTGCCGTTTTCTCCAGTCCTGATTGATGGCGGCCAGCTGGAGAACCGGTCGCCGCCGCCTCGCAGGCTACTGCGCATCGCCAGGGCTGCTGGACAAACTTGAGCCGGTGAGGCCAACCGAGCGGAGATAAGGCGACGCGCGTCACAGACTCCAGCAGGGCGCGCGCTGTCCGTCTAGCGAGCGGTTGTGTGCGCTTGTGGGAGAGCGTTCGTTTGCTGTGTACTGCGCGCTCACAAGAAATTTGTGACATGGCCGACCGTCCAACCTCGTTAATGCGTTTATGCCTTGGGACTGAAGTGGACATTGAGCAGACGAATGTCCTCTAGATGCGCATGTCGTGAGGATATTGCAGGCTCCATTTGCAGCTCTACGCTGCATTCGGCCTACTTTTTAAGCCGGCTACGGCTGTATCCTTCCCCCGAGCTCTACAGAGAAAAGAGCGGTAAATTGCTGTTGCCTATTTCTCCGTATGGTTTCGTTCTTTTCGTCACACCTTTAATCGGAGTTACTGAAAGTATTCATGCAAATAAAAACGGCTTTTGATTAGTATTATTAAAATTCGAAGTTTCTTAGTATTACGACAGTATACTCTGACGAAAAAAATCGAAACTCGAAAAAATAATTACTATAGATTCATGAAGAGGGAGGAAGACATTTATCTAGGTAACACATTTAAGTGATCGACATTGCAAGATCCCAGGTTAATGTAAGCGCGAGGTAAGCTGTTGCAAATGTGAAATTCTGCTACATTAATAATCGGTGTAACCGCCAAAATGTTGAATGCAAGTATGCAGAAGTGCATGTATTCTGTTGTTCAGGTGCCGTATGTCAGTTTGTGGGATGGAGTTCCATGCATGTGCTCGACTGGACACAGATCTAGTGATCGAGCAGGCCAACGCAACATGTCGACACTCAGCACATCGGGTTAAAACAGCGGTAGGTGGGCAAGCGTTACGCTGTTGAAAAACCCGATGGAGTGCTGTCCATGAATGGCAGCACTACATGTTGAATCATCAGACTTACGTACAAACGTACGAGAGTACTCCTGCTGTCATAAGAAATAGGATCCAGTGTGTCAGTTTTGTTGCGGAGCCTAAACTCGCCTCCTCCTAACCAACACGTGGCCGTCAGTGGCACCGAGGCAGTACGAACTCTCATCAGAAAATATAACAGACCTTCGCCCTGCCTTCCAATGAACTGTCGCTTGATACCACTGAAGTCGCAAATGGTGATGATCTAGGGTCAGTGGAATGCACGCCACACGGCGTCTGGCTCGGAGCTGTCCTTGAAGTAACAGATTTTTAACAGTTCGTCGTGAGACTGCGGTGCCAAGAGCTGCTAGAATTGCTGCTGCACATGTAGTATATTGCGCGAGAGCCATACGCGGAACACTACGGTCTCTCGGTAATGTCTCGTGGCTGTCCGAAGCCCGGCCTTCTTCCTACCGTCCATTCTCGTGACCACCGGTGCCAGTAATCGTGCACAGTGGCTATATTCCTGCCAAGTCTTTATGCAATATCGTAAAAGTAACATCCAGCTTCTCGTAGACCTATTACACGACCTCGTTCAAACTCAGTGAGATGTTGATAATAGTCGCCTGAAAGGCGTTCTTGACTAACATCGCGACGCTACGTCCAGTCTCAAATGTAACTAACACTTACTGCCGCTACAGCGTGTATTTAACCAAACGTGATTTGCATCCTCAGAGTGGCGCTACATCTCTCAGATGTAGAAACACGCCTACCAACTTTCGTTTGTTGCACAACTCCTTGCTGCTGCAATTTTTTTTCTGTCGGTGTATGGACCAAAAATTCGGGGCGCAGGACGATCGTCTGAACTGATCACAGCTTTAAAAAACACTCACGGGTAACTCTTCTCGTCCCTTCTGCTGTAATAGTACCGGTGATGTGAATATTGTAATCTTTCAGTTGCCGCACTATGCAGAGAGTACTAAAAAGGTATTCCATATTTTGAAAGGTGTTAGTACGGGCCAGAACAAAGGAAAAAGTACAGTGAACGTATGATCTAAAATGCTTACCTTAAGAGCTATGAGCACTTGTTCATCTTCGCTACTGTGAAACACATTTGTTCTGCTGAACAAATACTCATAGCTCTTCAGGTATGCGGTTTAGAGCCCATGTTTATTGCACATTTTTTCTTGTTTTGGTCCATACTGCCACCTCTTAAAATTAGGCTTACTTTCTTGATACGCTGCATATGGTCTCGTAAAATTAATCATTGTGTAACAACAACACTTCGTCAATCATCATTTTCAGTCGTTTAAAAGTGTTGCCTGTGTTATGTGTATACTTCCTTATTATTTATGATTTTTATAATGTATATAGAAATTTCTATATATGCAATGTAAACTGTAAAAAATATTGTATGCTCCGTGTGTTTGGTCGATAGAATTGTAACGATAGCACGGGAGATCTTGGAGGAAATCCCCTCTGTGTTAAGGAGGCTCAGGCACACCAGTGGGAAAGCTAGTGTGTGAGGCAACTGAGGTTAAGGCACCAGTCAGTATTCAGCCAGCATAGTGAACACATCCCGCCTTCCATACTACACTCAAGTCTGTACAGTTACGTGGAATTATTGCCTCGGAGGTCGTTGCCCTCGCTGGTAAAGATTTGGAATGGCGAAACTGAGCTTACGATATTAACCGTAATCGGGCACAGAAATGGATTCAGTGGCGGAGAGTGAAAATTCGTACTGGACCGAAACTCGAAGCCGAATTTTCCGCATTACGCGAGCGGTCGCCTTAGGCGCCTCGGCTATCCCAACGCGCTTCCTCTCAAATCCAAATTCTCAACTTTTTGGACGTAACGTCCCCTGACCATTACCATCATTGCTCGCATCCTCACATTACTTCGCGCAAGAGGTCGGATGAAGAGTGATTGCAACTGACGAATATTGAGTGCAGATGCAAGGCGCTTATATTTATATGTGTGGTATCCGTCCGAAAAAACAGGTACCAAAATATAAAAGACTTCAAGTGTTCAGTCAATGCTCCGCGGCATTTCTTAGAAAAACACTGTGTAAGCCATGTAAATGCAGAGTTTAAAACGACATAATATTCGTCGTCACCGATGCAGTGCATTGCATCTTCGCCTCTAGGAAATTCTTGTCCTGGCCTCCAATCGTACATCCGAAATAGAGCGCGTATCACTTACTTGAAATGGGGTTAGGTTTCCGTTTTTACGCTCTCGCAGTTGGTTGTCCAACGATATAACAAGAATACCTAGCGCTGTTTGGTCAAGTACGCTAGGTATTCTTGTTATATCGTTGGACAACCAACTGAGAGAGCGTAAAAACGGAAACCTAACCCCATTTCAAGTAAGTGACACGCGCTCTATTTCGGATGTACGATTGGAGGCCAGGACAAAAATTTCCTAGAGGCGAAGATGCAATGCACTGCATCGGTGACGACGAATATTATGTCGTTTTAATCTCTGCAAGTACGAGGCATTTCTTCTTCTGAATTAACAAAACACCGCAGGCCTTCACGGATTACAAAAGGAGCAGTCAGTTCCAACGGTTGTCAGATCCTTAAATTTAAGATGCAAGTGGCAGGACCCAAAACATGATTTTGTGTGTTCTGACTCGACCCATCGACAGTGCTGCAAAGCCATCGTCATATCCTGGAGACAGATTTCGGAAATACGGCTCACGTGTGGTAATTCCTTGCGCATACGAAGACTGTATTTCAGAATTAAATCTTTAGAACATGCAAGTTAAACCACAGAAGAATAACGAATGTGCAATGTATAACAGACGGAAGATTTACGATAACTCTCTGAGTCAACTCAAGGTTGAGATTCCATCTTTTTTGCAGTAATATTTATTCTGATTTTCGGCACTAAAGTACGAGGTTCACGTTTATCACATAATTGCGCAATATGTCGCTCTCCAAATTTGTCCACAATGTAATATTGTTCTGAATATTACCATGTCATGTACAACTAAATTCATTTATCCTACAGATTTCATTTCACAATAACCTACATTCAAAACAGTACACGTACCTGTGTGAAACGTATACGGTATTATTTCCATATTATTCCTAACTAATGCCACGTGGATTGATTCGCCGGCCGGATTGGCCGAGCGGTTGTAGGCACTACAGTCTGGAACCGCGCGACCGCTACGGTCACAGGTTCGAAACCTGCCTCGGGCATGGATGTGTGTGATGTCCTTAGGTTAGCTGGGTTCAAGTAGTTCTAAGTTCTAGGGGACTGATGACCTCAGAAGTTAAGTCCCATAGTGTTCAGAGCCATTTGAAACTTTTTTTTTTTTGGATTGATTCTTTTCCAAATTTGATTAACGTAATATGGTTCAAATGGCTCTGAGCACTATGGGACTTAACATCTGTGGTCATCAGTCCCCTAGAACTTAGAACTACTTAAACCTAACTAACCTAAGGACATCACACAACACCCAGTCATCACGAGGCAGGGAAAATCCTTAACCCCGCCGGGAATCGAACCCGGGAACCTTAACGTAATAGTAAACAGAACTGTATTCTTCATTAAACTAGGAACCGTCATTATATTTAAAACACACTTAACTACTTTAGAAATAATATATCGTGATATATATCATATGTAAACGTTGTGACGTGGTATATTTTGAACTTGATGAATTTATTTACGTAACTGTATAAAATAATTCTCAGCGTTGTTTTATTTCTGACAATTTTGTAAGCACCAAATAATATAATTTTACCCTAAATTGTCTAAAATACACAAACTGGATGTCACTATAATCTTAAATTTCAACAAATAGGTTCTAGATCATCCTGGAAAAATATAAGTTGACGTATAGAAAGGAAAGTACACCACAAGAGTTAGTCTCACTTAGTCTGCGCTCATGCTGCATTCATTCTTAAAGCTGTCATGTGTACTGCGCATATAGTTTTTTTTTTTTTTTTTTTTTGTTTGGACAAAGTGTTGCGCAATCTGTTTGAAATATTTTACTATTGTGACTGATTGAAGACGTGAACTAAAATTAGAAGAAATCGAGTAAAATATTATTTTCACTGGATAATCACTATCCGTGGACAAAATCATCTCCTAGTGGAACGACTATCACTGGATTTTTGCAACGAAAAGACAAACATAAATCGTATGAATATAATATTCATCAAATTTTAGTTTTCAACATACTTTCCGTTTTATCTGTAAGTACTACGATGAAGCTCCATAGCAACTGGTATAGGCATGCGTATTCAAATACAGAGATATGTAAACAGGCAGAATACGGCGCTGCGGTTGGCAACGCACAATATAATAATGTCGTGTGAGTAGGGCCTCCCGTCGGGTAGACCGTTCGCCGGGTGTAAGTCTTTCGATTTGACGCCACTTCGGCGACTTGCGCGTCGATGGGGATGAATTGATGATGATGATGATGATGATTAGGACAACACAACACCCAGACCCTGAGCGGAGAAAATCTCCGATCTAGCCGGGAATCGAACCCGGGCCCTTTGGATTGACATTCTATTGCGCTGACCACTCAGCTACCGGGGGCGGACGCAACGCACAAAGACAAGTTATCAAGAATTAAGTGTTCGGGCGTGATGTTATAGTCGGCGCACGAGCGATGTTTCGATGAAGTAGAGATTTTCCCGAACGACCGTTTCGCGAGTGTACCGTGAATATCAGGAATCCGGTAAATCATCAAATATCAGAAATCGCTGCGGTCGGAAAAAGATCCCGCAAGAACGGGACCAATGATGACTGAAGAGAATCGTTCAACGTGATAGAAATGCAACCCTTCTGTAAACCGCTGCAGATTTCAATTCTGGGCCATCAACAAGTGTCATCGTGCGAGCCATTCAACGAAACATCATCGATATGGGCTTTCGGAGAACGGAGGCCCACTCATCTACCCTTGATGACTGCATTACATAAAGCCTTACGCCTTTTATGGGTCTGTCAACACCGACATTGGACTGTTGATGACTGGAAACACCTTGCCTGGCCAGACCAGTCTCATTATCGAGCGGGTGGAAGTGTACGGGTATGGAGACAACCCTATGAATCCACGTCCCCTGCATGTCAGCAGGTGACTGTTCAAGCTGGTGGAGGCTCGTTAATAGTTTAGGGTGTCTGTAGTTCGAATGATATGGGACCGCTGATACGTCGAGATACGACTGCCAGGTGAAACGTACGTAAGCATCCTATCTGATCGCCTGCATCCATTGTGCATTCCGACGGACTTGGGAGTTTTCCAGCAGGACAGTGCGACACCCCACAGTCCGGAGTGGCCCCAGGAACATTCTCCTGAGTTTAAACACTTCCGCTGACCACCAAACTCCCCAGACACGAAATTTATTGAGCATATCTGGGATGCCTTGCAACGTGCTGTTCAGAAGAGATCTCAAACCCCTCGTGCTCTTACGGATTCATGGACAGCCCTTCAGGAGTCATAATGTGAATTCCCTCCAGCACTACTTCAGATATTAGTCGAGTCCATGCCACGTCGTGTTGCGGCACTTCTGCGTGTTCCCAGGGGCCCTACACAATATTAGGCAGGTGTGCCAATTTCTTTATTCTTCAGTGTGTATTCGCAATAAGAAGAGCAAGAGAAGTACATAATTATTATAGAGGGCTCAGAAGTGTGTGGAGACATTAGCGAGGTGCAGTGGTGTAGAATAAAAGGAATGGTGTGGAATAAAAGGGACGGACTTGCATAGGGTTGATAAACGGCAATACATCTGGTTTCGTTTTGTGCAAATTTGAGAGTGATGTTTATTGTGTGACACTCTTTCCCTGTCGACTGCGAACTGTTTTCCCGTTGCCTCGTTGTGATTATCGATGAGAGTTGCTAGTAGCCATTTGAAGTGCTGTGTAGATCTGTTGTTGGTGACATTTTCCAGCACACTGGTCAGACCTAGAGATTTGTTCGTAAGTAGTTAAATAGGTACACGGCTTTTTCTTAGTGACTTGCGAAGCCGAACCCTGTCTCGCAGCTCAAAGAGAGGCTGGCGACCCTTATTAAATTAATCTAGTAATGTAGCAGTGCAGACAATTAGCCGGGTCCGCCAATAAACGTTTTCGATTAAATCTGTGGAGCAATGCGTCGCGTAATTTGTTCTGCGCGACGCCACGAAAGCTGCACAGGGAGATGAATAAAGTTACAAGCATTGTATGGATTTGACTCGGTAAAATAGGTGAATCTAACCATTTCATATGTGATACTACACAAGGATGACGAAAATTTTGTGGATCGATAAGAAATGAGTTTCTCAGCAGAAACGACGATGAAGGGACATACTGGTAAGGCATGTGTTCAGACATTGGGAAACCATTTTAGCGGTGCTGGAGAGAGACGTAGACGGCAACAATTTAAGCGGTAGTTTGATATGGGCATATATTCAACAAATACCTGAGGACGCTAAATGTAAATGGTGTAAATGCTACTCAGAAATGAGATGAAGACTTGGTTCAAGGATAATTAAATGTGGTGCCACGCTTCAGACTAGTAGGAAGACTGAAGTTCACCTCGCCCCCCCCCCCCCCTCCCAATCGACTCTTCCTTCCCCCCCAAAAAAGGCTTGTATACATAAAAAGGTTTCCAGACCTATCTGCTGCTTGATAATCGCCTTACCTTTCGATGGATAGGTGGAGAAGACCGAAAGAAATCGTACGAGAGCTGATCATAGCCGCGGTATCAGTGCGAGTTGAGCTGCGCCGGGAATAGAGTCGGCGCCCGGCAGGGCCCGGCAGGATGAGGATGAGGATGGGCCGCTTGCCGCCGGCAGTAACTGCAGCTAGCAGCTGCCTCTGCCGCCGCAGCCGCCGGCCTTCATTACCTCATTGCGACGTCAGCTACACGCCACGTTTCGCGGCGTAAGCGCAGCGGCCGTCAGCTCGAGACCAGGCCCTCCACACTTGCAAATGCGTGAAGAGTAACGGGGAAGTGACGCAGCTGCTACAGGCGACAAAGACCTTCTGGTTCCTGCAGTTTCGGTATGAGCAACATATACGTTTTCGAGTAACAGTTTAAAATCATGAACTAACCGTATGCTTGAGACAAAGGGAATAAGCCATTATATACAGGGTGTTACAAAAAGGTACGGCCAAACTTTCAGGAAACATTCCTCACACACAAAGAAAAGATGTTATATGGACATGTGTCCAGAAACGCTTGATTTCCATGTTAGAGCTCATTTTTGTTTCGTCAGTATGTACTGTACTTCCTCGATTCACCGCCAGTTGGCCCAATTGAAGGAAGGTAATGTTGACTTCGGTGCCTTTACAAGTACGACACAACATGTGGTTCATGCAAGATGGAGCTCCTGCACATTTCAGTCGAAGTGTTCGTACGCTTCTCAACAACAGATTCGGTGACCGATGGATTGGTAGAGGCGGACAAATTCCATGGCCTCCACGCTCTCCTGACCTCAACCCTCTTGACTTTCATTTATGGGGGCATTTGAAAGCTCTTGTTTACGCAACCCCGGTACCAAATGTAGAGACTCTTGGTGCTCGTATTGTGGACGGCTGTGATACAATACGCCATTCTCCAAGGCTGCATCAGCGCATCAGGGATTCCATGCGACGGAGGGTGGATGCATGTATCCTCGCTAACGGAGGACATTTTGAACATTTCCTGTAACAAAGTGTTTGAAAATGACGCTGGTACGTTGTATTGCTGTGTGTTTCCATTCCATGATTAATGTGATTTGAAGAGAAGTAATAAAATGAGCTCTAACATGGAAAGTAAGCGTTTCCGGACACATGTCCACATAACATTTTCTTTCTTTGTGTGTGAGGAATGTTTCCTGAAAGTTTGGCCGTACCTTTTTGTAGCACCCTGTATATCATCCCAGTGAGTATAGGGCGAGACAGGTGGTTAGTCGTTGTCTGAAGTAATTTAAGAAATCCACAGAAAACCTAATTCATAATGGCGGAACAGAGCATGAGCCTGGCCCGAAACTGAGGCCAGTGTGTAACCCCCTCACGCTATATTTCCCTGATGATTAAATGAAACTGTGTTATTTGCGGCGATCGGACATAGGTAAGGGACAGTTAAAAGAACAGCGACCGTGTTGCCTAAAACGTATATCTTTTCTTCACGAATATTGATCAGCGCTTCAATTTAAGTGAAGAGATTGCACGAAAATTGTAAGTTCATAACATATTGCTCGTGTTTTGAGTTCGGAAGTAACACACTAACTAGTAATGGCAAGACACACCCTTGCTCGTCCTAGCAGTTAAATTTAGTTCCACTTTCAACCTGGAGCTCCTATTACTGTTGGGCTTTAAGAAATTAAACTATCCGCCTATGAAAGTTCTCAATAACTTCATTAATAATTCGCGTAATAAAGAGCCCGCCAAAGGATGCTACTGACTAAGAATGACGATACTGATTTCATACGTAATTTCGAATACCCTCCGCAAATATGCCGATTAATCACCATTCGTCGGAAAACACCTGGAATCGTATTTCATCAGCAAACTGCTCTTACATTTTGGTGTGACTCGACTTGCGCACGACCATTCAACCTGAAACGCGAACCGGGACGCACATCGCCTCGCATAAAGGAGCGTGGACGATAGCGCTTCGGCGTTACTGAACGCTTAACAGTAAACCAGTTCCTCCCGCTTGGGAAGTCGCGTTCAGCTCCCAATGTTCAAGAGAAACAGCGACGCTAAGGGGGTGCTATTGACTACGTCATACCAATATCGATTGTAGTACCGCTTTCAGATACGCTACCTGTCGCTTATACTTTATTTTTGCACGCACTTAAAACAAGCTCCATTATTAACATAAAAAATAATTACGCATCGCTTGTTTAACTTAAGAACTTGCGATGTTTATTTACGCTTTTCACACTTCTCACTGTGCACAGCAGCTGATTTGAGGGCTACGACCAGCATTTGAATAAAACAAGCGTGGGAAACCCGCTAAAAACCAGATTCAGGCTGACCGGTGTGTCAGCGATCGTTTCGTCGGTCGCGAGGATTCGATCGAGGTTTGCTCACACCCCTATCTTGTAAGCGCATGCACTGTGCGTTATTCTGTACGAGCAGGTAATGTTTCTCAACAACTGATCAGTACAAACCAGAACTCGTGACTGGATTCAGCCTGATAGGTGATTTTACGTTACAACAGTATTATTTTAGTCAGTTGTTAAACTGATAAAGTCAATACAGAATTCGTCAACTTAACTTGCCAATAGGTGAGAGTGCGGCAATATAAAATTCATCCGTGAATTTGTACTAGCACTCTTTCAGTCACCATTACAGTACATTAACAGTAATTATTGTAATTAATGAAACATTTTGAAATATTTAACAAAGCTCTATGACGAGATGCAGTGTAGTCGGGGTTCACAAAAGGAAGTTGAGTTAGACAGCTTAACACATTAAATACGCTTTCCCAAATCCTTGGATTCGGTTTCCCTTGCGACAACTGTTGCGTATACGTACTGATACTGCTGCATCACAACTGAACGTGACAATAATCTATGCATTTAATAACCGCAATGGAAAATGAACAGTTGCTCTGGACAATTATGCACGGCAAATTCAGTTTTCATGTGACTTTATTCAATGCCAAAACGTAACAGTGGGAGTGGCACAAATTTATCAGCGCTCTTCTCTCTGCACTGTAGATTTGAATTTGTAAAGTGGGGCGTCCACCGCTTGTGGCTTTGGATCCGTAAGGCATGGCACTTCCTGCGAAAACAGGAAGTGACGATTGTATGGTTTGCGGCGGATGTTACCATGACGAATGCGGACCACTGTGCCATTAACAAAACACCTGATAGCCTTCCTTTATCGGTTTCGTACATTCGGTATCCGCGGGTACATTCATTAGTGCTGTACATTTTCCACTAGTCTACAGCTTAACAAATAACCTTTCTTTTCTTCAGTGATAATTACTATAGAATGCCACGTAACTGACAAGCCTACAGCCATTTCGTTCCTCTATTCTGGTCAAATTCAAGCTGCTATGTCTCAAATAGCTTTTGTCACTAGGCTAATCATCTATATTCTCCCCTCTCTCCCCCATTTCCATGGATTCTGTACAAAAGATGGATATAAGATGTGCGCGGTAAAACTTCCTGGCAAGATGAAGTACTCTGGATCGGACATCGCCAAAGATTATGCTCTTAACTGTGTATTAGTTAGGGCACGCCTAAAGAGCCACTTCTCGGCTTTATTCTGGCAGTGCTGCACTCCTGTTTACCAGTCTACACAAAACCTAGCGTCCGTTCCTTATTGGACTGGAACAGGAAAGAACTGCTTGGACATAGCACGAGAGTTCTTTCCAAAAGGTCACAAACAATGTGCAGATGTGTTCACAAACTAATAGACTGAGACTGAAAACAACTTCAAAGGATCATATTTCTTCGTTTACAGAGTGCACTTGTTCAGCAGCACCGTCGTCTGTCTTCTGTCGTCGTCGTCGTCGTCGTCGTCTTGTGTCTTCTGTCTTCTGTCGTCGTCGTCGTCGTCGTCGTCTTGTGTCTTCTGTCTTCTGTCGTCGTCGTCGTCGTCGTCGTCGTCGTCGTCTTGTGTCTTCTGTCGTCGTCGTCGTCGTCTTGTGTCTTCTGTCTTCTGTCGTCGTCGTCGTCGTCGTCGTCGTCGTCTTGTGTCTTCTGTCTTCTGTCGTCGTCGTCGTCGTCGTCGTCGTCTTGTGTCTTCTGTCTTCTGTCGTCGTCGTCGTCGTCGTCGTCGTCTTGTGTCTTCTGTCTTCTGTCGTCGTCGTCGTCGTCTTGTGTCTTCTGTCTTCTGTCGTCGTCGTCGTCGTCGTCGTCGTCGTCCATCAGTTGCAATGGGTTCTACATTTATTTCTTCTCTAATATGGGTGTTTCTTTCATGATCGAATAATGAATATTCAGCTACGAAGTAAAGGAACTTCAGATCAGTTACGACATATCACATAATCAGAGATGATGTTAGGGTCTAACATCCGCTACCATAGGATGTAAGTTGATTCACAGTGAGAAAATAATTACTGTTCATCACTGCGAACGCACTATAAAAACTGTTGGCAGCGACCATATGACAGCTGTCATACCGAGCTATTCCATCAATGAGACTGGCAGTTACCCTGTGGGTCCGGGCGTTAGAATAGGGCCCAGATATTCCTGCCTGTGGTAAGAGGCAACTAAAAGGAGTCTCACACCTTTCGGCCTTCATGTGATGGTCCAGTGTAGCGTTTGACCTCCATTTTTCAAAATTTTCTCGAAGAGTGAGCCAATTGGGCAAGGGCGCCTTACATGGTGCATCATGTCCATTGTGCATTGAGATCTTTAGCCCACTTTCTCGTCGAGACATTGCAGTCACACTCATCCTCCATCTCTTGGGTGAGGACACCTTCCTGGGTGCGTTCTCTTCCACCCACTATGCAGTATCGTTTCCTGCGCCGACCATGACCATGGAATTCTTTGCACCCACAGTAGCCAGCCGCCCGTTGTGGTAGGGTCGCCATGTACCCTGTTGGTTGTAGCCCCCTGACTACACAGGGATCGCTCTGCTGATGCCTGCGCCATTAACTCCCCACATATACAAAGGAGTAGATGCCCATCACCCTGGGGCATCGGGCCTCCCAGCAATGGACTTCCTGTCATGTGGCCTTTGCTGCTGCTGAGTGGCGAGTGGGTGGCATCAGGGCGGATGACAAGCCATGAAGCGTCGTGCGCCATCTCCTGCTGGTGGTCCACCGCCAACAGTCCCTAAGTGGGGAAAGCCCAACGTCAATGCTAAGAAATATGACCCCAAACAGTTCCCCTCCCTGGCCACACCATGGGAGGAACGCTAGGCTAAGGATGGCAGTGAAGCTTATTTGCTCCTGGTTTCCGGCAATGCCGACGGCTGCCCTCCGTGACTATACGGGATGTTACAGGAACTGTAACGACTGTAATCGAGTGTCAGGTAGAGTTGGCCTTTATGCCCTAAACTTAGTCTGTAGTGAATCTGTGCCCCTTCAAACCCCTCTTGAAGCTGAGAAGCAGGAAATAACTCTCTGCGGTGTATATCTACCTCCAGATGGTGCAATATCCCTGAATATATTAATTGCACTGATTTATCAACTCTCTAAACCTTTCCTACTTTCGGGAGATTTTAACGCCCAGAACACCTTGTGGGATGGCATCGTGCTTACTGGCCGAGTCAGAGATGTCGAAACTTTGTCTCAGTTCGACTTCTGCCTCTTAAATACTGGGGCAGCCACACATATCAGTGTGGCTCATGGTAGTTACTCGGCCATTGATTCATCCATCTGCAGCCCAGGACTTCTCCCATCTATCCACTGGAGAGCACATGACGACCTATATGGTAGTGATGATTTCCCCATCTTCCTGTCACTGCCCCGGCATCGGACCCACGGACGCCTGCGCAGATGGGCTTTAAACAAAGCTGACTGGGAAACTTTCACCTCTGCTGTCACCGCTGAATCTTCCCTATTCTGGAACATCAGTGTGATGGTTAAGCAGGTGACTACACCAGTCGTCTCTGTGACAGAAAACGCGATTCCTCGCTCTTCAGGGCGCCCCCAGCGAAAGGCAGTCCCTTGGTGGTCGCCGAAAGTCGCTGAAGCAATTAAGGAGCGTCGGCGAGCTCTACAGCGTCATAAGCGGTACCCTTCCCTGGAGCACTTCACAGCCTTTAAACGGCTCCGTGCTCGCGTTCGCCAACTTATCAAATGACGGAAGCAGGAGTGTTGGTCGAGATATGTCTCGACCATTGGGTGCCATATGTCACCTTCCCAAGCCTGGGCAAAGTTCAAACGTTTTTCCAGGTGTTCTCAGTGTTCCCAGTGTTAACATAAATGGCGTGTTACTTACCAACGCAAACACGATTGCCGGGCACTTTGCTGATTACTACGCTCGAGCCTCTGCGTCGGAGAAGTACCCCCCAGCTTTTCCCACTCTCAAACGGCGGCTGGAAGGGAAAGTCCTCTCGTTCACTACACGCCACAGTGAATCCTATAACGCCCCATTTACAGAGTGGTAGCTCCTCCATGCCCTTGCACATTGCCCCGACACAGCTCCTGGCCCAGATTGGATCCACAGTGAGATGATTAAACATCTCTTGTATGACTACAAGCGACATCTCGTCATATTCAACCGGATCTGGTGCGATGGCGTCTTTCCCTCGCATTGGCGGGAGAGCACAATCATTCTGGTGCTCAAACCCGGTAAAAACCCGCTTGTTGTCGATAGCTATCGGCCCATCAGCCTCACCAACGTTCTCTGTGAGCTGCTGGAACGTATGGTGTGTCGGCAGTTGGGTTGGGTCCTGGAGTCACGTGGCCTACTGGCTCCATGTCAGGGCGGCTTCCGCCAGGGTCGCTCCACAACTGATTATCTTGTTTCCTTCGAGTCTGCCATCCGAACAGCCTTTTCCAGACGCCAATACCTGGTTGCCGTCTTTTTTTATTTACGAAAAGCGTATGACAGCGCCTGGCGACATCATATCCTTGCCACATTATACGAGTTGGGTCTCCGACGTCCGCTTCCGATTTTTATCCATAATTTCCTGCCGCTTCGTACTTTCCGTGTCCAAGTTGGAGCCTCCCATAGTCCCCCCCCCCCCCCCCCCCATATCCATGAGAATGTGGTCCCGCAGAGCTCTGTATTTAGTGTGTCTCTGTTTTTAGTGGCCATTAATGGTCTAGCAGCAGCTGTAGGGCCTTCCGTTTCACATTCTCTGTATGCAGACGACTTCCGCATTTCGTACTGCTCCACAAGTACTGGTGTAGCTGAGCGGCGCCTACAGGGAGCCATCCACAAGGCGCAGTAATGGGCTCTAGCAGCTTTTGGCTGAAAAGTCGTGTGTTATGCACTTCTACCGGCGTCGTGCAGTTCATTCGGAACCAGAATTTTGCCTTAATGAAGGTCCACTCACTGTAGTGGAGACATATCGACTCTCTGATTTTCAACGCCCGATTGACTTCGCTTCCTCACCTTCATCAGCTTAAGCGGAAGTCCTGGCAGCACCTCAATGCCATTTGCTGCCTGAGCCACTTCATCTGGGGTGCAGATCGCTCTACGCTGCTGCAACTCTACAGAGCTCTTGTTCAATCCAGCCTTGACTAAGGGAGTCTGGTTTACGGTTCGGCGGCTCCCTCAGCGTTGTGTTTACTCGAGCCAGTGCACCACTGTGGCGTTCGCCTAGCGACGGGAGCTTTTAGAACGAGTTCGGTGACCAGCGTCTTGGTGGAAGCTGGAGTCCCTCCATTGAAGGTTAGGCGTGCACAGCTGCTGGCCAGTTCCGTTACACACGTTCGTAGTTATCCTGCGCATGCGAATCACTGCCTGCTTTTCCCACCCACGGCAGTTCATCTCCCGCATCGGCGACCCTGTTCAGGGCTTCCAATTGCAGTTCGTGTCCGATCCCTTCTTTCCGAATTGGAGTCCTTGCCTTTACCACCTATACTTGAGGTCCATTCACGTGCACCTCCATGGTGTGCACCTAGGCCGCGGCTTCTCGTAGACCCTTCACATGGCCCTAAGGACTGTTAACCCCTTGGCCCTCCGTTGCCACTTACTCTACAGTCTTGACATGTCCCAAGCCCACGAAGTGGTTTTACACCGACGGCTCGATGGGTGATGCTCGCGTCGGCTTTGCGTCTGTCCATGGAGGACATATTCAACAGCATTTCTTTCCCAATGGCTGCAGTGTTTTCACTGCCGAGCTGGTAGCTATGTCTCGTGCTGTTGAGCACATCTGTTCATGTCCTGGGAAGTCGTTTCTTCTGTGTACTGACTCCTTGAGCAGCCTAGAACCTATCTACCAGTGCTACCCTTGTCATCCTTTGGTAGCGACCATCCAGCAGTCCATCTACGCTCTGGAACGGTCCGGTCGTTCAGTGGTGTTTGTCTGGATCCCAGGTCACATCGGAACCCCAGGCAACGAACTTGCCGACAGGCTGGCCAAACAGCCTACGCGGAAACCGCTTATACAATTCGGCTTCTCTGCAATTGACCCGCGTTCAGTTCACGCCGCAAGGTTTTGCGGCTTTGGGAGACGAAATGGCATAACCTCAGTCCGCACAACAAACTGCGTGCCATTAAGGAGACTACGAATGTGTGGCAGTCCTCCGTACACGCCTTTCGCAGGGACTCTGCGGTCCTCTGTCGGCTCCACAGTGGCCACCCTTCGGTGACACACGGCTACCTCCTGCGGCGTGATGACCCACCTCAGTGTCGGTGCGGCGCCCGGCTGACAATGGCCCATATCTTGGTGGGCTGTCCTCCTTTGGCTGCCCTGCGGCGTACTCTGCAGTTACCGGACTCGTTGCCATTAATTTTAGCTGACAGCGCCTCATCGGCTAATTTAGTTTTACGTTTTGTACGTGCCTGTGGGTTTTATCGTTCTATATAAGTTTTAGCGCATGTCCTTTGTCCTTTTGTGTTCTGCACTCTAATGCTTTTAGGTCGGATGTTTTAATGTGTCGCAGAGTGGCTGGCTTTTCCTTTTATTCTCGTGGTCGCTCAGCCATGGTCATCTGCTCTCTTGTTTTCACCCCTTCTACCTGTTTCTTGCTTCTCTCTGTGGTTTTCTTTTCCTGTCTTGTCCACAGTAGTGTTGGTTGTCTTTCTGTCGTTCTTCTGGTTCTTCCTTTCTCCGGTTATTGTGCTGTACGTCTCCTTTTTTTTCTTCTTTCCCTTGTGTAATTATTTTACCGGGAACAAGGGACCGATGACCTCGCAGTTTGGTCCTTCCCCGCCCCTCCCATTTTAAACCAACCAAACCAACACTGGCAGTGCGTGGGCGTAATGAGTTACGCAGTCGATTGCGAAGTGTGGTATGGACTGGCTGGCCAAGAATGGAGCATCGCCACCGTCATCGAGCGTGTTATTTGTGTAATAAAATTTGGGAGATCGCTGCTAGTCACAAACATATTAGTAGTTAATCTACGCGTATGGTGTGAGCTTTTACAACAGCGATTGATGTACCTGGTGCTTCGTAAATGCGGAGAACCCATGTAGTCATCGTCACTGTAAAAGGAAAGTCCTTTCAACACAATTCTCTTCAGTTTCCTGATTCACTCGCCACTATTTCATAGTTGGTATACCTCACTCTCCTCCTCAGCTCCACAAATAATTGTCCAGGGTCCAACTGAGTCCCTTTTACCCAGTATTTTCCATGTTAGTTATGCATTATTTATGGCTCTGTGCAAGACTTACCTTTTTCCCTTCTGTTTCATTGATGGGTTGTTTTCCGCAGCTTGTTTTAAGGCTGTCCTTTTCGTGGCAGTCTTAGTGTCACTTACAGGCAGACAAAATACAGTGAAATGAACGCGAAATTGGCAGTAAAATTTAGCTGCTGTCTTCCGGTGAGCGTGTTTTATTGTCCACCGTACATTTCGAAGCACAGCTTCATGGTCAAGTCTTCAACCGACTACTGGAGAGTCTTCATTCCGTAGTAGTCTGTGTACAGTTCTCCACTCTAGATCGCCCTGTGCAAATCTCTTTGCATACCGCCGCAACTCTCATCCACTTCACCTGCTTGCTGTGTCGAAGTGCTAGTCTCCTTTTTCCTCATCGTCTCAGGATGCGTCCCGCCAATCTGTCCTTTCTTTTAGTTGAGATGTACCATACATTTCTTTTCTCTACAGTCCGATTCGGTACGTATTCATTAGTTATTGGATTTATTTATGTAATTTGAGGCACACCACACTTCAAAAGCTTATATTATCATCTTGCCTATGGTGCTTAATGTCGATGCAAGCCTACACTCCGTACAAATACTTTAATTGAAGAAACGGAAGACTTCCTGACACTTAAAGATAAATTCGATGTTAACGTTTTCAATACTTTTTTTGCTATTGCTCTCTGCGTTTTTTATCCTCTCTATTCATGAAACGACAGTTGTTTTGCTCCCCAAATGACAGTTGGCCTACTGCTTTGGTGTAGTACTTCCTAATCCAGTTCCCTCAGTGTACCCTGACTAAGTTTTACTACATTCCATTATTCTCGTTTTGAGTATTTTCACTAAATTCTTTCTGTTCAACAAATCTATGTCCTTTGCCATCCCTAACAGAATTACAATGTTCATCAAAACCCTAGACTCACAAAACTGCGGTCTGGTATCTGTACTAATTGCGGCTAATACTTCGCTCCCTGTGTTTTATCCCTGATACCTTCAGAATTTCGAACGGTGTTCTCGAGTCAGCATTGGCAAGAGTTCTAAGTCTACAAATGGTGTAGACGTAGGTTTTCATTTCTTTAGTCTAACGTAAGCCAACGAAGCCGTCGTGCTTCTCGAGTTCCTCTATTTCTCCGGAACTACTACTGATTTTCGCGCGGTTCAGTCGTCACCAATTGTTTCTTTCTTCGACAGATAATTTGTGCTAATATTTGCAACCATGACTAACCCTCGCCGTCGTATTGGAACAGAACCGCGGAAGCAGTGACGGCGCCGCGCGGAATGCAGAACAACGCGACTTGTCGTCGGCCCGGCCGCCTTCCTTGAGCGGACTCTGTAGGTCGCCACCCCTGGTCTAGCGGAAGGTCAAGGTTCACCGACCCGAATGTAAACGCGTAGTAGTGTGCCGCCCGGTGCGTGCTCGTCGCTACAAGCAGTCTCTGTGGCCTCCGTCGCCGTCGCTGCGTGTCTCCCCCCAGGCGACTCCAGACGTATTCGCGAAACAACTTTGTCTCTTGTAAGACGACCGCAGCTTTTCTTCGTGGCTTGTGCCGATTTATTTCGTGACAGAGTTCACTTACGGACAAAAAGGATGGAACTTTTGTACCTCTGTTACAGTCGTATTAACCAAGAGTGTTTCGTTACAATAAAACAGCGAATAAAGGTTCATTCACAGTGAACGTCAACGGAATGTGGCACCACGTCGCATCAAATCGGGACGAACTCAGTAGACGGAATGCCAACATCGTCACGTCGCACTGTTCGGCACTCAAAGGTGTAGCGAGATTGAGGGACCTCCTTCGTATAAAAATTTGGAAAATAGTATCAGCGTTAAGGAACTAGAAATAATAGTTTCTGAATTCGTTTTTGATGGAAAGAAAATAAAGGATTTTCTTGCCGAAAGTTGAATGGAAAATGTTTACAATCTTCTTAGAAATGAAGTAACATGAAAAGTATCATAGAAGCACTTACAAATACAACAATATGCCTGCGCGAGAGAATATGTATGTACAGCGAAAACTACAATATTTTGAATGTTGCACGCAACCGCTCCTTTGTGTTGTGAACGTAGTAACTGAATGCTGCTATTAATTCTGGTCAAATATTCACGATAGCAGGAAAGTGCTGTAGTTCATAAAATGTAGCCATTGCTTCCTACTTATTACTAGTTTTATCTGGCGCTTAAAACAACAAACGTGGCAACACAATTAGGGCTGAGCAGACGATACTCAGGTTCGAACCATCTCGAGATTTTCCGATAAGCCGCAGCGCTCCATACGGTATCGAGTCTCTTCGAACAGTTACGTGACATTTGACTCGCACTGAGCGAGTAAAAGGGATTGCGCCAAACTACGAACTAGCCACAACAAGCTATGGCTCTACGTAAAATTTGACAGTGTCGTGCAACTCAAAGGGAAATAGCTTTAAATCTGACTACTGCACAAACTGCTGTTGTTTTTGAACATATTTGCAATAATAGTTTTCACACACTACCAGTGTGTATGGATATGTAAATATCTATGCAGACTGTCAAGTAAAGAGGCAAAGGCCAAAATTTGTACTCAAAATAATAAAAAACAAAGTCACTTTATTGAACGTAGTAAAATATTTTATTTGGTTATGAGATAATACTGATTTACCTAGTGGGTTGCAAAATAGTCCCTGTTTACATATTATTAGGTAAATACGTTGTTATATTTTAATCATTCTGAAAACAAAATGGCAACATGAAGATGAAACAGAAAAGAAAATTAATCAAGAATTAAAAGGCTTGATGAACGAAATGTGTCGTAGTAAACTGGCTGTAATTGCTAACTCGAGATAACAACTAAAAGACCACTCTTGAAAACAGATGTCACTAGATCGAAAGCTTGAGAATCGGACAGAAGTATTGGACAGACACGCGTTTGCAATATCTTATTTATAAACTGGCGTTGTTGTTGTTCAGACCCTTAATGCATTATAGACGCTAAGACAGGTCATGGACATATCAACAATAGTCACTAGACAGGGAACCAATCGAAAGATCTAACTGAACCAGACATTTCCAGAACTGTGGCGTAAACTGTTCGAACAGTTCAAACGCAGCTCTAAACACAGTAGGAAAACAATGTATTAAAAACGTTGCAAAGTGATACTTAAATTTGGTACAATTTAATGCCACGCGTGCCATAATACTTTTGCTAAAGAAACCATCAACGTAAAATGAGTTTAAATGCCGTTTTCATAAGCGAAAATAATTTACGTATCACAAGAAGAAAACGAAAAACGAACTTCTCACTGCTATAACCACAGAGTCAACCACATACAGCAATCACAATTTTACCTTACAAAGAGCAAAAACTATTATCAGGGAGCTGGTCTGAATGAACCTGCTGAAAGAAGGTGACCAGCCTCCGCGCCTTTCAGGTCTGACAAAATAGCATGTATGTTGTACTGACTAACGGCAGGAAGTAGAGAACCAAAGGGACTCTGTGGAACAGAAGACGCATCAATTACTTGGCAGAACTTCACTGACAAGACACGTCGCTTTGAGATATCGAAATTAAAGCATGGGCACGTGTCATGCCTGGAATACAATGCCGGAGGAAATCTAATCTTTGTCATACCACCATGTGGTCCTCATATGACTTCGGATTAATTTGTCACTTTTTCGGGTAAAGTCACGAATATATGGTAACAAAGTGTAAAATTACTCTCTGTTCATTACCATGATTTGTTAACGATCGTGCCTCAGAGTCTCTTCGTGTATATAGTATTAAAGGCTGCAACGCTAGATTTGGACAGTTCAGTTTCCACGTCGTACCAAATAGTATTTGTTTTATTTCATGTCCCATGTGTAAATTACATATTATACATATGATCTGAAAACTAATTTGTGTATTTCAGTTCAATTATTTTCACGGCAAAGGAAAGTAAGTACCCAACAGTGCTACCTCAAATTTGTGTCAAGGCCACTTTCCTTTCGATCTCATCTCACGAAATGTCACGCCAAAATGTTGCACAGTGCATTTTATACGCCGGCACTCACGTCAACCGTCGTGGGAACAGAAAGTGAACGTCAAGGATAGTACGGAAGAAATTTTTCATGTTGACAAGATAGTAGCGCCGTCTGCTGACACCTGAAGTTAAACTATTCTCGCTATGCTTACTCATGTTGAATAGCAGATTTTTTGCATCTGCGTCGTCTTAACCTTTCCCCCCCCCCCCCCCCCCCCCATTCCGTTTCTGTCGCTAGGAACTGTGTGACACTGAGGTGTCTCATTTGCTCATTTCTTTTCCTCCAGTATTTTCATATTTTGACCATGTCCCTTTTTTACTGACCACCTCATTCATACCCGTTATCTAACTGGTTCTGCTTTAAAATCATCTTGCGTTTAACACTGCCCTTCTGAAAAATCTCTTTCTGCTGTTTCTTCGGGTTCTAAGTTGTGTATGTCTAAATATTGTTTTAAACTTCTCGCTTTCAGCTCCTTGTTATTTTCTTTTCCCAGAAACATTATAAATCTGTTTTAATGTGTTTTACTGTCTACTGACAGACATTCTGTACTGTAGTCGAAAAATTATTATGAATCAACGGAGGCGTCGCCGTGTAGTGACCTCTGTCGGCGGATGTAGGAAATTTGTATAGTGAAGATTTAGAGAAATCAGCCGTGACCAACCGTAGAATAAAAACTGGCCATGCCATGGATTGTAACTCAAAATACTTCGGCAATGTTCCGTCTTCTGGGATTGAGTGATTTACGAGGCCACTGAAATTAAGGTCGAACAAAAAGACAGGTTTGGAAATATGCACTGCTGACGAAAAGCAGAAACAAACTCGTAATGTTACGATAAAGCATTATTTGTGTCCTGCTTGACACAGTCACGTCGTTTAAACATCTACAAAGTGATATGAAATGAGACGAACATGGCAGGACTGTGTTGGCGAAGGCTGGTAGCCTACTTCGGTTTAGTGGGAGAATTTTAGATGAGCGTGGTTCATCTGTAAAGGAGACCGCATACAGGACGCTGAAGTGACTTATTCATGAGTCCTGCTTCAGTGTTTGGGATCCATACGAGGTCCGATTAAAGGAAGCCATCGACGCAATTGAGAGACGGGCTGCTAGATTTCTTCAAACAACACGCAAGTGCTACTGCGATGCTTCGGTAACTCAGATGGGAATCCCTGGAGGGAAGGCGACGTTCTTTTTCGAGAAACCTGCTCAGAACAATTTACAGAATCGGCATTTGAAGCTGACTGCAGAACGATCCTACTTCCGCCAACGCATATTGCGCATGAGAATCACGAAAATAAGGTACGAGAAATTAGGACTCATACGGAGGCATACAGATAGTTGTTTCTCCTTCTCGCTATCTGCGAGTGAAACAGGAAAAGAAACGACTACTACTGGTACAGGGTACCCTGCGCTAGGCACCGTACTGTGGCCCGCGGAGTATTATATGCATATGTAGTCTGTGGACCGTGCCCAAGACAGCAGCGCAGACTGGAGACAGCAGTTCACAGCGCAGATATCGCCGGCCGCACCACTGCACGACTCGCGGCGGCTGCACTGTGGACTGGAGAGAGGCAATGGAGGCGGTAACGGTCAGCTTTTATGTAATTTTGACACAAGCAGAACAGCACACATCAGGAACCACCTGAAGATGACAACGAGTCTGTTTGTCGAAATATCTTGGAGAACTAACGGCGTGAACTTTATGGACAACCGAGAACTCTTCAAATATTGTACTTCTTTTCCTTATTTTTTTTATTTTCTTCAAAATTTTGATTTATTTTATCGCCGATTTTTAGGAGATTTCCCGAAGTTTCCACGAAAATGTTTTATTTTTCCTTCTAGAGTATTCTAAGCAAAAAATCTTTATACCAGTTTTGAAACCATCAGCTGTATTTAGGGATCATATTTATCTTTTACGTTAACGAGCACTCAGAAACCAAATAAGATGCTTACAAGGTGTTGAGTACCCAACAAGAGGTAGACTGCCACTACATCGCCACACAGCTGCCGTGTATCGGCTTTGTGCAGCAGCCTCCAGCTGTCACTCGTGATCACGGGCCTCTTCCTGCTTCCGCACCACTTCGTCCAGCGCAGTTTGTACGTCCGCAGACAGTGTGGACAGCCAGTAGGGAGCGCTGTCGATTGCAGACCACAATGGTTTCACCTCGCACAGAAGGACATGTATAATAACCGACACACGACACGCCGTGGGCACTCGACCAGTTACGAGACAGCAGTTAGACACTTCAGTTTAGCGTCTGCATCCTTCTCACTACAGCTCTCAAGACTGCCTTCCTATTTAGCAGTCACTATTCGTGGAGTAATTTGACTACAATGCCTGCAACATTACTTATAAGTTATAGACTGCCAAGAGACGGTAAAGTTATTAGATATTTTGTTTAGGACATCAAGTGCCACGCTAGGTATTATTGAAGAATTATATGGCGTACAAAATCAAATTTATCTGCATTAGAATCGAATTCCACAATGAGGACCCAGTAGCTTTGCCAGAAGAATAGCTACACTCATTCGCTTTATGCTGAGTAATTTCCTTGCAGTCAACTGCTGAAATGTTGCAACGCTCCTTTCCATCACTGATGCTGACCTCAATGTGGTCGATGGAAAAAATTCGTCTGTGTCAAGATTGCCCTCAGTTATGCGTTATTATTTTACATCGTGAACGTCACCCATTAACGGTGCGCGGTATGTGAACTGCTCCCCTTCACGTACCGTTTGCCCGTTGCGCGACATCCGTGTTCCGCATAGCTCCTGGCGACGGTAAATGTTGGTCATAATTGTCATGCAGCCCACGACGCCAAGCAGTGCCTGCGCCCCCCCCCCCCCCCCCACACACACATATATACAGCAACTGTACTGCATCTTCAGGCCACGCACGTCTGTCAACGACCTGGCATCGACCGCCACAAGGCGATTCGGTAAACGGTCGATGGGCCGTCTTGCTACTTTCTAGTCTACTTCACATCCCATTCGCACAGAGCCCCCTCGAAGAGTTCGTGAAACCAGTTTTTCATTGTGTTAAATATTGTTAAGGCTCGTATTACTAATAATTGTAATCTTCTTCGTCACCGTTTTCCTCAGTTCCTATGGCATCAACTTGAGAGGGATTGCAGTTAGTTCTTTCAGAGGTACTCGTATCACATCCGGTGTTTTTATAATTCAGATTTTCCGTCGTTCGCCTAAGTCTTTGCAAGTGCACGCCCGTTTGGTTTGGTGATAAGACGTAGGCTAATTATTCTTAGGATCTTGGTCTTAGTGGTTCAGGCTTCCGTCTCTATATATCTTGATGCAGCCGTGACGTGGAACACTAAAAGGAGAATAGAGGTGTGCGTGATCCGCTGATTTAGCTTACTAATCAGGCGAGTCAACTCTTCCTAAGAAAACGTTACCTCCACGCGATACGCTGGTCTTGTCGTCACTGAAAATGTAGCATCGAATTAAATATTTACGTTTCAGTTCCATAAATATAAATCAGCGACTTCTGTTGTTCGGCATTGTTTATGACTCGGCGTTAAGTTTACGTTTCGCGACTTCTGTTGTTCGGTATTGTTTATGACTCGGCGTTAAGTTTACGTTTCGCTTTGGTCGCCACTATTTATTGAACTTCACGTGCCGTAAATCATATTCACTATAAAATATACTGTGTGGAACAGGTCACTGAGGCAATACCTACGAACGTATCGGTAGAAATAAACGAATCGAAACGTTATGGTCACTCTCCGATTTTCTCGGTGTGGTTGATTAATGGTGTGCTGTCGAGTATACAGCAGAGTTGTTTCCATTTTATGCAACCATTCGTCGTCTTCAGGTGCTGTGAACCGTGCCGTTACGACACCTGCTACCTGGACTCCAACCAGACTGTGAACTGTTGTTGGTGTCACGCCGCTATTTATAGCGGTGTTCCGACTCCCGACGCCCACTACGCCTGTTCATGCTGTTTTGTTTATCGTAACCAGAACTGATATTCCGAGAAGCGCATGTTCCATGAGTGTGATGGCAGACGAAATCTCAGTAAATTGAATTGTATCTCTGATTACCTCCTCGTCGATGGAACGATAAACACTGATCTTTCCTCCTCTACTCCTCTCTTGGCCGAATTTAGGACCTCACTGCCCTTCATAAAGTTTTTATTTGTACTTTTCCTCTTCCTTATGTTAAGTATATGTGTGTATCGCTATTAATCTCGAGGTCACAAGGGCTTTATGCACCAATTTCATCTTTGAGTTAATGTACTGCGTGGCTGTGGTTAGAGAGATGGCGAGATGCCTACCGCGTGGATCCGTATTTGATAGGAGCTGGTTCAAATCTCCGTCCGGCCGTCTAGATTGTCTCATGCAGTGGTTTTTCTAAATCGGGAATGCTGGTATCGAAATTGACATTGCCAATTTATTTTCTTTTATTTACTTATTTAATCTTATCTGATGACAGCCATCAGGCCCCCTCTAAACATCGAACCAGTTTTCACACATACGTACATTTTTTACATCATAGTTAAGTGACAAACAACAATTCCAACATTACAAATAGTATCAAAATGATTGTGTCAATGCGAGTAATATATAACGACCTTCTGAGCTAGGTGCTTTGTGTTTTTAAATATTTTATTTATGACCAACCTTCTATAGTGTGCTGATTTTTGGCCACATAACAACGTGAGGTTCAACGCAAAATCAACATGTTTTCACCACAGAAGATTTTTATTTTCAGACCTGAATATGATAGCCAAGTCTGTCGAAACCGATTATCTTAGATAAAGAAAAAAATTGTACCATTTACGCTTTTGAATGTTTCTCAGCAAGTAAAACAGACCGCATCTTCAGTACTCTCAAAATTGAGAATATTCAGTTAATACTGGCAGTACTTGCGCTACTGCAGCTGCTGCCACTAATAATGGATAATGATGATAGTGGCAGATATAAAAAGAATTTATATGTGTACAAAATAGTTGTTTTCTGTTAAAGCGAGTTGTAGGGAAACAAAATTTAAGGAAACTGTACCAGCTAGCAACGCTGCGAGTGAGGAAGATCTCGTTGGAAAGAAGAGTGCGCAAGGGGTGACGAGTGCATTTTTATTGTTGCTTTAGTAGATTTCTCATTAGCTGTCTTCTGAAGCGGAAGATACTATTCAGTTCTCTTATGTAATGGGGAAGTTACTCCAGAGTCGCGTTCGTGCCACAAAGACGATGGAATGAGACAGAAAGGATTTCGCTCTGATGGGAACGATTCTGCCATGTTCAGACGGGAGCGTTAAGGGCAAGAGTAGATATAAGGAACAGTGTTCAGTGATAAGATAGTAGAGAAGACAAAGGGCGTGGAAACTTCTGCGCTTGTCTGCACGGAAGGGCTTTTTATGTTTTTGTAGGGTTAGAGAGATGCTGATGACCTCTTACACATTGCAGTAAGTGCTCATTCGAATTTAGATTTTCATATGGTGCTAATCACTGCCCTATGATTATCTACTGCCAGCTTTCGCTCAAGTCTCTCTTTTGCAACTAATATTTTTGGTATAGGTGGTTTCTGTGCCCTGTCTTTGCCGTACCGATCTTCATTTTGGTACGTTACATTACCAATAGTAAGTTTCATACGTATAAAGCTATACGAAATGTGGATTTCCGAAGCTTCAAGAAGATTCCCTTTTTACAAATCCATTTAGTAACTGGGGCGTCTCTCTTTCGCTTTCACCGTACGTACCTTAAGGGTTTCGGTGGAAGGCCATGTGTAAGCAATCCCACTTGCAATGTGTAATAAGAGTGTCTTCATAGTCTACTAAAACGATTGTTTAGCTTTTGGAATAACGGCAAAACAGGCTTAACTCTTCATAAAGCAAGATAGTTCGGCAATAACATAATTAAGATGTCGGGTCCTTAAAAATATCTATTTGATTTAATTTTCATCGGACAGCTAAAACATTCTAGCAGTTACTGCCTTGTTCATGTTTCTACAACAAACCGCTTTCAGCCGTATATGAACTTCTACAGGAACACGATCGGTTTCGTGATATCGAATCACATCATCAGGTGTACGTACGTCAGTAAAACATTTAAACCCTGATATGGCAAGGAGGGGGACTCAACTTTCACAAAATAAAATACTGTTCTCCCCTCATTCCCTTATCAGGGCTTAAATGTTTTTGCTTATGTATGTCCCCCGGGAGGTGATTTCGACTCACGAAACCGGCCGCGTTCCTGTAAAAGTTCGTATACAGGCGAAAGCGGTTTATTTTGGAAACATGGATTACTTCAGCTGCGGTTGTATTACGCACTGCTCGAAGATGGAAAAAAATTTAGTGCTCTCGTGAGAGAGGTGAATAAAATTGTTCGGAACAAGGTGTAGAATTTTATTGTTTGCGATTCGAGGAAATACACTCAACTGTCAAATGTCCTTGTGTCCATAATTAAAGTGTGTGTGTGTGTGTGTGTGTGTGTGTGTGTGTGTGTGTACACAGGACAGTTCCAGAATTGCATTTTCGAGACGTTGATAGCTGATGCAGACTTGACACGGAAAACGCGTATCTGTACAATCCAGCACTCGTGCGCCTATGTGACATGGTTCTACTGCATACCCAGGCATGTTCTCCAGCAAAAAAAGCATTTTGTTATTAGTGACGACAGAGGACTTTTTCTTTCTTTTCAGCTGAATGTCATCCGATGAAAGCTGGAGGACGGGCCCAGTTTTCCAGTTGGTGGACTGCGTTATTAGCTCTGCGGCATGCTTCCCAAAGAAGCAGCTCACAGCCACGAGGGGCCTGTTTCTCTCTGAATTTTGTCAGTGTAATTGAGTTCTAAAACTTGCTTAAAGTTTCACGATGAGAAAAACCTACCTTGTTGACAAAGACTGTTTGTCCAAGCCTCATCGCTAGAACAGAGAGGCAGTTGGGGAACGGTTCGGAATGGAAAAAGCAAGAAATATATGATGCGCTAAGTCTTTCGCAGAGTATCCCCCCCTTCCCCATCCCCCCTCTCCTCCTCCACACACACACACACACACACACACACACACACACACACACACACACACCACCATCTATGAACCAACTTGACAAACATTCTCCTGCTCCTCGTTTAACCCGATCCAGAACATCATTTATGACGAGATCCCAGTAAACTTTTGTCCAAACTGTGTTAAATCTTTTCAGTTGTAAATGTGAACTAACCATATCCTTCTTCGTTGGACACTATGAACCGGCAGTATACCCGTGGACTGTTCGAGCAACAAATATGCCGGGGAGAAACTGAAGAATGACAGTATTTTTTTTGTTATTAAAAATTATTTGCTACTGTCCATGTCTCTAAATGCCACGCAGTGTTGCTAATAGCGTTTTGGTTTTGGTTCTTTAATCCATTCTCGATAACTTACTATTTTAAATTGTGAACGAATCAGATACCTTATAACATTTCTTTCTTTCCCTTTTCATTGTCTTGCAGTTGCACAGTACTGAATTTTATCGAAAATATCTTGCCACGTAGTAATTTCCATTGTTAGCATTCTCCAACGCGTTTTCCTTGTTTACCTATAAAACATTGCAGTATATCTGAGTAGTGACGGCACACGTCCAATGGTAAAATGCTCAATAACACCTGCTACCTCACCTGCTTAACGGATACTCTCGTCACGATTACAGTTGTAATAATAATGTCAATTTTTATCACTTTCCGTAATCCACTGTTTCAGGGCCTGCAACTGAATGATAGTTGCTATAGTGACAGCTCACTCAAATGCTAGGAATGTATGTTCGAAGAAACTTTTTTGTAATCCACTTACTCGGTGGAGGAATTACATGTTCTTGAAGTAACGGATTTCATAGACGAAAAGAGCAGATTGTTTTGAAAGATCTTTGTTTATGGAATCCATGTTCGTTTCTTAGAGGTGGTTTTCGTTAACCAGAAACGTCGTAATGTTTCCATTCTTCTACAACACTTTGACATCAGCGAAATAGGCGACAGAGCATGATGCGTAAAATAAGTAATAATAATAATAATAATAATAATAATAATAATTCACGTGGAGGCCCGGAAAAAGAATAGGCCTCCGGTATGTTCTGCCAGTCGTAAAAGGCGACGAAAAGAACAAACCACTAATAGGACTAACCCCCTTTTAGTGTGATTAGTTGGTTCAGGACAGAACTAAAGAAGCCTCGGACAAGCGCCGTCATGGTCGGGGACGACGCTTGAACCCTATGCCCGACCACAATGGTAACGACACTGCTAGCCAACTGGAAAATGATTCAAATCCAAATAGAGGTGTTTTGCAGGATATGCTTCCTGCAACCACCCTAGAAGGAAAACAAAGACAGAGGATGAGATGGTCAGATGAAGTTAATCGACACCTCATGTTCTGTTATTACCAAGCAACAAACCTAGGAACCAACACAACTGGATACAGATCACAAGTATACACAACATTTATTGCCAGATACCCAAAATTAAAATTTTTAACAGAACGACGACTAGCTGATCAGATCCGTGTAATAATCAAAAATAACAGGATACCCCAGTCACAATTAGAAGACATCAAACAACAAGTACAACAAATACTGGAACAAAATAATGTGCAATAAGAAGAAGAAGAAAATACAGTAATGGACTCAAACATCCCAGAGCAAACAAACCAAGAACAAAACACGTCAATTAAACGATCAGAGGAAAACGAAATCTTAAGACAGCCACCAGAACAAGCACAAATAGAACATGAAGTGACACACATGTCTGATATAGAAGAAAAATTTCAGTTGACATATATAGAATACAAAGACACAAATACAGACATTAGACCATTCTTGCATAGACCACCAAATAACCCACAAGTCGAAACAACAACAACTATCAACACAATCATACACAACAAAATAAACGAAAATACAACTATGGAAGAGTTACAACTACTGGTTTATGTAGGAGCACTCACTACGCTAAATATACACACTAGGCAGAGATCAGAACCAACCAACACGCAGAAGAAACCCACAAAACCAGCATGGCAACACAGGCTACAGATCAGAATAGAAAAACTGAGAAAAGACATTGGACAGCTAACACAATTTATAAGAAATGAAATGTCAGAAAAAAAACGAAAAAGATTAGGTAAAATCTCACAACAAGAAGTGATAGAGCAATTAGATGAAAAGAAGCAGAAATTACAAGCATTGGCCAAACGACTTAGAAGATACAAAAAAAAGTGAAAATAAAACGAAACGAAACCAAACATTCAACACAAACCAAAAGAAATTTTACCAGACAATAGATAACACACACATTAAAATAGACAATCCGCCAAACATAACAGACATGGAACACTTTTGGAGCAACATATGGTCAAACCCAATACAACATAACAGCCATGCACGGTGGATACAAGCAGAAACAGATACATACAAGATGATACCACAAATGCCTGAAGTGATAATTTTGCAACATGAAGTCACTCGAGCAATTAATTCTACACACAATTGGAAAGCCCCTGGAAATGATAAAATAGCAAATTTCTGGCTAAAAAAATTCACCTCAACACATTCACATCTAACTAAATTATTTAACAGTTACATTGCAGACCCACACACATTCCCTGATACAGTTACACATGGAGTAACTTATCTGAAACCTAAAGATCAAGCAGACACAGCAAACCCAGCAAAATATAGCCCCATAACATGCCTACTAACAATATACAAAATATTAACTTCAGTCATTTCACAGAAATTAATGACACATACAACACAGAACAAAATTATAAATGGAGAACAAAAAGGCTGCTGCAAAGGAGCACGAGAATGTAAAGAGCAACTGGTAATAGATGCAGAGGTGGCATATCAAGCTAAAACTAAACAAAGGTCGCTACACTATGCATACATTGATTACCAAAACCTTTTGATATTGTACCCCACTCATGGTTACTACAAATATTGGAAATATACAAAGTAGATCCTAAATTGATACAGTTCCTAAACATAGTAATGAAAAATTGGAAAACCACACTTAATATCCAAACAAATTCAAATAATATCACATCACAGCTAATACAGATTAAGCGTGGAATATACCAAGGAGACTCATTAAGTCCTTTCTGGTTCTGCCTTGCTCTGAACCCACTATCCAACATGCTAAATAATACAGATTATGAATACAATATTACTGGAACATACCCACACAAAATCACACATCTGCTATACATCGATGATCTAAAACTACTGGCAGCAACAAATCAACAACTCAACCAATTACTAAAGATAACAAAAGTATTCAGCAATGATATAAATATGGCTTTTGGAACAGACAAATGTAAGAAAAATAGCATAGTCAAGGGAAAACACTAAATAAGAAGATTACGTATTGGATAACCACAACGACTGCATAGAAGCGGTGGAAAAAACAGATGCCTATAAATATCTAGGATACAGACAAAAAATAGGAATAGATAATACAAATATTAAAGAAGAACTAAAAGAAAAATATAGACAAAGACTAACAAAAATACTGAAAACAGAATTGACAGCAAGAAACAAGACAAAAGTTATAAATACTTATGCTATACCAATATTGACCTACTCATTTGGAGTAGTGAAATGGAGTAACACAGACCTAGAAGCACTCAATACACTTACACGATCACAATGCCACAAATATAGAATACATCACATATATTCAGCAACTGAAAGATTCACATTAAGCAGAAAGGAAGGAGGAAGGGGATTTATCGACATAAAAAACCTACATTATGGACAGGTAGACAATTTAAGAAAATTCTTTCTAGAACGAGCAGAAACTAGCAAAATACATAAAGCAATCACTCATATAAATACATCGGCTACACCACTGCAATTTCATAACCACTTCTACAACCCATTAGTTCACATAACATCAACAGATACGAAGAAAGTAAATTGGAAAAAGAAAACACTACATGGCAAGCACCCGTATCATCTAACACAGCCACACATCGATCAAGACGCATCCAACACATGGCTAAGAAAAGGCAATATATACAGTGAGACGGAAGGACTCATGATTGCAATACAGAATCAAACAATAAACACCAGATATTACAGCAAGCATATTATTAAAGATCCCAATACCACAGCAGATAAATGCAGACTTTGCAAACAACAACAAGTATGCACCACAAAATGTACTGGAGAATGATGACTACAAATTATACTGGAACAGAACCATTATAACAGATAAAACACCACCACATAACAAACCTGACATCGTACTCACCAATAAAAAGAAGAAATTAACACAACTAATCGAAATATCCATACCCAATACAACAAATATACAGAAGAAAACAGGAGAAAAAACTGAAAAATACATCCAACTCTCTGAGGAAGCCAAGGACATGTGGCATCAGGATAAAGTTGACATTATACCAATTATACTATCAACTACAGGAGTCATACCACACAGTATCCACCAGTACATCAAGGCAATACAGCTACATCCAAACTTATATAACAACTGCAGAAATCTGTAATTATTGACACTTGTTCAATTACCCGAAAGTTCCTAAATGCAATGTAACATATACCATACAGTTAAAAGGAAGTCACGCTAGATCAAGGTCCGCGTCACCTTCCATTTTTAACCAGACATAACGTCTGAGACAAGAAAGAAATAATAATAATAATAATAATAATAATCTGGCGACATATTCCAACCCCATGTACCTCTATGTGTCACAAGCATGACAATTGGAAATTCCAACAGTAATATACAACCACAGTTTAAATTGCCCACCTCTCTTGTAAGTAATTTGAAGTGGATGCATGCACCAGATGCTTTAAGGCTATGAAATTCAGACCGTTCTGTTAGTGTGTTATGAGGTGTCATATAAACAGCTACCAACCGCCGACTTGATATTTTCATTTAATACATTTTGTCGTTTCTTGCTGCAACCGGCTTCAAATGTTTTTATCATCGGGTGGCTAGACATTTACAAAAGCGAACTGTTAATCAGCTGTTGATGTCTCTGTAGCGTCTTTGCTTGCTGTCAGAACACGTGAAATGTAAAATCAGGTAGTTAAATGTGTAAGTGCAAATGGTGACCCACTTCTGTGTGCATACATGATTGTAATAATAATAATAATAATAATAATAATAATAATAATAATAATAATCATCATCATCATCATTTAAGACTGATTATGCCTCTCAGCTTTCAGTCAGGAGCATAGCCCCCTTATAAAATTCCTCCATGATCCCCTACTCAGTGCTAACATTGGTGCCTCTTCTGATGTTAAACCTATTACTTCAAAATCATTCTTAACCGAATCCAGGTACCTTCTCCTTGGTCTGCCCCGACTCTTCCTACCCTCTACTGCTGAGCCCATGAGTCTCTTGGGTAACCTTGCTTCTCCCATGCGTGTAACATGACCCCACCATCTAAGCCTGCTCGCCCTGTCTGCTACATCTATAGAGTTCATTCCCAGTTTTTCTTTGATTTCGTCATTGTGGACACCCCCTTGCCATTGTTCCCATCTCCTAGTACCTGCAATCATCCTAGCTACTTTCATATCCGTAACCTCAACCTTGTTGATAAGGTAACCTGAATCCACCCAGCTTTCGCTCCCATACAGCAAAGTTGGTCGAAAGATTGAACGGTGCACAGATAACTTAGTCTTGGTACTGACTTCCTTCTTGCAGAAGAGAGTAGATCGTAGCTGAGCGCTCACTGCATTAGCTTTGCTACACCTCGCTTCCAGTTCTTTCACTATGCTGCCATCCTGTGAGAATATGCATCCTAAGCACTTGAAACTGTCCACCTGTTCTAACTTTGTTCCTCCTATTTGGCACTCAATCCGTTTATATTTCTTTCCCACTGACATTACTTTCGTTTTGGAGATGCTAATCTTTATACCATAGTCCTTACATTTCTGATCTAGCTCTGAGGTATTACTTTGCAAACTTTCAATCGAATCTGCCATCACAACTAAGTCATCCGCATATGCAAGACTGCTTATTTTGTGTTCACATATCTTAATCTCACCCAGCCAGTCTATTGTTTTCAACATATGATCCATAAATAATATGAACAACAGTGGAGACAGGTTGCAGCCTTGTCTTACCCCTGAAACTACTCTGAACCGTGAACTCAATTTACCGTCAACTCTAACTGCTGCCTGACTATCCATGTAAAGACCTTTAATTGCTTGCAAAAGTTTGCCTCCTATTCCATAATCTCGTAGAACAGACAATAACTTCCTCCTAGGAACCCGGTCATATGCCTTTTCTAGATCTAGAAAGCATAGATACAATTCCCTGTTCCACTCATAACACTTCTCCATTATTTGCCGTAAGCTAAAGATCTGGTCCTGACAACCTCTAAGAGGCCTAAACTCTCACTGATTTTCATCCAATTGGTCCTCAACTAATACTCGCACTTTCCTTTCAACAATACCTGAGAAGATTTTACCCACAATGCTGATTAAAGAGATACCTCTGTAGTTGTTACAATCTTTTCTGTTTCCATGTTTAAAGATTGGTGTGATTACTGCTTTTGTCCAGTCTGATGGAACCTGTCCCGACTCCCAGGCCATTTCAATTATCCTGTGTAGCCATTTAAGACCCGAAATTCCACTGTATTTGATGAGTTCCGACTTAATTTCATCTACCCCAGCTGCTTTATTGCACTGCAATCTATTGACCATTTTCTCCACTTCCTCAAATGTGATCCTATTTCCATCATCATTCCTATCCCATTGTACATCGAAATCTGAAACATTACTGATCGTATTTTCACCTACATTGAGCAACTCTTCAAAATATTCCCTCCATATGCCCAAGGCATCCACAGGATTCACCAGCAGTTTTCCTGACCTGTCCAAAATACTTGTCATTTCCTTCTTACCTCCCTTTCGAAGACTGCTAGTTACACTCCAGAATGGTTTTCCAGCAGCTTGACCCAATGTCTCCAACCTGTTTCCAAAGTCTTCCCAAGATTTCTTCTTGGATGCTGCAATTATCTGTTTGGCTTTGTTTCTTTCTTCAACATAACTGTCTCTGTCTACCTGAGTTCTAGTATGTAGCCATTTTTGATACGCCTTCTTTTTCCTTTTACAGGCTGCCTTGACTGTGTCATTCCACCAGGCTGTTTGCTTCCTCTTACTTTTACACACTACTGTTCCAAGACATTCATTAGCCACTTCTAGTACTGCGTCCCTGTACCTTGTCCATTCCTTTTCCAATGACTGTAATTGACTACATTCAACTAACTGGTACCTTTCTGAGATCGCTGTTATGTACTTGTGCCTGATTTCCTTATCCTGAAGTTTCTCCACTCTTATCCTCCTACATATGGACCTGACCTCCTGCACTTTCGGCCTCACAATCCCAATTTCACTGCAGATTAAATAATGATCAGTGTCATCAAAGTATCCCCTGAATATACGCGTGTCCCTCACAGCCTTCCTGAATTCCTGATCTGTTGTTATATAGTCAATGACAGATCTGGTTCCCCTGCCTTCCCAAGTATACCGGTGAATGTTCTTATGTTTAAAAAAGGAGTTTGTGATTACTAAGCCCATACTGGCACAGAAATCCATGAGTTGTTTCCCGTTCCTGTTGGCCTCCATATCCTCTCCAAATTTACCCGTAACCTTTTCATACCCTTCTGTTCGATTTCCAATCCTGGCGTTAAAATCACCCATGAGCACAACACTGTCCTTGTCCTTTACTCTAACAACTACATCACTGAGTGCCTCATAAAAACTGTCCACCTTATCTTGATCTGTCCCTTCACAAAGCGAATATACTGACACAATCCTAATTTCCAGAATGAGATTTTCACTCTGCAGCGGAGTGTACGCTGATATGAAACTTCCTGGCAGATTAAAACTGTATGCCCGACCGAGACTCGAACTCGGGACCTTTGCCTTTCGCGGGCAAGTGCTCTACCAACTGAGCTACCGAAGCACGACTCACGCCCGGTACCCACAGCTTTACTTCTGCCAGTATCTCGTCTCCTACCTTCCAAACTTTACAGAAGTTCTCCTGCGAACCTTGCAGAACTAGCACTCCTGAAAGAAAGGATGTAGCGGAGACATGGCTTAGCCACAGCCTGGGGGATGTTTCCAGAATGAGATTTTCACTCTGCAGCGGAGTGTGCGCTGATATGAAACTTCCTGGCAGATTAAAACTGTGTGCCCGACCGAGACTCGAACTCGGGACCTTTGCCTTTCGCGGGCAGAAGTAAAGCTGTGGGTACCGGGCGTGAGTCGTGCTTCGGTAGCTCAGTTGGTAGAGCACTTGCCCGCGAAAGGCAAAGGTCCCGAGTTCGAGTCTCGGTCGGGCACACAGTTTTAATCTGCCAGGAAGTTTCACAATCCTAATTTTCTTGCTAGACACTGTCAAATCTATCCACATCAGTCGTTCGTTTACATACCTTATTGCAACTACGCTGGGTTCCATTTCTTTCCTGATGTAAAGCCCTACACCCCATTGTGCTGTTCCTGCTTTGGCTCCTGACAGGTAGACCTTGTATTCTCCCACTTCCTCTTCGTTCTCACCCCTTACCCGAATGTCACTAACAGCTAAAACGTCCAGCCCCATCTTACTTGCAGCCTCTGCCAGCTCTACCTTCTTCCCAGAGTAGCCCCCATTGATATTAATAGCTCCCCATCTCATTACCATTTGTTTGCCAAGTCGTATCTTAGGAGTCCCTGATCTGTCAGTTAGAGGTGGGACTCCGTCACGTCCAAAGGTCCGAGGCATTTTGCTCTGATTGTTGCCAGCATCATATTTAAAGTACCAGGGAAGCAGGTTGCTAGCCTTACTTGCCCTGAGTCCCATTGGGTTTTACCCCTAACAGTTGAGGAACTAACCGGTGGATTTGGTAGTCTTTGCCGTATGAGCACAAAGGCGACCACGACTCAGAATATGTCCGAGGTGCCCAGCCTTATTCCAAAGTAACTGGTATCCTGACTGTCGGGACCACTTACTTGGCCACTCATACGTTGCCCGTGGTTCATGAACTAGGACATGACTACAGGAACCCACACCATGAACCACATACATGATTGTGATTAAAAAAAATGATTAAAAAAGGATTGTGATTAAAAAAACACTAAACATACTGATATCGGTATTTCTACTGAATACAATATTTCCTGCTATACAGAATAAATGCAAGCCTTCAGAACAACTAGAACATATTCACTAGCAGAAGTGCAATGCCGCCATCTGCTGACGAACAAACCGTTTGAAGCCAATAATGGCAAAAAGAAAACAACGTATCAAACGATTCCAGTGTAGATTTTCTGAAAGTCCGATAGAAAGCTTGACCTTGAAGTATTACTCTGTTCTTTCAATTTGACATCAGTTATTAATTTTCCTACTCGGGTTGTACAGTAAGATAAATTTAATCAAATAAAAACTTTTCATGTTACGAATGGTCTGCCTGATCATGATCCACAGGTAGTTACAGTATATGATATAGCTCTGTACAGTAATGCAAAACAGTCCCCCAAACAAGTGTGTTCAAGTAACGATTTAACAATTCAAAATTTTAGGGGAAGCTTGCAACAGTTAGACTGGGATGAGGTGTACAGGGAACGTGATGCTAATTTAAAATTTAATGTATTTCATGATACCTTTGTTAGTATATTTGAAAACTGTTTCCCTAAGAATACAGTGAAATGTAATTGTAAGAAACTATGTAAAAAAATCTGGCTTACTAAACGGATAAAAAAATATCTTATAAACAGAAAAGGGAAATGTATCTTATAGCTAGGAGGAGTAATGATGCTGAACCAGTGAAACATTATAAAAACTACTGCACTGTATTAAGAAAAGTTATTAAAAAGTCCAAAAGTATGTACATTATGTCTGAGATTATCACACCTGATAATAAAATTAAAACAGTTTGGAATATTGTGAAAAGGGAAACGCGGCAACCGAGAGCACAGGAAGACTGTATTTCTAGCAAACACAAAGTTTGTTAACAAGAAGTCAGAAGTAGAAAACATTTTTAATAATCACTTTTAAGTGTCGTAGGGAAAATAGGAACCAGCTATTCATTAGAAAATGCAAGGCGTGTATGGAAGAGGCAGTATATATGCAGTTTGATAAAACTGAAATTCAACCCACCTCTCCTACTGAAATTAGGAAAATAATAAATTCACTCAAAAGTAAAAGCTCACATGGAACTGATGGCAATTCCTATAGAGTACTAAAAGCTTGTTCCCAACAAATAAGTAGGATTATCAGCCACATATTTAGTAGGTCACTGAAACAGGACATTTTTCAGATAGACTGAAATATACTATTGTTAAACCATTGCACAAAAAAGGGGATAGATCTGATGCGAACAACTACTGCCCAATCTTGCTTCTGACAGCTTTATCCAAAATTCTTAAAAAAAAGTAATGTATTCGAGAGAAGCATCACATATTTGGAAAAATGAAGTACTAACAAAATGTCAATTTGGTTTTCAGAAAGCCTGTTCAACAGAAAATGCTATATATGCTTTCACTGATCAAATATTAAATGCATTAAATAACCGAACATCACCCACTGGGATATTTTGTGATCTCTCAAAGGCCTTTGATTGTGTGAATCAAGTATTGTGGCATGAGTGGGATGGTGCACAAATGGTTTAATTCATACTTAACTGGAAGAATGCAGAAGTTTGAAATTAACAGTACAGATAGTCTGCAAAAACCAGCAGAGTACTCTGAGGAGGTATCAAGAATGGTGTCCCACAGGTTTCAGTCTTGGGTCCTCTATTGTTCTTAATATATATTAACGAGTTGCCACTCTATATTCATGAAGATGCAAAGCTAGTTCTTTTTGCTGATGATACAATTACAGTAATCAGGCCCCTACAAGCAAAGGTCAGCTGAGGGAATTGCAAATAATGTCTTTCAGGAAATTATTAAGTGGTTCTCTGCAAATGGACTCTCGCCAAATTTTGAGAAAAACAGTTTATACAGTTCTGTGCAGTAAATGACATAAAACCATTGATGAATATAGACTATGAACCGAAGTCTGTTGCTAAGGCAGAATACTCAAAATTTCTGGTTGTGTGCATTGATGAGAAATTGAATTGATAGAAACGCATCGATGATCTACTGAAATGGTTAGGTTCAGCTACTTATGCTATTAGATTTATTGCAAATTTTGGTGATAAACATATCAGTAAATTAGCCTACTATGCTTATTTTCATTCACTGCTTTCATATGGCATCATATTTTGCGGAAAAGTATTCAGTGCACAAAAGCATGTAATCAGAATAATAGCGGAAGCCCACCCAAGATCACCTTTCAGACGTTTATTTATGGAACTCGGGATATTCACAGTACCTTCGCAATACATATATTCACTTACGAAATTTGTCATTAATAAGCCATCCCAATTCAAAAATAACAGCGAAGTCCATAGATACAACACTAGAACAAAGGATCATATTCACTATTCTGGATTAAATCTCACTTTGGCACAGAAAGGAGTGAATTATGCTGCCACAAAAATCTTTGGTCATTTGCCAAATAGTATTAAAAGGCTAACAGACAGCCAACCAACATTTAAAAGCAAATTAAAAGAATTTCTCAATGACAACTCCTCCTAGTCAATAGATGAATTGTTAAATATGAAGTAGTAACTGTAAAAAAATTAATGAATTATTTTGTGTAAAGAAAACTCATGTTAAAGTGACACTTTCCAAATTATTACGAAATGTCGTATTTATGATCTACATGATCTATGGAACAAGGGTTAATGTATCTATGCAAAGAAAACTGTCGTGAAGTTAGTGGTTGGTAGTTCTTCTTATAACATAACTTAATTTTTTAGTCACATTCTGTTTAACGATATGCTACATGTAAAACGCACCGGGCGCGTCGTGGCGCGTGTCTGTCTAAATATAACGGAATCAGCGGCAGTGGCAGCGGTGCAAGGCTTGGTTGGCAGCCGGCGGCATTTCCTGGGCTGGACACCAGCCAGTTGCACTTGACTGTCCCTCGCGCGCCTAACTCGGTTCCGTACAGCCCTCTTGTCCTCTTAACACACATTCTGTTCCTCTGACCATCAGAGGATGCCTAGGTCAGTTGCAGAATACTCCCTAAGTGTGTGACCACTGTCAAAGCTCAGCGTAGTCCCATAGTTCAGGGAATGAACTTTGGAGGAACGGATACAGAAATCTTGCATCGCCGTTCTTAACAAGGTCCTAGTGGAGGCTGTTTGTCATTACGTTCTTCCGATCTCAAGTGTACATCTGTGTCGTGTGGATGACTGATAAGAGTGGTGTCGGCTTTGTGTTGTTGTGGATGGAGGGAAGGGAGAGAGGTTAAACCTGGTGCCGGAACACCGAAGAACACCATGGGAGCCACCGAGCTTAACGATCCCATCCGGCGGACGGATCACCATTAACCGTGAAATACAGTCCGGGACATTGACTCAAAGACTGGTGATCGAGAACTTAACGCCACCATCTCTCCTTCCATTGCCTGCCAAATACTGGCATTGAAAATTTTCCACCAGCAGGATTCAAACCGACGTACCTCAGAGTCGAGCGCTACCGCACAAGCGTGCGCTACCTACCTCGGCCGCGACTATCGTCACGGCATGGAAATTTTGTTAATACATATGTCCTATAGACAAACATATGTTAGTTTTCGCAGTTAAATTTTATACAAAAAATCCGATGTGTGTGAATGTGAAACCGGATACGCAGCTTTCTCTGTCGGCCACGTTCTTTTATGTAGAAACAGCAGGCGATGTGTAACAGAGCTTTGCCGCGTCCTTTCGGTTTGAGTACATTTGTGAAATATTTCTTCTGAAATATTTCTTGACAAACATTTACATGAGCTATCTATCTTATTATCCACATGAAAGACGTCTGAAAATGGATCTGCGTAGCTTTTTTAAATCTTCACAGTTACAACCACAGCTCACTGAATAAGTGATAGTACGCATTAGACTGCAAAATGATTGTTGCTTTGCGTTCTCTCATTCCTCGCAAAATATTGTTACTAAAGTATACATCGTTCAAGGTGTTAAGCTTGCCCATGACACACGGTAGTTTTTCGTGATGTCTTCCCTGACCCAGAATCTCCAACCACATCTGGAAACAATGTTTTTAGAAAGATGACGTGTTCTGTTCAGGATAATACCATCGTTTAAAAACTAAAAAAATATCCGTGACGATGAATTTCTCCACGCTCAAAAAAAATATGAACTAACGGAGATAAAGATAAATTACAGGTAACGCAGTTAAACAATTGATAAAACTGACTAGAATTCTATTGTAGAGCTGAGAAATGAATTAGGAGTGACACTAGTTGCCAGTTCTATGAAGTGAAGTAGAGCATATATCTCTGTTGCTAGAAAGCTGGGGACGTGAAACCTGTCTGTCGTGCAGATAGCTTAAAATCCGCATGTTCGATCTCGTACTGATAATTTGTATCAGTCATTGGCATCCTGAACTAGCTGAAATAAAGAATTAGTGTAATAGGCCAATTTCCCATTCACTTCAGTACCTATATTCAGTGAAACAGGGTTTAGCATTACGACATTGGCTGATGTTAGTGGCGTCGCCTACGAAAGCGAGCTCAATGTTGATTGTATTTGTTGATCTGGTGGTGATGTAAGAGCAACAGCAGTAGAAAATGAAAGAAAATAATTAGTACTACAGTTTGTTGCGGTTTCATTGTGTCTTGTCTGATGGCAGCTAGAGATATATTTATCCGATAACCGTAACTCAAATAGAAATGTAAACCAATCTGCATATTAGATCCCTGAGACACTGTACACTGACACAAATGTTCATTATGATGGTGTGTTTGCGTTTTATTTCAGAAGCAAATTGCAGCATTCTTGATTTAACGCAGATAATTTGTAATTCTTGTATCAGGAATGAAGGCACTCGTATGTATGGCGAAAAGTTTCATTTGGAATGAAAAAAACTCTCTGGACTGTATACTGGAGTTTGCCTTCAGTCTCAGTTTTGGAGCACAGTGGCATTATGGCTTCATTTACATTTTCGAAGGCCGTCTTAGAGTTGTAAAGTGTTGTAGAGTTGGGGATAGGTATCTGTGAAAAGTTGCGGGGGGGGGGGGGGGTGAGGGGGGGTGAGGAAAGTCAGATGTATATGGAATCTGAATGAATTTCTCGTGTGTGCTTAGGATGGTAACTGAGCGAGGAGTGCAGTGGTTAAAAATTAGGAAGTAAGTGGCTCTGGTCTGTCTGGCCATCCCAGTAATGGTATTTCTTGATTTCCCTGGAGCGCATTCTTGTGAAACTGTAGAAGCAGGTGTGGAAAGGCATTTGAAATCCTCACCCTTCTTCCTCACTGAAAGTTTAACGCACAAAACCAACGGACCTAACAGCGATGTCAAGCAGATGACGGGGAATCAAATCCAGTATTCAACGAAACTGGATTGATCAGCGCTTTTTAGGCGTGGACTTTGCCTGAGTTTGCAACATTTGACTGAAATGAAAACGTTGCCGGTAAGCTTGTTCTCGGCAGATTATAACTGTGTGCCGGACCGAGATTTGGTAGAGCACTTGTCTGCGAAATGCAAAGGTCCTAAGTTCGAGTCTCGGTCCGGCACACAGTTTTAATGTGCCAGGAAATTTCATGTCAGCGCACACTCCGCCGCAGAGTGAAAATTTCATTCTTTTTCCTCCCTTCCTCCCTTCTTTCCTTGTTCCTCTCCACGAGCACGACGTATTTTCTCAATATGCGCTTCCTCACACCTGTAAACCTTTGATAAGCGAATCGCCGTTCCCTTCCGTGTCGCTAAAGGGGAAATCTGCGGTGCTTCGCTGGAAAAGACTTGATCAGCGAAACGCATATTGATCGTCCGCTCTCACATCCCACAGAGTAAAACACCGAAGTAGGAGGTCGTGGCAGATTTCTTCGCATACGTTGGTGAAAGCAAAGAAAAGTGAAATGGTTCTGCAGTGGGGAGAACTTAATTTAAAATGTCTGTAAGCTCCTAGAAGTAATTACTTTCGGCGAGCGGTAAAGCGGCTTATATTAATATCCCGTTATGGTGACTCTACGACCGCTTTAATTGCTCTCACTTCTTTTCTTCTCTCCGAACTCGACTGTCCTTGCTACTGAGAAAGAACCCCGGCTCAATCTGCTCCCCCCTGACACTCGCAATTTTAATTAAATGTTCTGGGGTGTGAGATCACCTCATTATTGGAAAACGACTTAGGTTTCGCTGCCGTGTCGTTAATTTCGTGAATGGATGGTAGCTACTTGGCCTTCGAATAAAATGCAGCGCGATGACTACTGCTGAAAAACTCGGGAGAACGTGGTACTGTCAAGAGGATTTGAGTCTGAGGTGGAATTTATTAAAATTAACTTTGAACCAAATCATTAGACTTCTCTTCACAGTTTTGTGATCATTTGTTTAGATGACATTCTCACAGCTGTATCTATCCAAGTAACTAATAAGTCGGACACATATCACATGGAATGTTTTATTGCGCGTCATCTATACTACGACCTCGTAAAGTATTCGGTATTCCCCTTGAAATACCTCATACAAATGAGAAACCATCGGGAGAAGGCTGCAGGAAATCTGCCGCTCATAGATCCAGATGAAATGCTGTAAGACGTCGTCAGTCCTCGTATGGTAGCGAGGTGTGGATCCCGAAGGCCAATGACATAAGCCACAGAAATCAAGATTTTGAAAGGAATCAAATGTTGCATCAGGTTACATCGCATCTGCAACCTAGACATTCTAACGGAACTGTTTTCTATATATTAGAAAACTTCGAAAACTACGGGCAAAAATTAGGAAACGGTATACATCAAATGAGCAGTGTACGGCTATGAAAGAATGTTATTTGATACCGACCGAGAGACGAAAGAATATTTTAGGGGAACGAAAGAAAATGAACTGACGGGCTGGAAGAAGGGCGTAGGCCTAACCCGTGGTGGTGGTGGAACGAAAGAAAATGAACTGACGGGCTGGAAGAAGGGCGTAGGCCTAACCCGTGGTGGTGGTGGTGGTGGTGGTGGTGGTGGTGGTGGTGGTTTACTGTCACGTACTTGATCGTGATTTGTCAGATATAGATGTAACTGTACGTACAAAATAAATTACTGTCTGTTAAAGAAGTGTAGTGTCTTCTTTCCAGCCCATGTTGTGTACAAATACAAAATTTCTGCTACGATGATTCCTGCTCATTCTTCAACCTTTTTAGAATGGTAGACATTACCGAAAGAGACTGTAGATCGAAAGTTTGATCAAGAAGTGATTAGGGATTCTTGCAGTGGTGAGGTTATGGGTACACCCCCCCCCCCCCGCCCCCCCCCCCTCTCTCTCTCTCTCTCTCTCTCTCTCTCTTTCTCTCTCTCTCTCTCTGTGTGTGTGTGTGTGTGTGTGTGTGTGTGTGGGGGGGGGGGGGCGGAGGGGGGGGAGGAGCTCGCGCTTATCTTCTTTTGTCCTGTCTATAGTTGAGGGAATTGTTCCCAAATACAGCACTTTCTCCGAAGTAGAAAAAATGCCACTTACTTGGTTCTTTTGAACATTTTTCTGAACCCACTAAATGTAGAAATGTGGAATCACCATTTTGTGGTTCGAAACAACAGTTCCGTTTCTCCTACTTTCCACCATGGTTGCTAATGATGGTGTGTTTGTGTCTCTTTCCAGGGACAGCTGTCGGGCCATGGAGACTGGGCGAGTTCTTGGGGCCAGCAGCCTCACCTCACATAGCCGCCGCCCACTCCAAAACGCTGACGTCCAGGTTAGCCGGCACTTCTTCCTTTTGCTGTCTTCAAACTGGTGGGCGCTATCTGTTTCCTTAAAAAAAACTGTTCAGACCAGGAACAGAAATCAAAATTTATGTCTTGCTTAGGTTAATGTAAATGTACGACCATGGTAGTTAATATTATTTTTATTTATTCGCCGTTTTGTTAAGATGTAATTCAAAGTCGACTGAAAAAGCTGTGTCGGCAAAATCTGGTGACAGGTGAGTTGTGTAGACGCCTACTATGTCGGATCGCTGGGTAATGAACTGTACACGTAACCAGAGAAAGTGGGCACTTGATGTTAAGGGCAACATACAGCGCTGCGGAACAATTCGAAGGTCAAAATTAACAAAAAGTAAGGGGGAGGGGTGCGGGATCCCATTTGAAAACGAAAAGCTGACTACAATGGGAGCGTTCGTGGTGGATTAGGGAGAAGCCATCTTTAGCACAGACAGATACCACAGTTAAAAATATTAACTGTTCATCTGGAACTTTTTTTTTCGTTCTGTGAGGTGTCAGTTGAACTGTTCAGCGTGCCCCTCAGATGCTATAGCCGATCCATGGTGTCCTACAGCTCCGCATAAGATTGCGCAAATTTAAGAAAAACAATGTCACGCAACGCAAATATTTTATCGAAGGAAAAACTCTAGGGTGACAAAATTAAGCATGAAAGTACGGGTATCACACCACATGTGGATACATTAATGAGGGGGCTCATCTGAACGACAAAAGAAAGAAGCAGTCACTGTAACAATTTGGTTTATCAGCATAAAGCTACAAACATATGAATTACGCACTGAGATTAGTGTGAAAAGATTTATTTAGTCGACAAAAGTTTATAAGTATGAAATCTAGCTTTGGTACAGGAGGGTAGGCTGGACACACGAACTGTATCGCGGATACGGCAATGACTGCAACTGCAAGAATGGTTTGGGTTTAAAGAACCCAGAAAAATAAGTACGGAAACCAAAAGAATCACCAAAGTGCATAATAGAAGCAACTAACTGGCTCCGAACGTTAAAACTTTGCAGATGAGCCCTTATAAAAGTTAGCCAGCCTCGCGTCCTCCTCGATCTGGTGATTGCGTCGCCAGCTCGTTCTTACCACTCCTGTACGGTGTGATAGTGGAGGACAGTGGCAGTGGCGACCGGGAATACTTAGTCCTGCTCGCCCGTTGTACCCAGTTCTGACACGGAGAAATCCTCCTGTGTGACGCCTCGGCAGCAAGCGTGTTCTCTTACAGCCCCCAGCAGCAAGTCTGCCCTCTTCCGTCGCCTGGCACCCAAGTGTTGTCTGCCGCAACTCGAAGCAAGTCGGCTATTGCTGCCAGTGTAGGAATCTCGCCGGCCAATTGCAGCTGACCTTGCGAGCTCCAACAAATAATAATTTCGTAAATCAGTTGAACACACACCTACTCTCACAGATTTTTCTCGTGATTAACCAATGATGGTTTGGCACGGGGAGGAAGGTAGAAAATCTCCGCAATCCGTGACAGGTTTCTAACTCCAGCCACCTGAAGGGCTTATGCATGGGCAAGAGTGCCTTTTACAGAAATAATTGTTGTGACACAATTAGAGTGCCTGGTACTATGATTACACTCACGCTTAGCCGTTTTCACGGCTGCGCCTGTCTTCACATCTTACCTTCTGAAAAGGACTGTTTCCAGTGTCTGACACAATAGAGATTTGTGGCAGATACGCTGCTCCAAATAATTTGCAGCTCTGAGGTGGTACATGGAGGATCCCCCCATCTGCTGCCTGTTCCAGAGGACGCTTTCAGCTCTGAACTCGTTTATGAATCCTCCTGAGTATTTTAGGTAAACTTCACCGTTGCGCGAGCCAGCCACCCCTCCCAGCCACACACACACACACACACACACACACACACACACACACACACACACCGTAATAAAAAAAAGGAAGAAAGAGACGTAGTAATTTGGTGAGCAATCGTCTGCAGTTATGATGCAGCGTTAAAGAATAGACAACATTGACTTGAGATGTGTATATTACATTATAAAATACCTTGCATGACACTTCGGGGATAAATTTCCATGTAACAATAAGATGTGTGTGTTTCGAAATATTTATTTGTTCACAGTTAAAACAAATACCGTCTATATATCGATGATGCAACCGAAACTTTGGCGCAGACAATAAAAAATTTATAATTAACAATGCAGTTGTTAGTACACTGCAGTTTGGTGACGGCCAAATAACTGTAAGTCAGAATGAAAATGAGGTACAAGAAGCTGTTTTTACTTTAAGTAAAATAACCAGAGAATACAGACTGCACATCAGTTACGAAGACAAAATAAATGGCATTTGAAGGACACCAGCCTATGCGAGTTAAGATCAAAATTGACAATCACATCAAAGAGCTAGTTAAGACACTTAAACTTTTATAGGGCAATATTACATACGGGGGAAATAACGGAATACAAAACAAGTGTTCAACGATTTGTGTGGAACTACATTCAGAACGTTGGGAAAGTAAGTCGACAGTGATTACCTCGCTTGTCTGTGGAAGTGGGAACACTGTGTAGAAGCGTTTTCAATGTTTTATCTTTCCTAAACTTTTGTCATGTTGCTGTGCGTTTTCTTGGAGTAACGGACGGTGAGATATGCGGTGGGAGACACACCCTCTGCATCGCGCCAGCACTATCATCCTCCGAGGACCTCCAGCTGCACCTTGGCCAGAGCCGCTCGCCCCCTTATCCCCTTTCACTCCCTTCCTGGCTCTCCACGATTTTATCTCTATTTTACTGTATTTTGCTTAGTCAGGTCACTCAATATTTGCTTCCTGTTTAGAGACACACGTGATGAAGGGACCGATGAGCTCGTAGTTTGGTCCCTTTAACATCCAACAAACCAATAAACAGAATTTTTAAAATCCTTGAGAAAGCCACGAATGACGAAATTATTCCTCCTGGTATGAATGATATGAGGTAAGCGAAACTATTCTCAACTGACGGGTATGAATACTAACGAACTGTCAGTTCCATGAGTTATGGTTGTAAAATATTGACACATTATTTACAGAAGAATGGAAAAACTGGTGGAAGCCGACCCTGGGGAAGATCTGTTAGGGCTTTTTGAGAAATCTAAGAAAACATGAGGCAATACTGACCCTATGGCGTATCTTAGACTGAAGAAAGGCAAACCTACGTTCTTGGTATTTGTAGATTGAGAGGACGCTTTTGCAAAGTGGACTACACTGTTTGAAATATTGAAGTTAATAGGGATAAATACAGGGAGCGCAAGATTAGTTACGCCTTGTGCAGAAATCGGAACGCAGTAGTAAGAATCGAAGGACGTGGAAGGGAAGCATAGGAAAGAGGGAGTGAGACAGATTTGCAGTTTGTCACCGATATTATTCAATTGGCACATTGAGCAAACTGTGAAAGAAACCATGGAGAACTTCAGAAAGGGAACTGTAATTCAGACAGAAGAAATAAAAACCTTTACACTTGCTGAAGATATTGTAATTGTCACACTCTACACAGGATCTGTAAGAGCAGTTCAGTGAAATGGATAATATCTTGAAAAGCCGTTGTAAGACGGACGTCAACAAAAATAAAACACGGCTTATGGAATGTATGGAATCAAAAGATCTGTCAACAGACTGGCGGGGGTCGAACAGCAAGACGGTGGGAGTGTGAACCAGACTACGGTGTCTAAGAGAGGACGGTGCTACGGGTGTGAAGATAGAAAAACGCAATATATTTCTTACAAATGCTCTAAGTTTTTGTGTTTCAAAAACCACTCAAGTTTATTTTATAAAGACTGCACATAGTGCCCTGGAGTGGTAATACGACATGTGGAAACAGTATGTTCAAAAGACATTGTGGAGACTCTCCGTTTACTTGCAACGTTTTCGTACAGGTTTTCCACTCAGCTATTCATACCTGAGTTTGGTCATCGTAGCTTAAATTGTTCTTCTTCGTGTGCTATGACACACATTGTGTAACCATCTTTGTCCTGTACAGTATGTAAATGTTAGAATCACTGTGTAATTTCCTTACGTAGTAATAACACCCCCCTCCCCACCCCCCACCCCCAATGAACCATCGGCCTTGGCGTGGGTGGGGAGGCTAACGTGCCTCAGCGATACAGATACCCGTACCGTAGTTGCAATCACAACGGAGGCCTATCTCTTGAGAGGCAAAACAAACGTGTGGTTCCTGAAGAGGGGCAGCAGCCTTTTCAGTAGTTGCAGGGGCAACAGTCTGGATGATTGACTGATCTGGCCTTGTGACACTAACCAAAGCGACCTTGCTGTGCTGGTACTGCGTACGGCTGAAAGCAAGAGGAAACTACAGCCGTAATTTTTCCTGAGGGCAGGCAGCTTTACTGTATGGTTAAATGGTGATGGCGTCCTCTTGGGAAAAATATTCCGGAGGTAAGATAGTCCCCCATTCGGATATCCGGCGGGGACTACTCAGGATGACGTCGTTATCAGGAGAAAGCAAGCTGGCGTTCTGCGGATCGGAGCGTGGAATGTCAGATCCCTTAATCGGACAGGTAGGTTATAAAATTTAAAAAGGGAAATGGATACGTTAAAGTTATAGTGGGAATTAGTGAAGTTCGGTGGCAGGAGGAACAAGACTTTTGGTCAGGTGAATACAGGGTTATAAATACAAAATCAAACAGGGGTAATGCAGCAGTAGGTTTAATAATGAATAAAAAATAGGAATGCGGGTAAGCTACTACAAACAGAGTAGTGAACGCATTATTGTGACCAAGATAGATACGAAGCCCACGCCTACTACAGTAGTACAAATTTATATGCCAACCAGCTCTACAGATGACGGAGAGATTGATGAAATGTATGATGAGATAAAAGACGTTCTTCAGATAGTGAAGGGAGACGAAAATTTAATAGTCATGGGTAATTGAAATTCGATAGTAGGAAAAAGAAGAGAGGAAACTAAGTACGTGAATATGGAATGAGGGTAAGGACTGAAAGAGGAAGCCGCCTGGATGAATTTTGCACAGAGCATAACTTAATCACAGCTGACACTTAGTTCAAGAATCATGAAAGAAGATTGTATACGTGGAAGAACCCTGGAGGTACTAGAAGGTTTCAGATAGATTATATAATGGTAAGACAGAGATTTAGGAACCAGGTTTTAAACTGTAAGACATTACCAGGGGCAGATGTGTACTCTGACCACAATCTATTGGTTATGAACTGTAGATTAAAACTGAAGAAACTGCAAAAACGTGGGAATTTAAGGAGATGGGACCTGGATAAACTGAAAGAACCAGAGATTGTACAGAGTTTCAGTGAGAGCATAAGGGAACAATTGACAGGAATGGGGGAAAGAAATACAATAGAAGCACAATGGGTAGCTTTGAAGGATGAAGTAGTGAAGGCAGCAGAGGATCAAGTAGGTAACAGGACGAGGGCTAGTAGAAACCCTTGGGTAACGGAAGAAATATTGAATTTAATTGATGAAAGGAGAAAATATATAAATGCCGTAAATGAAGCAGGCAAAAAGGAATACAAACGTCTCAAAACTGGGATCGACAGGAAGTGCAAAATGACTAAGCAGGGATGGCTAGTGGACAAATGTGAGGATCTAGAGGCATATATCACTAGGGGTATGATAGATACTGCCTACAGGAAAATTAAGGAGACCTTTGGAGAAAAGAGAACCACTTGTATGAATATTAAGAGCTCAGATGGAAACCAAGTCCTAAGCAAAGAAGGGAAAGCAGAAATGTGCAAGGAGTATATAGAGGGTACATACAAGGGCGATATACTTGAGGGCAATATTACGGAAATGGAAGAGGATGTAGATGAAGATGAAATGGGAGATGTGATACTGCGTGAAGAGTTTGACAGAGCACTGACAGATCTAAGTCGAAACAAGGCCCCGGGAGTAGACAACATTCCATTAGAACTACTGATAGCCTTGGGAGAGCCAGCACTGACAAAACTCTACCATCTGGTGAGCAAGATGTATAAGACAGATGGAATACCCTCAGACTTCAAGAAGAATATAATAATTCCAATCCCAAAGAAAGCAGGTGTTGATAGATGTGAAAATTAGCGAACTATCAGTTTAATAAGTCATGGCTGCAAAATACTAACACGAATCCTTTACAGACGAACGGAAAAACTGGTAGAAGCCGACCTCGGGGAAGATCAGTTTGGATTCCGTAGAAATATTGGAACACCTGAGGCAATACTGACCATACGACTTACCTTAGAAGAAAGATTAAAGAAAGGCAAACCTACGTTTCTGGCATTTGTAGACTTAGAGAAAGCTTATGACAATGTTGACTGGAATACTCTCTCTCAAATTCTGAAGTGGCAGGGGTATAATACAGGGAGCGAAAGGCTATTTACAATTTGTACAAAAACCAGATGGCAGTTATACGAGTCGAGGGGCATGAAAGGGAAGCAGTGGTTGGGTACGGAGTGAGACAGGGTTGTAGCCTCTCCCCGATGATATTACTCAATCTGTATATTGAGGAAGCGGTAAAGGAAATAAAAGAAAAATTCGGAGTCGGAATTAGAATCCATGGAGAATAACTAAAAAATTTGAGGTTCGCCGATGACACTGTAATTCTGTGAGAGACAGCAAAGGACCTGGAAGAGGAGTTCAGCGGAATGGACAGGGTCCTGAAAAGATGATATAAGATGAACATCAACAAAAGCAAAATGAGGATAATGGAATGTAGTAGAATTAAATCAATTGAATTAGATTAGGAAATGAGACACATAAACCAGTAAATGAGTTTTGCTATTTGGGGAGCAAAATAACTAATGGTTGAAATAGACAGGATATAAGATGTAGACTGGCAATGGCAAGGAAAGCGTTTCTGAAGAAGAGAAATTTGTTTACATCGAGTATAGATTTAAGTGTCATGAATTCGTTTCTGAAAGTATTTGTATGGAGTGTAGCCATGTATGGAAGTGAAATGTGGGCGATAAATAATGTAGACAAGAAGAGAATAGCTTTGAAAATTTGGTGCTACAGAAGAATACTAAATATTAGATGGGTAGATCACATAACTAATGAGGAGGTATTGAGTAGAACTGGGGAGAAGTGAAATTTGTGGCACAACTTGATTAGATGAAGGGATCGGCTGGTAACACATGTTCTGAGGCATCAAGGGATCACCAATTTAGTATCTGAGGGCAGCGTAGAGGGTAAAAATCGTAGAGGGAGACAAAGAGATGAATACACTGAGCAGATTCAGAAGGATGTAGGTTGCAGTAGTTACTCGGGGATGAAGCAGCTTGCACAGGATCGAGTAGCATGGAGAGCTGCATAAAACCAGTCTCTGGACTGAAGATTACAACACAACAAAACAACAAAGTAATAAACGACAACAGTTTTCTCAAACCCAAAGCAAAACGTGTTTGTTTACTTCATCTAGACAACCTACGTCAGTGTGAAGCCCTATTTGCTTGCTATCCTTAACAAATCAGACTGAGACGCCTTGTAGCAACGGTGGTACAAACGAACACAGTAGTAACGCAGTGTTAAGTGGTACTGAAGGAAATAGATTTTGAAACGTGACAGTCAAAGTCGTAGATGAGTTTCGTTAATGGGACAGCAAAATAACTGATGTCCGAAGTAGGGAAGACAGCGAATAGTGAGAAAAAGCAATTGTGGAATAGAGGAATTTGTTATTTAACATAAACTGGTTACAAAGTCTCTTATGAAGCACAAGAGTTGAATGCAGTGAGGGGGCATCCCATGCATGTAGGTCGCGGCATTTAGGCAGGGAAGAGGAGGGGGATAAACTAACATGGAGAGAGCATCAAACCATTCTTCGGGTTGATGGCCACAACATGGAGACTAACCGGTTGTAGTTCGTCCCGCAAATCACTTATGAATGGCGTGTGCCACACATGCAGAAAGATGATTTGCAAAACTTACATGTAAATGTGGATCAAAAGAGGATGGAAGTATTCGTGCACTCAGAACATAGGGGAAAATTTTAATTATTAGCAGTCGTTTTATTCTCCGAAGGACTAACACAAAAGTTTTGGTCAAAGCTCTGTGTTTACTTGATCTTCAAGTTTATAATTGTTCGGTCGTCACACCACGCACACGCTTCATCAGCTGGCAGTAGTGACCACACTTGATATTATGCAACTGAGTAGGTAATTCCTTGATTAACAAACATTAGTTGGCAACTTACCAGTTGTGGTCGAAGGTGAGGATGGTAATCGGTTCCTGAGGTCGCAAACTTGGTCCAGGTGGTTTATCTAGCGACTGACTTTGGTTTACACCCTACGCAAATGACAGTGTCTGGTTATCTGCGAACAATCTTTCGTATATCTGTATTATCGCGATAAATTTCCGCGGCGGAACACTGCCGCCAGTTCGACGCGAGATTTCATCAGAGAAACATCACGGTAACACTACGTCCATCTTAGCGCGTCTCATATTAACCTCTGTGTACGTGTGTTCGCTATATGCATCAAGTGAAGGAATATGTGCGAGAAATCACTGGAAAGACCAAAAGGCAAGTACAGTACAGTAACTTAATACTACTATCGAAATCTTACCTTGGTAGGGCTAATATTAGTGTTGTGGAAAAGATGTTAGCGGCTGCATGCATTGTATTGCATAAATGTTCTGGCATAACACGTAAGCCACCAGGTTCTTATGAGCGACAAGTTTTTCCAGATCTTAATTGTTTTGTTAAAAAGCGAAATTTCTATTCTGACTTAATTTTTTAAGTGTTTATTTCAGTTCGTCATCTTACCGGTTAAACAACGTTTTTTAAAATATGCTAGAATCTATGAATTATTACACAACAAATTTCGTGCCTTGCAAGTACTTACGGACTAACGTGTTTGATTGGAATACAATGGTAAACTTTGCAGGATGAACTACGCACAGCAGTAATTTCTAACTTTTGTTAATGTTTTCAGGATTTTTGCCACTTCGGTAGCTCTGATTAATTATATATTATTGACTGTCTGTTGAAAATTAGGATACCAGTACAGACGAAAGGCTTTTAATTGCCTCTCGTGTTACAGTTGTTTTCTTTTGTCTCGAACATCAGATCATCTAACAATTTTGGTGCTTTCATCAGTGCTTTTTCTGTAAGATGTATGTTTCAACAGTTTTAGTATTACTCACTAATCCCCGAAAACGAAATATATGACGAAAATGGCAAATATATAATCGTAAACTAGAAAAGTTTCTTATTGAAAGTTTTTTACGTTTTGAACTCCCCCGTTCGCACAAACACGTCTGTTTTTTTAAAGGGCGTAATGTTTTCCTATAGTAAATTTCAGTAAAGAGCAGTTGAGCTCAACGCTAATCTATGCACCAGTAAACAGTTGTAGTTGATAAGCTGTGCGAATGTCCGTAGAGATGTAACAGAGCTATTGCAAAACCTGATATCAGGTAAGAACAGATTGATAGTTTCACTGTGTTCTTTTGCTGCCACTGGTTGAAACTCCTAAATTAAACGAGGAACAAAGGTACACTTCTTGTAATAATCGTACTTTCATAATGGAGAAATGTACACATGCAATTCGGTGCGCGTGTAACAGACTACAGGGAAGAGCTTAGTGCTGTGACTCATGTTCCGTCAAAGACTTTCCTTTCTGTTAATTGTCGTGACTTGCACGTCTAACAAAGCTTAATGTATGTGGAAAATACAGTATTGCACCAAGTTTCAGAATCCAAGCTCATTAATCCCATAGGCAACGCTAATTAAGGATTGAGAAGATCTAAGGAACCTTCTGCTACGTGAGTGGTTTACGTTCATTTTAGATAAGTCTCTTCAGAATTTTGTAACTACGTCTAGCTCTCGGCAGTTACTTGTAATCTTAGATGAACAAAACGCATCCACTTGGGTCAGAGGCAACAGCGGCAAGGCAGAGGCGTGGCGAATGACGTCACTGGCTGGATGCGTTCTGCCCAAGTAAACTGTCGCCCCCCCCCCCAGCCGGCCACCCGCCCGCACGGCCACCCCCCCGCACGGCCACCCCCCCGCACGGCCACCCCCCCGCACGGCCACCCCCCCGCACGGCCACCCCCCCGCACGGCCACCCCCCCGCACGGCCACCCCCCCGCACGGCCACCCCCCCGCACGGCCACCCCCCCGCACGGCCACCCCCCCGCACGGCCACCCCCCCGCACGGCCACCCCCCCGCACGGCCACCCCCCCGCACGGCCACCCCCCCGCACGGCCACCCCCCCGCACGGCCACCCCCCCGCACGGCCACCCCCCCCGCACGGCCACCCCCCCCGCACGGCCACCCCCCCGCACGGCCACCCCCCCCGCACGGCCACCCCCCCCGCACGGCCACCCCCCCGCACGGCCACCCCCCCCGCACGGCCACCCCCCCCGCACGGCCACCCCCCCGCACGGCCACCCCCCCGCACGGCCACCCCCCCGCACGGCCACCCCCCCGCACGGCCACCCCCCCGCACGGCCACCCCCCCGCACGGCCACCCCCCCGCACGGCCACCCCCCCGCACGGCCACCCCCCCGCACGGCCACCCCCCCGCACGGCCACCCCCCCGCACGGCCACCCCCCCCGCACGGCCACCCCCCCCGCACGGCCACCCCCCCCGCACGGCCACCCCCCCCGCACGGCCACCCCCCCCGCACGGCCACCCCCCCCGCACGGCCACCCCCCCGCACGGCCACCCCCCCGCACGGCCACCCCCCCGCACGGCCACCCCCCCGCACGGCCACCCCCCCGCACGGCCACCCCCCCGCACGGCCACCCCCCCGCACGGCCACCCCCCCGCACGGCCACCCCCCCGCACGGCCACCCCCCCGCACGGCCACCCCCCCGCACGGCCACCCCCCCGCACGGCCACGCCCCCGCACGGCCACGCCCCCCGCACGGCCACGCCCGCCGCACGGCCACGCCCGCCGCACGGCCACGCCCGCCGCACGGCCACGCCCGCCGCACGGCCACGCCCGCCGCACGGCCACGCCCGCCGCACGGCCACGCCCGCCGCACGGCCACGCCCGCCGCACGGCCACGCCCGCCGCACGGCCACGCCCGCCGCACGGCCACCCCACCCCCCCCCCCCCACCGGCCACCCCACCCCCGACCGCCACCACCCCCCCGGCCGCCACCACCACCCCCCGGCCACCACCCCACCCCCCGGCCACCACCCCACCCCCCGGCCACCACCCCACCCCCCGGCCACCACCCCACCCCTCTCTCTCTCTCTCTCTCTCTCCCTCCCACGCCCGTCAGGAACATTATTACTATTCTAGCCTCTGCATTCTTTGTATAAAAGTCACTTTCCACTCATATTGATCTTCACTTCTCTGGACTACCTTATCATCGCACCCACAAAACACTGTATCATTGCACAACATTGAAGTTTTTGCAGTTAGGTTTTATTATTTTATTTATTTACACATTAAGTTCCGTAGGACCAAATTGAGGAGCAGATCTCTCAGGTCACTGAATGTGTCAGTACATGAAATCACGACATAAAAGTAATAACTGATGAAAACAAATGTTTATGAACCCGAAAAAAGTCCATAAGTATACGCAGTCAGCAATACAACAAGCATCAGCTTAATTTTTCAAAGAATTCCTCGACAGAATATAAGGAGTGACCCATGAGGAAATTGTTCAGTTTCGATTTGAAAGCGCGTGGATTACTGCTAAGATTTTAGAATTCGAGTGGTAGCTTATTGGAAATCGATGCAGCAGTATACTGCACACCTTTCTGCACAAGAGTTAAGGAAGTCCGATCCAAATTCAGGTTCGATTTCTGCCGAGTATTAACCAAGCGAAAGCTGCTTATTCTTGTGAATAAGCTAATATTAATAACAAGATATGACAGTAAGGCATATATATATATATTGAGAGGCCAATGTTAAAATACCCAGACTCGTGAACAGGGTCGACAAGAGGTTCGTGAACTTACACCATTTAATGCCCAAATCGCCCATTTTTAAGCCAAAAATATCCTTTTAGGATGGGAAGAATAATCCAAAATATAATACCATATGACATAAGCGAATCAAAGTAAGCATAGTAGACTAATTTTCGTGTCGAACGATCACTCACTGCAGATACCGTTCGAATAGTAAAAATGGCAGTATTAAGTCTTCGAACAAGATCCTGAACGTGGACTTTCCACGACAGCTTACTATCTATCTATCTATCTATCTATCTATCTATCTATCTATCTATCCCATTCTGGGAAATTAAAATGTCACGTTTTGTTGAATTGCGTGTTAAAAACTGTAAAAACTGAGTCTTACTGTGATTTAGCGTTAATTTATTTTCTACAAGCCATGAACTTAGGTCACGTACTGCACTATTTGAAACTGAGCCAATGTTGCACACAATATCCTTTATTACCAAGCTAATGTCATCAGCAAACACACACATTTTAGAATTACCCGTAGTACTAGAGGGCACATTATTTATGTACATGAGGAACAGGAGTGGCCCCAACAGTGCTTCCTGGGGCACCCCCACTTGACTGTACCTCAATCAGACCCCCACATCACAGCTATTCTCAACATTGTGACTAATGGCCTTTTGTTGTCTGTTGCTGATGTAAGAGGTGAACCAATTGTGAGGTACTCCCCATATTCCGTAATGGTCCAACTTCTAAAGCAATATTTGTGATCAACACAATCAAATGCCTTAGTTAAATCAAAAAGTATGCCAAGCGTTCGAAACCTTTAGTTTAACCCATCCAGTGCGTCACAGAGAGAAGAGAATATAGCATTTTCAATTGTTCAACGATTTCTAAAGCTGAATTGTACATTTGATAACAAATCGTGTGACATAAAATGATCAATTACCTTTACATACATAGCCTTTTCAATAACTTTTGCAAACACTGATGGCATAGAAATCGGTCTAAAATTATCTACATTGTCCCTTTCTCCCTTTTTATGAAGCGGATTTACTACTGAATAGTTTAATCTTTCAGGAAACCGACCATTCCTAAAGGAAAAATTACAAATATGGCTAAATACAGGGCTAACAAGAGAAGCACAGTACTTCAATATTCTGCTAGACACTCCATCATAACCATGAGAGTACTTAGTCTTCAGTGATTTAATTATTGACTCAATCTCCCTCTTGTCTGTATCACAGAGGGCGATTTCAGACATCAATCTCGGAAAGGCATTTGCCAAAAAAATTATTTGATTCACCGTAGAAACTAAATTTTTGTTTAATTCACCACCAATTCTCAGAAAATGATTGTTAAATACTGTACACGTATCTGATTTATCAGTGATAGAAATATTTTTACTGCGAACTGACTTCGTCGTCGACCTTGTGCTGCTGACCAGATACTTCCTTCACTGCGGAGCAAATGGTTTTAGTTTTATCCTGTGAATTAGCTATTCTATTTGCATACCACATACTCTTTGCCTTACTAATAACATTCTTAAGCATCTTAAAATACTGTTTGTTGTGGGCTACTGTAGCTTGATTGTGACTACATCTAACATTTTGATATAATTACCGCTTTGTTTCACAAGATATCCATATCACACTAGTCAGCCACCCGGGCTGCCTATTACTGCTAGTAACCCGTTTAGAATGTTCTAATGGAAAGAAGCTCTCAAAGAGCATGAGAAATGTGTTAAGGGAAGCACTATATTTATCATCTATGTTATCGGCACTATAAACATCCTGCCACTCTTGTTCCTTGACAAATTACAATTAAAAATTACTGCCAGTAAACATTTCGAAAACATTGAGCTGTCCTCATTTGTTTGAAACTGTCACAACAGTAGCAGAAGCATGTGTCTCCGGTTTCCAGATTTGTGGACGTTTGAAGAAATGAATAAATCGAATAAATGATGGTATTGTGTTAGAAGCAAGTATTACACCTTTGAGTAGGGGTGCGCTTCAGGAGTCCACGGGCATGGTAAATGTTCGGTTTTAGATTGATATAAGAAACACTGCTAGACCGTTTAAAGTGTTTACGTTCGTCTGCGTGATAAATATGCTTTACAATGGGCATATTCAGTCGGCTGAATATGAAGGCTGAAAAACCATTGACAGCGTGTAGAGGAGGAGGAGGGGGGGGAGGTCGATGCCGTTGAGGGAGGGAGCGAGAGGCGTGATATGGACGGTTGCCGGCCACACCAGTAACTTCGAAAACTTAACAGGTAAAAATATTCAGTAGCAAAAACAGAATTTTTCACCTTAAAAATAGAATAATGCAACGACACGTTACTTACTTAAAGGCAGCGAAATTTTGTGTTTTCTGAGAAAGGAATAAAAATTGTCTAACTTTCGAAACGTAAATGAACCTCGCTGTTAAAACCTTGTCCTGAAGGTAAATAGTGTAACAATTATCGAGGATATTTCACTCTCCAGTTCAATGTTCAGGTGGAAATGTAGCTTTCTGGTGGTAATAGCGGCATTGAGCAAGTGCTCTCTGAATCTTTATAAAGATCACATGAACATATCGTAGTTGTCACAGTTTCTTACAGTCGATTTTTAGTGTGCTGTGTAGTATATGTCCCCGATGCTGCTTTAATGATAAGTCGTTGTAGTAAAATCAGTTTTATTATAGTGGAGCTCGCTATATACACGTATCATCACACGGCCCCATCCCAATATCGTAACTGTCTGAGGATGACCAAAATAATAAGACACCGGGAAACAGCTGAAAGTGTGTAAACGCGACTGTGATACAGGTAATTCTTCGAACACGTCGCCGTGTTATGTGCTGTGGTTACAGTAAATAACTCTCTTTGCACTAGTAAATTACCCAGTGCGTGTTATTTCTATTTTTTGTATGTTTTATTTATTTATCCTGATCACATGAGGCTCATCATGCCTTGGCTTCCCTCTAATCATACATTCTACATATTTTACTTTATGTTCGCATAACGGCACATGTTTGGTAAAGAGAGTTTAGTGAAGGATAAATAGAACACCTGAAAGGAATTGTAACACAGTGGAAAGCAGAAGTAGCTATAGCAAAAGAAAGACAGAGTTCATAGTTGTTCGTGTAAAGTAGAAACAACAAAGGCACGTTACAATAGATTGGCTCAAATTGGGGCCCTGGTAGACGTGAGGTAGGATGTGGGAAGCAGAGGAATTACATTGACGACATAAGGCTGACTCATATCGACATCAGGAAACCAGTTATTTCTACGTAAGGGAGCGGCTTGTAGAGAGCAGTTAGGCGATACCTGTCTTCGAGCAGCAGAGTTATCATCATCTGTCCTACTGCCCTCAGATACGTTAAAGATAACGGGCACGGCCGCGTCTGAGATAAGGCGGCGAGGCGTCTTTGTTGTTATCCGCAAAGTGGCTCGTATCGTAAGCCCTTTCATGAGGCTGGCTTTCAGACAGTGTGTTTTCGCTTGTGTCTGTGCTCTGTACCGTATGCGGACAGACTCCCAAAGTACCGTGTGTAAGACTTTCTTTCAACGATGGAGGAAAACAGTAAAGACGTGCACATCTTTTTACGCTGTAGCTTGTTGCGCTGCGTTCATGACTGCACGCAAATGTTCAGAATTCGTTTTTCTTCGTACCAAATAGATTTTTTAAAATGATATTTAAGAGGTATGATCTCGCTTAGGATACGATGGCTCTTTCAGTTGAAGCAAATACCGCCGATAATCAGGGTTTCGATTTGACGTCCAACCCGAAGCACGGTTTCAATCTATATGGAAGTTTTACAATAATATACACTCTTCTGAGGATTGAGAGGATTGGTTTTGGAATGTGTGAGTTGATGTTGTGTGAGCGAAATGCCTAAGCGAGAGGTTCGCAACCGCCTATCCACTGATCATAACGCCACATCAATATCATAGTCCGCTACGAAATTAATGCCCTTGTTCCCTGCCATATACAAATGAAATTAGACCATTTCCACCATATCCGAATGTGTAAATCGAATAATTTTCATAAGCAGACTACAGGAAGTGTCCTCAACCCAATCTCCTTGTCCAGGCCACTCCTTCAGCCCTCTTTTAGCCTGTTTTAATCGCTTTTAGATTCGGTTTACTTCCTTTCTGCCTCACTCAATTTTCCATTCTAGGCGTCACACTCTATGGAAGTGGGCGCTCTTGACTGTAATGGATCCGGGTGGAACGTTTCCTGTCACATACAGAGCCCTGGAGACGCCCTTTCCTATTTGTTCACCACGCTTTTGTTGCTGACGCCACAAAATATGCCCGTTACGTTTTTAGCCTTTTCGCTTGCACTGATAGGAATCCCCTGTCTAGATCAGGTCACGTTCTGGTGGACGTCTCTACTTCTGGATGCACCACTGTTCGATCGTGTGACTGACCCTCTTGCTGTTTAGTCCTTTAACCTCCTGCTCCCCCCCCCCCCCCTCCCCCATATCAATCAACTCACTGTTACATGTGGTTCAGTCTGCCTAATCCTTAAACAACGGATGCGGTCTGTCTGAACAGATTGACATCACAGATCAATTTAGCTGCTTCGATTGCACGTTCACGCTTACTCGGTGTCAAGATTTTCATCGTGGATGTCAACACGATATCATACGTATTAGAAGACCTGTCATCTCAAAATAGAATCTTTTCTACATGTTCGTGTTCTTTTTCCCCCCTCCATGTGATCCTAAAAACATTGTATAGTAGCTTCCTATCTAGTTATTCCCGCCTAGTTATGTCGAAGGGCAGTCGACCAGATGATAGTGATTTGTGTCCAAAATAAAAGGCACGGTCAAATATATTGGACAGTTCTATTCTTTAACTATCCAAAATTCCCACGTATTTGTAAAGGACAATTTTTTACTGTGACAAATGTCTCGATTATGTCCCCCAAACGTTTGAATATTGGGGGAATAGGATAGCCAGATTATTGTTTGAAACTCTTCAAACTGCCCATCAAGTGAAGCATCGTGATTTCTTGCCTTTAGAGGGTGTCGATAATCCTATGTTTATTTTGAAGGCGGGGTGAATGAAGAGAGAACTGATAAAGTCTCTACGAAAACGATTATATCAGTCACCAAAACTGAAATAAATAGCAGTATTAGCTGCTTCATTCATGCTGCCTAACAATCGTTTGGACCCATTCCCAGCCTCCGGTGTATTTTTAACGTGTTGGATCGATATAATAGTCAGAGGTTTGTGGTATATCCTGATCTGATCAGGTCACGTGCTTCTGTTTGTATCTATGCATGTTTTGTGTCCTCGAAGGTCACCTCTTCAGTCTTGCATTAGATAGGTAAAACCGCTCCGAACCAGAAGATGATTTGAATAAAGTAGTGATCTCCAAGCATGACTCAGCTGTAGGTGTTATTCTATTATCTTGCTCAGACATTGGGGAGAACCAGTTTCAATGGGCACCACTGTTCGTGTCATCCGATCCATCCAGATCAGTTTATTTCTTCACGTACACCAACAACTGCCAGTAATGAAAGTCACGTTAGCTCTTAAAAAATTCTGTAATAGCCATTGATCCTACGGACCTTGTAAGCTGATAAGCGCAAAGGCACGAAGACATACGTGTGTCGAATATTTCTCGTAATTAGGTAATAGTAACGCGTGTGATAGTTCCGCACGTTCTTTGTCGATAATATATTGGATTAAGAGAGCGAGGTTAACTTTATCTTCTTCACTTGAACGAAGAGGCCTGTTTTCTCACATTTCCTATTGTGACGTATAATAGATAGCTCACCAGCCGACCCGTCAATTGTTGGGAAGATCTGCAAGGTACACAGACTGGTGTAGATGATTTTAGCAAATTTGAAACTTTGCATTTGATAGTAAAGCACTAGTGTTCTTTTAAATTGCTGACACGATGTAAACAGATTGTGAAGTGTTCATAGTTATCCGTGGAATATCGTTGACTGTAAGATATCTTCTGGTATGCTAGTAAATAAACGCTGCTGGCCTTAAAATGTTGACACAATGAAGATGGAAAGCAAGAAACAAATTGACATGAAGCGTTGTTGTACATGTTTGGATGTGCAGATAACAAGCATTTCTGCGCTGCTGCACGAAGTAGGTAGAGTACACCATCTACATTGGGTGTGTTTAAGGTAGATTACGTCGTGTGTTCCCCATTCAGAAACCACATTTCTGTAATGGCTCTCTGTGACATGATTCTGTTATGCCTGGTATAACAAGCATAGGCATCTACCAGCGCGTGTCGGAATTCGACAGCAGCAGGATCGTGCACTACCGAGGTGTGGTTTACCGTTCTGTGATGCTGCTGCTGCTGCTGCTGCGCGCGTTGGTCGAGATGCGACGACTGTCCAGTGAATATAGAATGAGCAGGTGCAGGGGGGACATAGTCAACGCCGTATACGATAATAAAGCCACGACGCGCACACTGAGCCACGAAATGGGCTTGTTTTCAGCAAGACAACTATCGACACGGACAGTTCAAGGTCTTCCAGGGCAGCACGGACTGCTCGCGCCAACAATGGTGCGCCCAACGACACTATGTCGTCTGTCCAAACGAGTCTCTGTTCTAATACAGCATAACGATGGACGTATCAGTGTTTGGGCATCTCAGAGGATAACCAGTGTTGCCAAACTATATTCGACATCTTCATGCCAGCTCAGACTTGGCGTGATGATATGGTGAGCCGTTGGCTACACGACTTGACCACCTCTGGTTCTCAAAGGCGGTAATTTGGCAGCAGCCGTTGTACTTCTGACGTGTTACTGTCTGTGGCCATGGTATCTTCGAGGTTTCGGTGTTACCTTTCAATACGATACAACAAGACCTCACATTACCCTTCTTTTCCTGACCTACCTTCCACTGTTGCACTGGTTAGGACGTCGTCCAGACCTCTCACCCATCGGATGCTGACGTTGTTCCCTTTTTATAAATTAATTTTCCAGATTGCAAGCATCATAAAGCATCGAAAAAGGGGGAAGTGCAACTATCCTCATTGCCTCTGAAATTATTGTAAATGATGCTTGTGTATACTTTAAATGCAGTTGTATTCAATGATTCCGATGGAATGGATGAAAATGAAATTCAAGCGAAAAGTCGTCGTTGATTAATGGCGCGCTCAGTGACAAATGGCCGTGTATGTAGTTAATGTTCATACAAAAGAAATTAGTTTGTTAGAAGTTAATTGGACTTCGAATAAAGGTGCAGGTTCTACTTTTGAGGAATAATAAAATAACTAACCATAGAGTGCTTAAGGTGCTCGATCGTTGCGTCACCAAACCAAGTCGCTCAAAGTTTAAATTAAACGGTCATAAATGACAAAATTTTGTAAATGGCTGGAGCAACAACTGTAAGGCGAAATCTTCATGAAGGCAATAATAACCAGCCAGTCGGTTGCAAAAAGGAAGGTTTATTTAAACCCTTCCACCACGGTTTCAACGTTTACAAAAACATCTTCTTTATAAGGAAAGGAGTGACATCCTAAATAGGTTATCGGTCAATACATGCTAAGCGTACCTCATTAATGACACAAAAGTTACTCAAACTTACTGGATTACATGCTATAGCCGAAGTACATTGAAAATTAGCCGAAAGACGTCAGTAAAATATAAAATTTAACGTCCATAATATTATAAACTTGCACAACATGGTCGTCGTCATCACTGAGTAGTAGCCCACCAATGTACAGCTCAGGTTCTAGCGTCGCATACGGGGCGTCTGGGCCAAGGAAAGCTTCCGGCGAGAAGTATGTGTGAGCAGAGTGCGAATTACTGAATGAACGTTACTATGCTGAACATCCTTAAAACGTTAAGAATTAAAATATTGATATTAAAAAAAACAGCTCATATCCTTCGTTATGATGATGTCTTTCTTCATGTTTTGATGTTCACAATATCGAAGATAAGTTGTATTTATCAGTCACACACGTTTTTACCATCTTCCCCTCCCTCCTACCTCTTCCTCCATTCTCCAGGTGTTATGCAGTTTATATTATTTACACTGTCACACAGTTTACATAATTCGATTTTACCACGATATACCTCTCTTGAAGGTAACTTATTCTGGGTTGCCAATTTGTTAATTTTACATAAGTTCATAGCTAAATGTGATACGGTTTTTAAAGTCATCGTTTTAACATGCATGAGCTTTACGTTGGTGATATACCAGTTTTTGCGCATATTTTTAATACTATGAACGTGAAATTTTATATTTTGCTACGTTTTTTAACTAAGCTTGACGTACCTCCGCTACAACATATTAAGTTTGAAGAATTTTTGCATCCGTAATGAGTCACTATTGCTTTTATATATATGTTGTTGTGGTCTACTGGTTTGATGCAGCTCTCCATGCTACTCTACCTTGTGCAAGCCTCTTCATCTGCGAGTAACTGTTGCAACCTACATTCCTCTGAATCTGCTTAGTACATTCGTCTCTTTATCTCTTGGCCTGCCTCTGCGGTTTTTACCCCCGAAGCCTCCACTTCCCTCCGGTACTAAAACTGTGATCCATTTATGCTTGTCCTACCAACCGATCCCTACTTTTAGGGACGCTGTACCTTAAAGTTCTTTTCTCCCCAATTCTATTGAGTACATCCTCATACCGTGGTCAAGGGGCTTCAATAAACCTTCCGTTTTACAACTGACTGGCTGTTTATTGTATCTTCACGAAGGGCAGACATTAATTGCATATTCGAATTAAAACAAAAGAACTGAGAGATTTGTCGTTTTACGAACTGAGAAATAGTGTGAAATATAATGGTACAATTATTAATTGCAAATAACATCCGTATCTTGCCGATGCCACAAGAAGAAGAAGAAAATCTAGAATCGCGTCATTCCTCAGATGGAACAAAGATTGATAGAGCATCAATGGGATACAGATATTTATTTGTCCAAGAATTTGCTTTTCTATGAGAACAACCAAAATCAATAGTTTTTTGTTGTTTACTCAAGGTAACTGCGGATTCTCGCAAACCTTATACAGAAATAGTTACGTGCCAATCCATATGCAGGAATATTGATTGATATTATTATATTCATGTCCCTTAAGGACCATTCAATGAGGCACAAAAGTTCAACCTTGCGTCTTTATCAAAAAATATGTAATATTGCACCTGGTGATGGGCTGGCAAGAAACTCGTAGGCTGCTACTCGCGAGCCACTGCGACTGGTGAACTCTGGACCAGAGCTCAGGCAGCGTGGAATGACGTTCCCGTACCTGTCATTCTCAGTTCGTCTCTGCTCCCAGCCGGATTAGTCATAGTTGCTGCAAGTGGTGGTAGCTCTTTGTACTAGAGTTCGCATTCTTTATATTCCGAAACCACGTACAAATTTAATCATGCATTGTTAATTGCATCACTTGGCTGCACGCTAAGCGTTCCTATTAAGAGTACTCTTCCAAACTGAACAACGTAGAGTCATCTGAACAATATCGATGGTCGTTTCGCCTTATTTCACATTGACTAGGACGTAGTGCTATTGAGACTAAACATTTTCAGTTGAACCTTCAGACTGTGACAGGACTTAGCTAAGCCAGTACTGGAAAATCTTGAGAGAACTGTGCAGTAGAATTAACAAGGGGACAATCTGACAGAGGGCTTCGATACCATTGTCTGGCCGGCGCATCTCTGCAGAGCCTGCTGATGCTGCGCCAGCGCGCTTTCCGCGCGGAGAGAGCACCGGTTGTACCCCCCCCTCCCCACCCCAGTGGGTACCACGATTGCTTCGTCACTGCTACTACTGGCGCGAGCAAACAGTGCAAGGGTGTTCTGTAGCGGACCAACAAAATCACATTCTGCACGGGACTGGATAACTGCTCATTGGGATTCCCTAAATCCGAATATTAAGTTCAGCACATACTGTACTTCAGCTTATTTAACTTCTTGAAAGGCTATAAAGTTTCCTTTGCAAATTCTTCCCTTGCGACTGTACGAGGTGCATTCAAGTTCTAAGGCCTCCGATATTTTTTTTCTAATTAACTACTCACCCGAAATCGATGAAACTGGCGTTACTTCTCGACGTAATCGCCCTGCAGACGTACACATTTTTCACAACGCTGACGCCATGATTCCATGGCAGCGGCGAAGGCTTCTTTAGGAGTCTGTTTTGACCACTGGAAAATCGCTGAGGCAATAGCAGCACGGCTGGTGAATGTGCGGCCACGGAGAGTGTCTTTCATTGTTGGAAAAAGCAAAAAGCCAAAAGTCACTAGGAGCCAGGTCAGGTGAGTAGGGAGCATGAGGAATCACTTCAAAGTTGTTATCACGAAGAAACTGTTGTGTAACGTTAGCTCGATGTGCGGGTGCGTTGTCTTGGTGAAACAGCACACGCACAGCCCTTCCCGGACGTTTTTGTTGCAGTGCAGGAAGGAATTTGTTCTTCAAAACATTTTCGTAGGATGCACCTCTTACCGTAGTGCCCTGTGGAACGCAATGGGTAAGGATTACGCCCTCGCTGTCCCAGAACATGGACACCATCATTTTTTCAGCACTGGCGGTTACCCGAAATCTTTTTGGTGGCGGTGAATCTGTGTGCTTCCATTGATCTGACTGGCGCTTTGTTTCTGGATTGAAAAATGGCATCCACGTCTCATCCATTGTCACAACCGACGAAAAGAAAGTCCCATTCATGCTGTCGTTGCACGTCAACATTGCTTGGCAACATGCCACACAGGCAGCCGTGTGGTCGTCCGTCAGCATTCGTGGCACCCACCTGGATGACTCTTTTCGCATTTTCAGGTCGTCATGCAGGATTGTGTGCACAGAACCCACAGAAATGCCAACTCTGGAGGCGATTTGTTCAACAGTCATTCGGCGATCCCCCCAAAACAATTCTCTCCACTTTCTCGATCATGTCGTCAGACCGGCTTGTGCGAGCCCGAGGTTGTTTCGGTTTGTCATCACACGATGTTCTGCCTTCATTAAACTGTCGCACCCACGAACGCACTTTCGACACATCCATAACTCCATCACCACAAGTCTCCTTCAACTGTCGATGAATTTCAATTGGTTTCACACCACGCAAATTCAGAAAACGAATGATTGCACGCTGTTCAAGTAAGGAAAACGTCGCCATTTTAAGTACTTAAAACAGTTCTCATTCTCGCCGCTGGCGGTAAAATTCCATCTGCCGTACGGTGCTGCCATCTCTGGGACGTTTTGACAATGAACGCGGCCTCATTTTAAAACAATGCGCATGTTTCTATCTCTTTCCAGTCTGGAGAAAAAAAATGGGACGCCTTAGAACTTGAATGCACCTCGTATTAAGACGATTCCTTGAGCGTACAAGAATACCAAGAAACGGACTTGGAAGTACTCGTTGGGGTTGCCAGCTGGAATGTAAATAATTAGTTAACGAAGTCCATCGAAGGGGGCCAGAGGATTTGATCTTAAGTGCATGATTTCAGCGTTTGTACAGTAGAAAAAATAAATGCTAAAACGAATACCTATGGCTTCCGTACCACGGAAACTGATTACGAAAACATAGGATCTGAAAGTATAACTTCTGATAGAAACAAATAAATACAATAGTGTTATTAAACTAAAAAAGATCGATGAGAGTCCTTGTGCCATAGTGGCAGCGCCTAATTTTTGAGCGGATAACAATAAATTCCAGCATGATGCGTAACTTTGCATGGGGGCTTAATTAAATATATATAAGATTGAAAATACTTTTAATTTTTGTATATCCGTTTACGCAGTGTCTCGTAAACGGTTGGCCCTGACTAGGATTGTTACGCTATCTGACTGCAAAGAACAATGTAAGAAAATTTCCGTAAACACAGTTAATTAATTAAGACCCCAGCAACTATAAAAATCTACGAAACCAATGAGCACAAGAGTAACTGTTCTGTATGTGGGAGTGTGACTCAACGTCCACATCTGGCACGGTTCTTTTCCAACAAGACAAGAATTTTGATACCAATTATACTGACGTGACAAAAGAAATTTAGAAAAACTATAATTACGCAAAAAAATCACAATTACACTCTAATCCAAGAACACAAGCCAGATGCTTTGTTGACTGAACCTGTAGTGACACATTATTTCAGATACACAACTAATAAAGGAACATTATAAATTTTACCTTCATATATATTGACGAAATGCACTCATTACAATAACATCTGCTATCTCTCCCATCAAATCACTGCATAAGACAAGGAACAACACTCTTTACTACAACATCTCACTCCGACTTCACGACAAGCAGTGCCCACTAGCACATCTCGGTACGAACTCTTAACACACACTGTCCTCTACGAGCTCTCTGGTAGCACTGACTGCTACGAACTTTCAACAAGCACTGACTGCCACGAACTCTTAACACGCACTGCCCTCTCCGATCTCTTAACAACCACTGACTGCTACGAACTCTTAACACGCACTGTCCGCTACGATCTCTTCACAAGCACAGACTGCTATGAGCTCTCGACAACCACTGACTGCCACGAACTCTTAACACGCACTGTGGAGGCGGCTTAATAGTACTCTTTGGCGCACTCTCTGGCGCAGTGGCACAGTGTAGCCACCTTTCATATGCCCTTCCTCCACAGGCCAGAATTTGATGCTATTTTTGCCAGCATTGGTGGTGAAAATACCACCAAATTCGTCCAGAAAAATACAGACAAAAATAAAAGATAATATTAATACCTAAACATCACATAACTAGTTAAAAATTTTGGCTTTGCACTGACCTTTTACTAACCTAACATATGAAATACAGTAAGCAATGCAACTTCTTTTCATGCATGTGACTTTACATAATAGTTTACACAATATACAAAAAATCAGTTTATACAAATGTTCAAAAAAAAAGGGACACCAACAGGTTACATCTTTTCAGTAAAAGCAGTCCATCAGTGGCACCCAGTAAAGTTTAGCAGGTACACCCAGCAACTAGTCACATTCATTCAGTAGAAGCAGATCCATCTGTGGCACCCAGTAAAGTTGCAGAGGTACACACAGCAACAAGTCACATTAGCTCAGTAGAAGCAGTTCATCAGTGGCACCCAGCAATGTTGAGTTGGTACAGACAGCAACAAGTGACTTCATTTCAGTAAAAACAGTTCATCAGTTGCACCCAGCAATATTGAGTAGGTGCAGACACCAACAAGTGACATCATTTCAGTAGAAGCAATCCGTCAGTTGCACCCAGTAAAGTTTAGCAGGTACAGACACAACAAGTGACATTATTTCAGTAGAAGCAGTCCATCAGAGGCACCCAGCAATGTTGAGTTGGTGCAGACAGCAACAAGTGACATCATTTCAGTAGGAGTAGTTCCATCTGTGGCACCCAGTAAAGTTTAGCAGGTACACCCAGCAACAAGTCACATTAGTTCAGTAGAGGCAATCCATCAGTGGCACCCAGCAATGTTGAGTAGGTGCTCACAGCAATAGGGGACATCTTTTCAGTAGAAGCAGTCCATCAGTGGCACCCAGCAATGTTGAGTTGGTGCAGACAGCAACCAGTGACTTCATTTCAGTAAAAACAGTTCATCAGATGCACCCAGCAATGTTAAGCAGGTGCAGACACCAACAAGTGACCATCATTTCAGTAGAAGCAGTCCACCAGTGGCACCCAGCAATGTTGAGTAGGTGCTCACAGCAATAGGGGACATCTTTTCAGTAGAAACAGTTCATCAGTTGCACCCAGTAAAGTTTAGCAGGTACACCCAGCAACAAGTCACATTAGTTCAGTAGAAGCAATCCATCAGATGCACCCAGCAATGTTAAGCAGGTGCAGACGCCAACAAGTGACCATCATTTCAGTAGAAGCAATCCATCAGTTGCACCCCGCAATGTTGAGCAGGTGCAGACACCAACAAGTGACACCATTTCAGTAGAAGCAGTCCATTAGTGGCATCAGCAATGTTGATCAGGTGCAGACAGCAACAAGTGACATTATTTCAGTAGAAACAGTCCATCAGTTGTACCCAGCAATGTTGAGCAGGTGCAGACAGCAAGAAGTAACATCATTTCAGTAGAAACAGTTCTAACAGGGGCACCCAGCAATGTTGAGTAGGTGCAGACACCAAAAAGTCACATCTCTCAGCAGAAGCAGTTCGATAAAATTCACTAGCACTGATCACACTGTTCATCAGAGTTTATGAGCAGAAATTAAACATGTCCTAGTGGTACCAATCATGTAGAAAAGGTACAGGTAACAGTCCATATTTTTTTTACAATCACTGATCACACAGTTCATCAGCAGAAATTAAACACGACCAAATGTCACACATCATGTTGAAAAAGTGCAGGTAACAGTTCAGAATATTTATCTTCGCTAATCAGACAGTTCAGGCATGAACAATAGTTTGAATGCACATACAAATGCTTTTACAGTAACATACAAATCATAACAAACACACAAATGATATCAGATAATTGTCCTATTAACTATTACAATACACAAATACCAGTAAACCTATAATATTCATGGGTGTCAGTGCAAGCCACTACAAACAAATAAAATAATATTTAGGAGATAGGTGGGTGGGATTAGTAAAGGAAAACACACAAAACACACTCACTCATCTCTCATCCACATTAAATACTACTGTGTAATTGAATAGTGTTAACTGTGTAAATGTAATTCTGTCAAAATCTGATGTTCATCATGTGTATCAAGTAGTAGTGGCAGCAATGTATAACAGTCAATAATAGTTAGTCAACGTCATAGTCATCATGTCAAGACCAATGTTTGCCAAGCCAGATCAAAATGTACTGTTGCTGAACAACTGTCAGTGAGCCAAGATATGCAATTACTTCCTTTCTCCAAAAAAAGTATATACTGCTTAGTGATTTAACAAAGTGTGTGTATAGACTATCTTCCTTCTATTTTAGTGTTCTAGTCTGCTCTCTTCATCCTCCTTGTTCCATAAGACCAACAAAAAAATATGCATCTCACTTACTTTACCTCTTATCCACCAAAACTCCAATAATCATCAACTTAATCTCAATACTTCACTAATACCTCTTCAATACGTCTTATCATCAATATCATTTACCTTACCTCTTGTCCACAAAAACTCCAATAATCATCAACTTCATATAATCTCTATACCTCAATAATACGTCGCTACATATAAACCTCAGCACCAATATCATTACACTTCCATAACAACTCTTTCCTCTAGTCAGTCTCCTTGAACAAGTACAGATAAAATCCTAATTCAACTTCAATTCAGCATCCCATACAATCCGAAGACACATTGTCAACACACAACCTCTGTGTAATCCATCTGAGCCCAATTTTCTACTCATTATAAATTATAAGATACATTTTGGTTCCTTGTCCATCATTAAAATAAAGAAATGCATACCTGACCTCTAACAGACTTAGTTCGAATAACTCTCAGTAATTAAGTACGATTACGGAGTGTGAATGATCATAATATTTCACAGTGTGTACACCACTTCAAGAATCATAGCAGAAGCAAACATGTGGAGTAATTTTTGTGTCAAGTGTCACTTCCTATTTCAATTGCTCACGAAAAATGCAGTGTAATACTGTCAATGGTCTAAACCTAGTTTCGGTCTGTCATGTCGTTAGCCTCCTTCCTATTAGCATAAATTTATACAGCTTCCATAAAACCTCAGCTCATGTGACTTCTATGACTTTCTTGTACTAATGTCGTTCGTCGAATTACAGCAGTTAATTTTCTTATCTTAAAATATAAGGCACTGAGCGTAAGCAAAACTTGCAATAGCGAGTAAATATACCAGTAGAGAACAGAATGTCAACAAGTGGATGCAGCACAATTCCTACAACGAGGCTCTGCCAAGCGAACAATCTATAATTAATACAGTAGTGTGACCTAAACTCTATGTTTATACACAGTATATCAGCATTTCTATACACCAAATTAAAGAGTAGTTATGGCAACAAAACAGAAATGTGTAAATATGTAATCCATACAAAAAGCAGCAAACATATATCTTACGTAATAAACAGGTCATTAGCATCATATCAGCCTAAGCAAATAAATGTTCATATGTCATCTTAACAAGCAAACATGGAGGCGCAAGCAGATAAATCACAAAGTATAACATACATACATAATCACAGTCAGCACAATTAATCAGATTAAATCCATACAAAAAGCAGCAAACATATATCTTACGTAATAAACAAGTCATTAGCATCATATCAGCCTAAGCAAATAAATGTTCATATGTAATCTTAATAAGTAAACATGAAGGCGCAAGCAGATAAATCACAAAGTATAACTTACATACCTAAACATATCAGCACAATAAATCAGCTTACAATTATAATTTAAATAAATAAGCACAGCAGGCACATAATTTAAAAAATATGACATCAGTGAAAAAGCAGTGCAGCTAAGCGATGCATAATATATACAAGTCACAACCCTGTTCATTAATCAATAATTGTCAAAATCAGTTAACGTACGCAAGCACGTCGCTTCACAAGTAAATCCATAGAACATAAAATTAGCACAAAGTATGAATCACGTAATCGCGAGCAGCAAATTACGTCTAAAGTACGTACCTATGTGGAAATATGTTACCTGAAAAATAAACTCAATTAATAGTTACCCTTTTTTAGTTAATTAGTTTCTTCTTGGAAATTACATTCTTCCTGAAAATTTCTCGATAGCAGGTCGTCTTAACGTCGGAGACGCACAGAATTTACCTGAAGTTCTTAAATATTTTATAGAACCGTATCCTGCAAAATACTGAATGTTAATAACAGAATTCATCAAGTCACTATAGCTTTATACTGAATTTAGTCGGAGAAATTAAACTGTGTGTTTGTTTACGGCTGTCAGTGCATTCGCACTGAGCGCTCGATCAGCTGTGGGCGCGTGACGTATTTTATACAACCGTATCCTGCAAAATACTGAATGATAATAACACAATTCAACAAATCCTTATAGCTTTATACAGAATTTAGTCGGAGAAATTAGACTGTGTATTTGTTTACGTCTGTCAGTGCATTCGCACTGAGCGCTCGATCAGCTGTAGGCGCGTGACGTAGGAAGTCATTGTTCGCGGTCAACGACTGCCTTGTGCGGCGCGCAGACTTGACTGTTGCTTTGAGTATGTGCCGCCGCCAAAACACAGCGCGGTATCCTTGTACTCTCTGCGTGTTTACATGTAGCTGTTGGTTCCTCAAAAGTATGTCATTCCACAAAAATTTTAACGTTTGATATGTGATGTATTCCTTTAGAGCGTCGAGATTTAAGAGTTTCTACTTCAACAGTGTTATCATGTATAATTTTGCGAATTCTATATGGACCGTTATAAAGCAGAAAAAATTTGCGACACAAGCCTTTTCCTTTGTGAGACAAACGGTGGGACTTAATTAATACCTTTTGACCAACTGACAAGAATTTTGAACGACCAGGACGTTTAGCTGATTTCTCTCTTCTAGCAGCCGCAGATGCAATATTTCGTAGAGCCATGTTCACAACTTCAGAATGCCGTAGTTTCCGTGAAGGCGGAACAGGAACGATTTCAGAAATGCGATTTGTCGGTACCTTATTTTTTAATATTAATAGAGGCGGTAAAGAAGTTGAGTCATTAGGAAGTTCATTCAGAATGTTTTGAAAAATATGAAGATACTGATCCCAAGTTCTGTGATTCTGATGACAATAAAGTCGACACAATTTATTGATTTCCTTCATCCATCTCTCTGAAGCGTTAGATTGAGGGTGAAAAAGTGAAATGAAGATTGGTTTAATTTTACGACGGTGTAGAGTACGAAGCCAAATTTTAGAGCGAAACTGTGATCCATTATCTGATATAACCTTGTCAACATGACCAACTTCTTTAAGAAAATGTTTGATGAAAGCGTTAGATACTGAACGAGCTGTTGCTTTGCGTAAAGGTGTAAAACACACATATTTTGATGTCAGTTCCACTGCTACGAAAATGTACGCAAAACCATTAGTAGAACGAACCACTGGACCGAACAAATCGACTGCAGCCATCTCCTTTAATTTCGCTGGAATGATGGGAAACAACGGTGCTCTGTGAGAAATCGTTGGAGGCTTAGCCATTTGACATAATTTACATTTGGCAAGAACAGATCGAATACGTTTTTCCATATTACTGAAGTAACAATTTTCTCGTAATTTATGAAAGCATTCTCTGGGACCAAAGTGCGCATAACTGAAATGCGTATACCAAATCAGCTTATTAACCCACTCATCAGGAATACAAACTAACCAAACGGAGTTGTCGACCGATTTTCGTTTAAAAAGAATGTCATTGCGAACTGACTAGCATCTAGTTTCTCTGGATCAGGAAGAGTACCTTCTGTAGCAATAATGTGACCGAGAAATTTCACCTGAGAACGACCAAATTCAGATTTTTCCAAGTTTACTGTAATGCCAACTCTTGCAAAGATACGTAACAATGAATCCAAAATTTTGTCATGCTCACTCCAAGAACGTTTAGCAATAAGAATGTCGTCAACACATGAAGTAATATTGTCACGAATATAAACAGGTAAAATTTCGTTTAAGCTACGAATGAATGCTGCATTAGGTACATTAAGTCCAATCGGTAATTTCCAAAGTCACATGTGGGTAAAACAGTCATATCCGGTTATTGTTTAATTACTCACTAGATAGATTGATAGTCGAAGAGTTGTTTTGACAGATGCAAAGAATAGTAAAAGAGTAGGCAGCGGTACAGAAAACTAAAAGAGAAATAGCACCACTACAGCTCGGGGCCCTATGCTCGCTACGGCACATATTCACTTAGAGTAGTGAACCCCCTGAGGACCTTTAATAACTGCACATAATTTCTAGTTTGTGACTTAGTGGCCAATTTGGTGGAAGTGCGTACGTAAATTGATCTAACCATGCACATGGATGTATGTCATTCCTCGAATTGCGGAAGATCTTAAATTTCCGGACAGTCAAAAAGTGTTTATAATCAAAGTTTTCGCCTCGTGGCGACAAAGACCTACCGCGTCTGTCCCGGTCCGAATGTCGATTATTGTTAAATTCACGCGCCTCGCGCTCTCTTACTGCATCCCGTAAATGAAATAAATTGCTTTCTTCAAACCCCTCTGCTAAACTAAGACTTGTCAATTTATCTGAGATGTTCTCAACTCTTTCCGATGAGTCACTTAATTGTCCTTTCTGTTTATTTACGTCTTCTGTAAATGTCGCGACTCGGGTTTCGGTGTTGTCACTTTTAGTAGTTAAGTGTTCACACTGTTGCGTTAAGTTATTTATTCTGTCATTTGGTACGGATTCCTCGATTCTTTCAATTATTTCTTCCTTGTCTTGTGCACATTGTAAATTTAACTCTGAAAATTTCTGTACTATCACGCGATCTTTTTCTTCCTGTTCTCTGTCCTGTTCCTCTTGTCTGATTTCTGTTGAAATTAAGCTATTATTGTGAGCCTTCAAAATCGGTTGTACTTCTTCTCTAATTTCTTTATTTGATTCGTCTTTCGTATTTTTGAAACCTGTCCCTCTTCGTGAGCGTAACTGTGTTTCCATTGTTTCCATCTCAGTTTTACTTGTTCCTATTTGTGAGCCTAACCGTATTGTCAAAGTTTCCATCTTCGAGTTAATTCTTTCTAAACCTGTTTTAATTGTTCCTATTTGTGTTTCCATAACTGTTTTTAATTCAGATCGTACCTGTGATCCCAAATTTAATATAGCACTCATCAACTGCTCCATAGTAACTGTTTCAAAATTCTTTTCCCCCTTCACATTTCCCACAAAACCAGCTTCCTTCTGCATGGCTATAAAGCTATCCGTGTTCGATACTATTCCAGAATCTTCTATCGTTGATCTCGTATTCTGTGAATTTTCTGATTGAGAAAAATTTTGAAATGGTTCCGGACTATTTTCCCGACTTATCACATTGTTTTCCACCTCATTATCCACCATACTGTTTTCCTCTGTTGGCGAGTTCGCCATGTGAACAATTTCGTCATTCTCACTATTCATCATTTTTGCCTTTTTCATTGATCGCGTAATCATTTACAAAATATACGAAAGATTCGTCACTGTACGAAAATCACACACAATGACCCCTTATCTCCAACAATACTATTCACACGCAATGTCTCCCTCAAACACGATCAATCGAACAATTGAAATAATTGCACAAGATTGTCAAACGCGTATACAAGGCAATAAAAATTAAATTTTGAAAAATATCATTAGAAGAATGCCAATTACCAAATCTACACATGCAAAATAGACTACAATTACTATACTACAAATTACTACAACAATACTACAGTCTACAATTTTCACAATCAGAAGAATCCAAGGGACGATCCGAAGCAGCGGTCGCCACGTGCATGGGGGCTTAATTAAATATATATAAGATTGAAAATACTTTTAATTTTTGTATATCCGTTTACGCAGTGTCTCGTAAACGGTTGGCCCTGACTAGGATTGTTACGCTATCTGACTGCAAAGAACAATGTAAGAAAATTTCCGTAAACACAGTTAATTAATTAAGACCCCAGCAACTATAAAAATCTACGAAACCAATGAGCACAAGAGTAACTGTTCTGTATGTGGGAGTGTGACTCAACGTCCACATCTGGCACGGTTCTTTTCCAACAAGACAAGAATTTTGATACCAATTATACTGACGTGACAAAAGAAATTTAGAAAAACTATAATTACGCAAAAAAATCACAATTACACTCTAATCCAAGAACACAAGCCAGATGCTTTGTTGACTGAACCTGTAGTGACACATTATTTCAGATACACAACTAATAAAGGAACATTATAAATTTTACCTTCATATATATTGACGAAATGCACTCATTACAATAACATCTGCTATCTCTCCCATCAAATCACTGCATAAGACAAGGAACAACACTCTTTACTACAACATCTCACTCCGACTTCACGACAAGCAGTGCCCACTAGCACATCTCGGTACGAACTCTTAACACACACTGTCCTCTACGAGCTCTCTGGTAGCACTGACTGCTACGAACTTTCAACAAGCACTGACTGCCACGAACTCTTAACACGCACTGCCCTCTCCGATCTCTTAACAACCACTGACTGCTACGAACTCTTAACACGCACTGTCCGCTACGATCTCTTCACAAGCACAGACTGCTATGAGCTCTCGACAACCACTGACTGCCACGAACTCTTAACACGCACTGTGGAGGCGGCTTAATAGTGCTCTTTGGCGCACTCTCTGGCGCAGTGGCACAGTGTAGCCACCTTTCAACTTGACACGATCATAGATTTAACACGACATAAAAAGTGACTGCTCTAAACATCTCGATTTCCATACTTTACCGATCAACGTCATTGTTGTTGATGCAACTGTCTGTTGCGGACCTGTGTTCACCAAAATGTGAGAGGTGCGCTCAAAATGACATGCGTTCTGCACGTCGTCTTCGTCATGTAGTTGCCCCTTTTAGTTTTCTCTGCGTTGTAGGGCAGGTAAAGGTTACGAAGGCTTCAATAAGAGACTCGAGAGGGGTGCTGAATGTTAGAAGTGTACAGGTAAATTTATGGAAATTTGTGGTAAGGTCTTATGGGACCAAACTGCTGAGGTCATCGGTCCCTAAACCTACACACTACTTAACCTAACTTAAAATAACTTACGCTGTGGACAACACACACACCCTTGCCCGAGGGAGGACTCGAAACCGCACGGACCGCGTCAAGGCGCCCATGATCGCGCGGCTACCCCGCGCGGCATACAGGAATTTGGGGGAGGACGGGAGGAGATATCGAAACCAGAAGTAAACACACGCCCTAACGGTCCTTCCACGTTTCGCTGAAGTTTGCCTATAATGGTAAGTTTTCAGCCGGTGTCGGAAACATTGTCCACATCATTCAGCTAGTGCAAGGGTCCTTAAGTTGCGCTTCCATCCCAATGGTACACATTCTCTGTACCCTCCCGCCTAGCGCTGCTACGAGAGAAGTTTGAATAACATTAGTACTTCCCTTCATACGTTCATCAGATAACATTCGTTAAGCAGTACCCGTGTTAAGATGACAGCGTTGTTCTCTAAAATATGCTGAGACACGGAACTCACTCGAAGTATTTAACCTTCGATCATACTGCAAATTACTGGCTTAGCTTCTCATTGACTTCGTCGCAGTTAAAGTGAAGAAAAATTGAAACAACTATTTTAAAAAGAAAATTTATATTAAGTTTTTAAAAAGGCCAAGATTTTATTGGAATGTTGGTTCAAATGGCTCTGAGCACTATGCGACTTAACTTCTGAGGTCATCAGTCGCCTAGAACTTAGAACTAATTAAACCTAACTAACCTAAAGACATCACACACATCCATGCCCGAGGCAGGATTCGAACCTGCGACCGTAGCGGTCGCTTGGTTCCAGACTGTAGCGCCTAGAACCGCACGGCCCCTCCGTCCGGCTATTGGAATGTTCAAATTTTTTTATCTGCTGCTCGGGAAACATACAGCTTTGGGACAGGGAATATTACTGATTATACACCTTTCTTAGGCCACGATCATACAAATGTCGCCTAGGAAGTGTTATACTGCGCTGTTATCAATGACGTACTACCACACAATATTTCACTGAATTGGCAGCCAGCAAGTGGAGAAAATATTGGTTACAATTATTAAAGCACGAAAATACACTTCCAAAGCTAGTTAAAAGAAAGTAGGTTTCGCGGTAATTTGTCATCTAGTCAACGGCGCACATCGTTTGTTTGAGAAGGGGTGCTGTTGTTGACTACGAAATTTGGAGGCGGGTGATAGGGTGGGGGAGGGGGTACTTTTCACAAAATAAATGTAATACAGACGTTGTGAATGGTGGTGGTGGTGGTGGTGGTGGTGGTGGTGGTAGTAGTAGTACTAGTACTAGTAGTAGTAGTAGTTGCTGTTATTGTTGTACGTTCTTCTTTCCAGGCAGATTTTGCATTGTAGTCACCCAGAACATTAATTCAAAGGTTTGACTTCCTTACGCGGTCAGTATCATTGTCAGGACGTGACATATGATATCACAGTCGACAACACGGACGTAACTACTTTTAAAGCACTAAAGCACCCGATAAAATGTGCAGTCACGCTGAGAACAATCAGCGCCTTGCCGTCAGAGAGAATGGAGGGATGAAGATTAAACAAAGAGAGGGAAAATAAAGAACAATAGAAAATAAAATCGACCTCGATATATGTTCATATGCACGCATCATGTTGACGGTCAACACCTGTACCTTGTAACTATTCATTTGAATGCGAGCTAAATGGATTTCGGCCCCTTCAGACAGTGCCAACAGCTCACAGCTATACGGAGGTTACTTGACTTGTCCAGAGCACCATCCCAGGAGAAAACTAGCATCTGCTTCGTGAAGGGAAAAGGGCTGCAAATTAAGTGGAAAGTAGCCATCCTACTCGTAGAAACTTCACAGCTGCAATCAGTTTGCTGTTTGAGCCCATCCCATGCAACTCCATTTTCAGGAGACAGCGCGTTCCTGACACTAAACACTTTAACTTAAGTCTCATTCACTAAGAGCAATGATAAAGGTAGTGTGTGTGTGTGTGTGTGTGTGTGTGTGTGTGTGTGTGTGTGTGTGTGTGTGTGTGTGTGAAAGAGAGAGAGAGAGAGATTTTCTACCTGAATGCCAGGAAACGTGCAGCGGCTGGTAGGAATGCAGAAGCGGGCGGCTACCCGCGTGGTGCAGTGCAGGCAGGCCGGCCGGCCGCAGTGAGTCACTCAACGCGATAAGTCAGTATCTGCGGCACGGCTGCAGCGCAGCACGTTCAGCAGATAGTTTCGCACCTGCAACTGTGCTTTGTGTCTGACGTCACACATCCACTACGTGTTCTTGCCAGTTCCTATTGGCCGTTACTGTCCGAATTCGCAATAAAGAGTCGTCATTTTCTACTTCTTAGTCATATTTAGAATTTTTGCCATTAAATGTCCGTAACACCACTTGACTTGAGTTTGCTCCAGACCTTACAATATACGTATTCTAGAGTCGGTATGCTGGTTTTGTTTTGAGAGATCAATTTCTCTGATTCGTTTAATTACACCACATTCGTTCAACTTAATTTTTCCAGATGTTGCATATTAAACCACCGTCTGGTTTCAGATTTTGGTCCCTATTTTCATGTTTTAGTCTGTGAACTGTATTACTTTTTTACCATTTAAATTAAATGCAGCACTGCTTGCTTTGGGGGTCGAGCAGCCCCACATTTCTGTAGTCAATACTGAGCGACGCCACCTGGGTAGTGGGTGACTGCGAACGAGTGATTTGGAGTGATGAATGACGCTGTACCCGTGACAATCCGAAGGAAGCTGTTCGGTTTGGCGAATGCTTGTAACGTTACCTGCCAACGTATGGAGTGCCAACAGAGAAGTACGAAGGAGATGGTGGTGTGTTAAGGGGGTGTTTTCTGTGGTTAGGGTGTGATCCCCTTACTGCACGTAAGAAAACGCTAAATGTGGAAGGATATGAAGACATTTTACAGCACTGTGTACAGTAGAGGAACAGTTCGGAGAGGATTGTTCGCATCAACATGACAATGCACCACGCCATCAAAGAAGCATATGTGAGGCAATGGTTTGTGGACAATGTTGTTGCTGTTTTCGTCGCCTTCAGTTCACAGACTGATTAGATGCAGCTCTCCGTGCTACTCTATCCTGTGCAAGCTTCATCATCTCCCAGTACCTACTGCAACCAACATCCTTCTGAATTTGCTTAGTGTATTCATCTCTTCGTCTCCCTCTGCGATTTTTACCCTCCACGCTGCCCTCCAATACTAAACTGGTGATCGCTTGATGCCTCAGAACGTGTCCTACCAACCGATCCCTTCTTCTAGTCAAGTTGTGCCACAAATTTCACTTCTCCCCAATTATATTCAATACCTCCTCATTAGTTATGTGATCTACCGATCTAATCTTCAGCTTTCCTCTGTAGTTCGAAAGTTTCTATTCTCTTCTTGTCCAAACTATTTATGGTCCATGTTCACTTCCATACATGGCTACACTCCATACAAATGCTTTGAGAATAGACTTCCTGACAATTAAAGCTATACTCGATGTTAACAAATTTCTCTTCTTCAGAAACGCTTTCCTTGCCTTCTTCAGAAACGCTTTCCTTGCCATCGCCAGTCTACATTTTATATCCTCTCTACTTCGACCATCATCAGTTATTTTGCTTCTCAAATATCAAAACTCATCTACTGCTTTAAGTGTCTCATTTCCTGTCCCAATTCCCTCAGCATCGCCTGATTTAATTCGACTAAATTCCATTATCCTCGTTTTGCTTTTGTTGATGTTCATGTTGTATCCTCCTTTCAGGACACTGTCCATTCCGTTGAACTCCTCTTCCAGGTCCTTTGCTGTCTCTGACAGAATTACAATGTCATTGGCAAAACCTCAGAGTTTATATTTCTTCTCCGTGGATTTTTATTCCTACTCCAAGTTTTTCTTTAGTTTCCATTACTGCTTGCTCAATACAGAGATTGAATAACATCGGGGATAGGCTACAACCAAGTCTCACTCCCTTCCCAGCCACTGCCTCCCTTTCATACCCCTGCCATCAGGTTTCTGTACAAATTACAAATAGCCTTTCAGTACCTGTATTTTACCCCTGCGACCTTCAGAATTTGAAAGAGAGTATGCCAGTCAACATTGTCAAAAGCTTTCTCTAAGTCTACAAATGCTAGAAACGTAGGTTTGCCTTTCTTTAACCTATTTTTTAAAATAAGTCGTAGGGTCAGTACTGCCTCACGTGTTCCAACATTTCTACGGAATCCAAACTGATCTTCCCCGACGTCGGCTTCTACCAGTTTTTCTATCCGTTTGTAAGGAATTGGTGTTAGTATTTTGCACCGTAACGTATTAAACTGATAGTTCGGTAATTTTCACATCTTTCGACACCTGCTTTCTTTGGGATTGGAATTATTATATTATTCTTGAAGTCTGCGGGTATTTCGCCTGTCGCATAGATCTTGCTCACCAGATGATAGAGTTTTGTCATGGCTGCCTCTGGCAAGGCTATTAGTAGTTCTAATGGAATGTTGTCTTCTTCCGGGACCTTGTTTCGACTTAGGTTGGTTGTATGGGTCGATATATCGCAGATTTGATATTCGAAAAGTTGAGATCGATCCTCGACAACTTCATCTAGTATGCTGCTAAGCTTTGCAATAAGGAAACCACATTATCATATCAAATATTTCTGACGAAAGAATTCGGGAATAATTGCAAACAGAAAAATATCTGTGTAGTTTGTAACCATTGTGGTAGGCTCAGGTGCCATTGTTTCGATCGTGGAAGTGTGTGGACTGCATGGCTACCAATTGTCTTCGTTATCTAACGGTATTCGTAACTGTTCCCACAGGCTTAATTTAATTTCATATTCATTACTTCGAAGAGTAAAATATTTGAGCAGAACCTTCCTCATTACGCGCTTTCACGTTACTTTGTTACTTCAGGGTCCCTTCTGACATTTCTACTGTAGCGCATGATCGACACGAAACGTATGTCTTTAGCACTGCACGAAGTGACGGAAACTGATTCTCCCCGCACCACCCGTCAGCTTTCGAAAGCGTGAGAGCGCCATCCCCTCTACCAGCAATACAAGGAAGCTGGCTCTGTAAAACGTTTAGAGACTTATCACTTTTAGAATGTTGCAGTAATTTGATATTTTTATTTGTTAGGAATATTGTGGAAAATAAATTTAAATATAAAAGGGTCCTGGTACCTAGCATGTCCCACAGTCAACAAAATTGGGGGATATTGGTTGTTGTGTATTGGTTTAGAAGAAAATAGAAATACAGAACTGAATTTTAATTCCGTATACTTTTGTTTTGCTGCCTCAGTGTGCATGTCTACTGAGGTTATAATGCATGAATTCATGCATGTTTTACAACCTGATAGAGCCTGAGAATACGGGCTTTAGTAATTCCGTGATAAGGAAAATAACTCAAGCGTATAGGGTCGGCGGAATTCCGACGTTCGTTCTTCCAAGGCATCTTCCGCGAATGAAAAAGTAACATGGTAAAAGTTTTTAACTGTATCTAGAGTGCCGGACCTTAGTCATTCGGTTTTCTTTCGTAATCATCTCCTTGTGGTGTGGCTTTGCTTCTGAATTCGTCACTATCAAACTTCTTTCCTGCGTTAGACAATATTGTATACACTGTACGATCGGATTCCATTAAATTGTTTCGAAAAATGTTTTGACGCACACGGTAAGTCGACTGCCGTCTTCTTTCGGCAATCAACAATCATTATCGTACGTGGTGTGTGAATGGGCGTGGAGGATGAGGACATTTCGCTCTTATTCCAAAGACTGACATTAAAAATATGGGAAATTTTTTGAAGCAGATGAATTTTAAGGTTTCGAATAAACAAATACTAGTATTTCGAGACGTTAGGGTTGGGTGATAGCAGAGAAAGATCTGATGAAGGAAAATGCTGGAACAATAAATAATGCAACTATGTGGTCGTTATATTGAGACGAGGAGTGCAACTGAAATGAAAATACTTAGTCTTCTTTTAATTACGACACTTGCGGAAGACTATAGTGGTTGCTCTTTGCTGCGATGTCCACTCTCAGAGTCGTAAGGAGTAAGCTAACCAATGTTAGCTGTTACGGCTGTAGGGGTGGCAGTTATCACTGAAAGAAATGTTCTTTTTGATCTCCAGTTTAACCTCACTGTTAAACAGCTCAGAATAACTAGTTTCTGAATTAACAGATTCTTGGTTGTTTATTGTTCTTATTTTAGCAATACACGTGGACACCGAACAAAGATCGAAAAATTCTAAAACTTCTTCGCACTTTCGTGTTATCCGTTCCAAGACATATACTATAAAAATATCAAACAAAATAGATAAATGAAGGAAAAGTTAGTCTATCACCGTTCTCTCCTTTTGTTGAAAAGTAATGAGGGGTTGAATGTTACAAAAAAAAAAAAAACCACACACGTATTCTCCTACTGATACCAATTTTTTAAATATCTGCTAAAAAATCTTGTGGTATTCGATGATTATAACACTATTTAGGAATTGCAAATAGTCGGTGCTAAAGGGTGGAAACTGTCGTTGGAGGACTCATTTTCGTGTTTATTTCCGAGGGCTACAAGCAGATAAAGGGCACTACGTTGATACAGGCAGCAGATATACTACTTTCTATTTATATTGTAAACTGTAAGTGAATTGCTGATTTGTAATTTATTACTGTTGCTATAGCTTCCTTTTTCCTTTAACTTCATAGAAATGACAGAAAAATAATAAACTTTTGCATAAAATTTGTAGCATTCTTTTCGTTTAATTATTTCTAAAGGAAAGCTCATTTTCTTGTTGAAGATGTACCTCTTAAAGGGAATTGGAGTACAATTGATTTTTTTCTTGAGGGAGCCAAAATTCTCTTTCAGAAAGTTTAGATGAACCAGTTAGATAGTAGGCAAAGCAATTGCGTGACAGTAGTTACAGTGTCAGTAATGAATTAATCCATTGGCCAATATTTATTGTCCAGTCTGTTCATAGATACTTGTGTTCTAATGTGTTGATCCGTAAGTTGACTCTTTTCATTGATATCTTTCAAAGACGGTATGAATCGTTCAAAAGCTACGGAATTTCATACCAAACTCGCTTTTAAAATAAAGACTTTATTTAAAAACTAAAAATCTTAGCACAACTAGTAGCACAAACTGATACATCGGTTTTATATCTGGTTATTAGTAAAAAATAAAGATACCCGTTATAATCGAGACCAAACAAATACCGAAAAATAGCGGTATCGGTTTTCAGCGGTCGGTTTTTCTCATCCCTGCCCTGGGCTGTAGCACCACCGCCAGCAGACATGCCTAGGAACTACTGGAACTACTACTGGCTTGCGTATAGTTGAAGTGTTGCTTTATACAGGAAAGAGTGTCAGATTCCAGGTTACGCGATTGTCGTTTTGTTTAAACTCAGCTACAAAGTCAGCATTTCACGTGCATTGGCCAGATTCCGCGACATTTGTTCTGTTCCAAATTTGCAGTGTTAAATGGTATGAGATACATCAAGGAAAAGGTGAACCCGGTACTCAAGTTGTTCCAGAACAAAAGTCATGTTTATCGGACTTCGTCCGTGAAGCTAAATATATAAAGGGTAGGAAATATGTAAATGTCAGGTCGCCAGTATACCAAATCAACAGCCTGTATTCGGAATAAAATACGGTGAGCTTGATGTTAGTAATGAAATGTTCGGTGAAATTATGATCAATGGTGGCGGAACAGTCTGCAGATTACAAACATGGCGCTGAGCGCTATGGGACTTAACATCTATGGTCATTAGTCCCCTAGAACTTAGAACTACTCAAACCTAACTAACCTAAGGACGTCACACAACACCCAGTCATCACGAGGCAGAGAAAATCCCCGACCCGTGCAGATTACATACACAAAAATCTGAAGATTGTTATTCCCTTACCCTCATTACAGCCTCTGAGACCGAAGTTACCGCGTATGTACCAGCACTGAATATAAATCACTCTTGCAATGAAATCTCCTGAAATGGTTGTTGTATTTTCACTTTCTTGAGTATACGCCGTGGAGCTTCGACACCCTTTGGAAAAAGTCATAATAGCCCCCCCCTGCCCCCCGCCCCCCCTCCCCCCCCCTCCCCCCCTCCCCCTCTCCCCGCCTCCACATATGTATAATGTGGACCGATATGAAATAAATTACTTACATCAACAGCAAACTCCCGTAATTAATCTCCTTGACATTAAAGCTGTAATCGACTTCTTTAAAAAATGTAGCAGGCTACAATCTGGATATGAGAAAAACTAAAGTTGCACTGTGTTCCAGTATCCAACGAATTACCATAAATTTCTTATTTACAGTATCTCGAAACTTTTATCAATTCTCAGTGCTATTTCCGTATTCAAATCTTAAAACGAAAACCCTTTTTCGTCTACATAAGCTCACAGATCTACTTTCATGATTCAATAAAAATACAGAACATTTCATTTTTCTTCAAACCACAGAGACAGGTAATATTTCCATTGTTACGCATTAAAAAGCAAAAAACAATTGTCTCTTTTGTAACGGAATATGCTGCCTCATATTTTAAATCTCTGACTCGTTGAAACGTTTACGTAACTCACTCCCAGATTTCACTTTAGTCGACGTCCATGGATTCTCTCTTTCAAATTCTCTTTAGTCAGTAAACGGTTTTTTGTGTTACTGAGCAACAGTCACACAATAATTTTATTCCATTTTCGAGTGACTAAGTTTGTGATAAAGCAAGCATGATGTTCTGCAATATATGTTAATGACATAAACAGTCACTTGGAAATGGCTTAAAAGGCCGAAACATGGGTCGTAATTAAACAAACAACAATACAGCCAAACGGCGGTGTGTTCATTTACAAATCTCTTTAGTCACACCAGATGGCAAACCCTCTTCTGTCACGGATCGTCTCTTTCTTCCGCGCGTGTTACATACATTGATTTCGTGACGTGAAAGGCGAAAAAACAGAAATAAAATTCTACTCTCTCTGTTCACACGTAGTTTTAAAAAACATTTCACTGAAATTGTATGACGTGTGCGCGCAAAGAAAATTACCTGCATTTCTGAAAGGAAAAAAACACGCAGCTTGCGAACGGAATTAGCTCATCCCACTGGTGGAAATCTACAGTAAGAGCGTTACCTTACAAGGTTTCTGGCGCTTCGCTGTTTCATTGTGTGTGGGATAGGTAGTATCTGTAGCGGTAGAGCAGCGCAGTCCGTAAGCTGACAGCAACCGTGTCTGTCCGCAGTAAGATGACGCAGCGGCCGTCCCCGGAAGCGGCGGTGGCGGCGGCGGCAGCAGCCTCTGCCCCCGACTCGGCGTCTGCGGAGCGCGTGGCGCGCTACAAGGAGGAGCGCCGGCGGCAGCTGGCGGCGGCGCCCACCGCCGGGCCCGGCCCGCCCCCGCAGCGCCGCTTCATCTCGCGCGCCGCCTCCGCCGCCTCCGCGACTGCCGCCTCAGCCTCCGCCTCCTCGGGCGACGCCCAGACGGCCGCCGCGCCTCGAGTTCGCACGACACGCACCTCCCGCCTCCGCTCCGCGGCCACCGCCTCTACCGACTCCAGCCCCAACGCAGGTGAGTGCTGTGGAGTCCCACCTGCCACTGCTAACCGTTACCACGAGTGGCCCCGTATTAGCCGCATTTACTCTCCCGCCCCCCCCAAAAAAAAAGGCCTCGAAGAACTACAGTGAGGTACGTACGAAGGCTTCAGGGGCACTGCCGCGTCATCTTATAAAATATTTGCACTGAAGAGGCAAAGAAACTGGTACACCCGCCTAATATTGTGTAGGACTGTCGCTAGCACGCAGAAATGCCGCAACACGTGGCATGGACTCGACTACTGTCCGAAATAGTGCTGGAGGGAACTGACACCGGAATCTTTAAGGGCTGTCCGTAAGAGTACGAGGGGGAGGAGACGTCTTCTGAACAGCTCGTTGCAATTCATCCCAGAAATGCTCAATAATGTTCATATTCGGGGAGTTTGGTGGCCAGCGGAAGTGTTTAAACTCAGAAGAGTGTTCCTGGAGCCACTCTGTAGCAATTCTAGACGTGTGGCGTGTGGCATTATCGTGCTGGAATTGCCCAAGTCCATCGGAATGCACAGTGGCCATGAATGGATGCAGGTGATCGAACAGGATCCTTACGTCTCACCTGCCAGAGTCGTATCTAGACGTATCGGGGTCCCGTATCACTCTCCACACCGTTACAGAGCCTCCACCAGCTTGAACAGTCCCCTTGCTGGGATGCTGGGCCCATACCCGTACACGTCCATCCACTCGATACAATTTGAAACGAGACTCGTCCGACCAGGCAACACGTTTCCAGTCGTAAACAGTACAATGTCGCTGTTCACGGCGAAGCGTAAAGCTTTGTGTTGTGTAGACATCGAGGGTACACGAGTGGGTCTTCGACTCCGAAATCCCGTATCGATGACTTTTCGTTGAATGGTTCGCACGCTGACGCTTGTTGATAGCCCAGGATTGAAATATGCAGCAATTGTCGCAAGGATTGCACTTCTGTCTCCTTGAACGATTCTCTTCAGTCATCGTTGGTCCCGTTCTTGCAGTATCTTGAGCGTTATCGGATTCCCGACATTCACGGTACACTCGTGAAATGGTCGTATGCAGAAACCCCCACTTCGTCGCTACCTCGGAGAAGCTGCATCCCATCGCTCTTGTGCTGACTATAACACCACGTTCAGGCTCACTTAAATCTTGATAACCTGCCATTGAAGGAGCAGTAACCGATTTAACAACTACGCCAGACACTTGTTTTATATCGGTTACCGCAGTGCCGTATTCTGCTTGTTTACATGTATCTGTACTTGAATACGCATGCTTATACCTGTTTCTTTGGCGCTTCAGTGTAAAATGCTCTAGCACTACGATGACTTGGAGTTTCGGTCTTCCTGGAAGAATATACTGAAATGTTGGTTACTTTAATATTTTATTGTTTAAAGCATTTTTTAATGATGACGCCACAGTATACCCAGAAGGATTTTAAGTAGATTCATGGCACTACGAATCTACACTACTATATCAAGACAAGATGACGGCTGGTGGTCATAATCTTCTAGGTGATCAGAAGAGAAAGGTTGTTAGCAAAAATCTTATAGTTTTGTGACCGATTTGCTGCAAATTCTTACTAGATCACTGTATATACACGGACAAGAAAAAAAAATCCCCAGTTTCCCAGTTGAAATATAATTTTTCTTGGATAAAAACACACTATACACATAGTGAAAGCATATTTTTCCGTGTTAAATGTCATTGTACTTTCCCTCGTAGCTGTAAAACTCACCAGCCAATGACAACAGATATTCAGGGCATAGGATGCGTTATGTAGTCAACCAACAGCAACATCACTGATAAGTAGCGCGAACAGACGAATAGAAAAAGTTAATAGTTTACATACATTACAGCTACAAGCATAGCTAAGCTCACATATAATATTGGTCACCAAAATTTTTTCACTGTTTTTTTTCCGAGGGTGTGATTAGGCGGTATCGTAAGCACTCAGCATAAATTGTAGCAGCTGAACGTTTCTGACAATGGCGATTATAAATTTCACTGCTATGCAACGAACATTTCGCGGATTACCTGGCTGAATACCTGTCCCGTCGACCACTTCGACTTTTTCATGGAAAAGCAAGTTACAAATGAAATTGCTCAAGAACTAACTACACACTTTTTTTTTTTGAAGGATAGTTTACTTTTTGCCATCGTTAATGCATAATTTGTAACCTATGAAAGAACTAAAATAATCATGGAAGACTAACGTTATAACTTGGTCTTCGTTAGCTGATATATCCTTTAAGACATATCAAACACACATGTGCCAGCAAAATTTTAAATAATCGCTTAAATGGCTGGTCTTGCGGGCCCGAAATTTTTCTAAGTGGCTGGTCCTGAGAAGTTTTCAATGAGAGTCTAACGCTCTGTGATTTAAGAAATTCATCACACATTCTCACATGTAACGTAATTCATCCTGCGTAAAATAAAATTTAATTTTAAAGTAACGCTTCTCAAATCACCGTTCACAATTTTTTCCCGAGATTTGTTAGAAATTTAAACAGTTGTGACGTCACTCTTATCGAAACGAGACTCACAAGGAAGACGAATCGTAAGCCGTTTGTTGTTACGGAATATTGCATAGTCTTTGACACATTTTGCTGTCGACAGACGCTTGTGTGTGCATTGTGTTTTGTTGTGTCGTAAATGGTGCATGTTCTATGCAGCTAAAGTTTTAGTTTGGTGTTATTCTTTTGTTTGTTTGTTTATGTTTTATTGCTGTATTATTATTCTGCAGTTGTGCTAAAGTAAATTTTTTTTTTAGAATATCAATTCTTAACAGTCAAAAACACTTTTGGGTACTACTAACAATTTTACATAAATTTTTATAATGCCTTTTCGTTTAAAATGCTCAAATACATGAGATTTCCGAAATGGGTTTCAGGATGCTCCGTGGCGATGACCAAGAACAGTTTGGTTCGCCAGGAGGCAGCGATCAGCCTGTGAGCTAAATGAAACGCCTCAGCGCTTTCCCAAACTTCACGTTTGCAAAACACTTGCCGGAGTAGCTTCCGTGGTTGTACACAGCCTGACAGTATGTGAAGGCCGACATGTTCGGGTGCCAGTGTCGCTTCGTGCAAGTATACACGGTCGGCTGCTGTGTAAATGATTTAGAGTTGCAGTTCTCTGTGACAGGTAGAGCGCTCACCAGATTGCATTCGTGAATGCCTTTTTTGTATTGGTTCGAGTATGTGCGGTATGTAAGGGGGACGTGAAAGCTTCAGTGGTTGAGTAATCACTATGAAGGACACAGACTTGCCACTTACTCCATAAGACAGTGTTATCAGTACGTGACAATTTGAAAGGGGCCTCATTGTGGATCTCCTTTTGGCCGGCTGGTTGAATGTCCGGATTTGTGTGGTATTCGGATGTGACCACGTCTGACCACCGCAAGAGAGGATCCTCGTATTGTGCGCCAAGCACATCGTAACCCCTTCACATCTGTGCCCGCCGTCCAAGAACAAGAAATGAACTCCCTGCAACGTTCTGTGTCACCGAGCACCATTGGTACCAAGCGAGGTGGCTCGGTAGTGAGCGCATTGGACTCGCAGTCGGGAGGACGACGGTTCAAATCCGCGTCCGACCGTTATGATTTACTTTTTCTGTGATTTCCCTAAATCGTTTTGGTCGTGCGGTAGCGTTCTCGCTTCTCACGCCCGGGTTCCCGGGTTCGATTCCCGGCGGGGTCAGGGATTTTCTCTGCCTCGTGATAGCTGGGTGTTCTGTGATGTCCTTAGGTTATTTAGGTTTAAGTAGTTCTAAGTTCTAGGGGACTGATGACCATAGATGTTAAGTCCCATAGTGCTCAGAGCCATTTGAACCATTTGAACCTAAATCGTTTCAGGCAGATGCCGCAGTGGTTACTTCGAAAGGGCATCGCCTATTTCTTTCCCTATCCTCGGATCAATCTAGCGTTGTGCTCCGACTCTAATGACATCGACATCGACTGACGTTAAACCGCAATCTGCCTTCCTTTTCTATTAATTTTTTTTTTTTTCACGAAGTAGCAGTAAGACAAGGAAATGACCGTACCGTGCTCAGGCTGCCGTCGACGTCAGCACCCAAACGGCTGCGTTTGGAGTGGTACCGTGACCGTTAATCACGGACTGCTGACGAATCAAGTCCCAATGTGTTCAGCGATGAATCCCGGTTCTGCACGACCCAGGCGGCTATTGTCAACGAATATGGCGCGACCTAAGAAGAGGTCCCTTTTTTGTAAGGACTCAGCGGCGTTATTCTTGGCGATATGGTGTTAAGAAGCCATCGGTTATGGTTCCACGTCATGGCTGGCAATGATTGAGGGAACTCTGAAGGCACAACGGTACGTCACGGACATTCTGCGTCTTCATGTGTTACCTCTCACGCGACAGTATTGTGCTGCCGTTTCTCAGCAGGAAAACGGTTGTTCGCGTGACACGTGTCTCCATGAACCGTGTGCGAAATGCTAAGGTACTCCAGCGGCCAGCAGGCTGTCCAGATCAGTCCCCGATACAACACTCGGGCGTCAACACCGTCCCAGAGCAAGCATCCAGGGCGAGTTAAACATTTGTGGGCCAGCTTGCCTCAGGAAAGGATACATCGCCCTTATGAGAACCTTCCCAACGGAATCAGTGCACGCACCCAGACCATAGAGTGTGCAGTTTCACTTAGAAAAATGGGTCCATAATACTACGTTCTCTTAAATTTGACTCCATATTGTACTCACTGAAATAACATCACATAACCTCTTAATCCGTGAAGTTTCGCTTTTTTTGCCAGGAAGCGTATTGTTACCACCAAGACGCTGTTTTCTGGGCTACGTTAAACACAAAGAGGAACACACAAATCCTTGTCAGGGGCAGGATTCGAACCTGCGACCTCCAGTACAACGTGTTGGTGCATTAGGCCTCTCGGCCACCAGAGGCCGGCGTGCTGGCTAACCAGCACCAGTATACCTGACTGACTTCGTAGATACAGTTCGCGGAAATCTGATTTTTCTTGCCGCCCGTGGGTGCGTAGTCATTTCTTAGCGACAGTTGTATTTTCATTGTGCGTGTGTTTAATCAAAGCGACTGCAAAACGTCTGAGGTTGAACGGCGAGAGTAACTCCTGTGCGCACATAACCTAACTGTCGATTGTGGAGGTTAAAAGATGATAATTAATGTATAAATAGCTTGTTGACTCAGGTTAAATCTTGTTGAAAATTTCTTACCAGCCTAAAGCTTTTATTGAAAAAACCATACTTTTGAGAGCACCAGTGTCCGAACTTCGTTCGCAATATAAAAAAATACTTTCATAATAACTGAAATTTTACGTCCTTTTCTTTATTCAAACTTTCAGGCCGAAATACCGCTGGTTTTTTAAACTGCCTCTTCAAAAGTCCTGATTTTATGCGTAATGGATCTCTCGGCAGAACATTTCCAGATGTGCAATAACAGTGAACGTGCAGGGGTTACGTAGAGGGGTTGCGCAGTAATATTTAGAGTACGAAAATCTTTCCCAATATTTGGCGTGATCCAAGAAATACTGTACCGGCTGGGGACAGTATATTCTTATCAGTAACAAACGTGCTTCTTTGAATTAGAGACTATAGGCTTCTTTGTGATCACTGCGTTGTTTATTTTAAAAAAACGAGTTGAAGACAAGAGGAAGAATAATTAATATTAGCGTATGTTGAAAAACACTAATCGTAATTAACATTAGGCGATGTTAAGCAGTTTAATATAGACCGGAACACTTAATAGAGGTTCTCATGAGGTTGCCCACTAAATACAGAGAACGATACTACATAACTACGAGGGAATATCTTTTATAGCAGTTGTCCTTTAAGAATAAAATTCAGGAAGGAAGCCATGCGACGAGGGGGCTAAAAGAAAGCAGTTTGTTTTTTGATCATTGGGGCAACAGTTTCCGGGAATGTATCTATAATATGTTACAGCATAAACACGTAAAAAATTCTGATAACCATCCCGACTCGCTCAACTTAAAGTACTTCAACAGTTTCTCCTGTGCGAATTTTTGACGTGCTGCATGCCAATTTTTCATCCACATTTTTTCTTCTACTTGCAACAAAGTAAAGGAATTACCACAGCAGCAGCGTCGTGATTGTGCACCGTTTGAACAGGATAAAAAATTGCACATCATTCTACATTTTTTATTGAGCGGTTTAGGAAAATGTTCAGTGAGATTGCACATAATTATTGTAAAATAATGTTGTCCCTCTAGGGGCTGCTTTACATCGAGCTGGAGCAACAATATCGTTAGTGTTTACAAAATAATCATCGTGTATGACAACCATGTAACAGTCGTTTTTTTATTTAGGTTGTTTACTTGTATCTTCATAGTTCATGTATTTTGCGCAACACGGTAGAGTTAGTTTTTCTCCTGTTAAAGAGTAAAATTCAATATTCACGAATAAGTAAGAGAGAAAGCAGATTATCGTCAACAAACTTTGAAATTCGACTCAGTTATGATCCAATCTCGGTTATATCGGCTAAGCTGTATCTTTGATACTTCTCTATTAGAGTAATGTTTGCACAACGTAAATAAGATTCGCTCATGACATTGCTATCCTGAAGAAGAATTAAAAGATCTCAGTAACGCTATGGTCTAATGAGTACAGCATATGGACTGAGAGTAAATCGAAGAAAGACGAAAGTAATGAAAAGTAGCTGAAACGAGAAACAGCAGGAAACTTAACATCAGGACTGTAAGTCACGAAGTAGATGAAATTAAGGAATTCTGCTACCTACGCAGCAAAATAAATCGTGACTGACGGAGAAAGGAGGACATAAAAAGCAGACTAGCACTGGCAAAAAGGGCATATCTGGCCAAGAGTAGTCTACTAGTATCATACACAGGCCTTGATCTGAGGAAGAAATGTTGGAGCACAGCATTGTATGGTATTTAGATACGGACGGAACAGAAGAGAATAGAAGCATTGAAAATTAGATGGACTGTTAAAGGTAAGGAACGATGAGGTTCTCCGGAGAATAGGAGAGGAAAGGAAAATATGGAGAACACGTACAGCAAGGGACGGGATGATAGGACATCAGGGGAGCCATGTAGCTGCGCGCAGTCCCGATCACGTAAAGTGAAGGAAGCAGTAATGCATGCAAACGCGAAGGAATATTGCATTGTTGTTCGGAATAGTACAGACACTGCAATATCGTACTCAGTAGTGTATGAAATACTGAAAATCAATTTTTTGTTGCCCCTGAACCGTTAGATATGCATTCTACAAATGAGTTTGGGTACCATGCATTGAGTTCAGAGATAGTCGTTTTCAAATACGGGGTTACATAAAGTCTGGAAACACTTTAAATTATTTACTGCGCAAGAACCAAACATTGTACTGATATCATACACGTCATTTTAAAGGGAAACCCTGAAAGTTTTTTTCGTGTATACTGCCACAGTGTAGTTCGGTGATTTGCCGATAGTCAGCGCTAGTCGCAAACTGGCGAGTTCAGGTGTGGAGCGAGCTTTGTGTGTGTTGGAGTCCGACAAAAACAAGTGTGCTGCAGCTGTTCAACGGATGTTTAGAACCAAGTACGGTAAGAAGCCACCAACAAGGAAGGCCGTTTACCAATGGCACAACAAATTCGTTAAGACGGGTTTTTTGTGCCTTGTCACGTCGAAAACTCTACGGGTCATTCTTCTTCGCCGAGAGCTGTCACTGGATATTCCTACCTGGACATTTACAGCAAAGGCTGATGCCTCAAATGCAATCGGCCTCTCCATCTTTCAGCAGGATGGGGGCTCCATCTCATTCTCATCGAAAAGTTCGTGGGTACCTGAACACGGAGCTGCCTCATCAATGGCTCGGCCGTGCTACAGAAGGGAACAGCTGCTTCATGAAATGGCCTCCCCCATCACCAGATTTCACTGCGTGTGACTTTTTTCTGTGGGGACACATTAAAGATTTGGTGTATGTACCGCCTTCACCACGTGATGTAGCAGAGCTCCGGGAGAGAATACGGAAAGCTGCCACAGTCGACGATGCCATGCTGGGACGGGTATGGCAAGAATTCGATTACCGTATTGACGTCTGCCGGGTCACTCATGATTCGCATATCGAATGTTTGTAAAAAAGGAAAAAAAAACTTCAAGAGTTCCTCTTCAAAATGCAATATGTGTATCATCTGTACAGTGTTTAGTTCTTGTGCAATAAATAATGGAAAGTGTTCCCGGACTTTATGTACACCCTGTATACAAGGTGAGTCTTATTAACGTTTAAAAACCCCCGAGGAGACAAATAATTTAGTATAAGACACATGGGGTTGAAAATGTCGGGAAATACAGCGAAAATTTGAGAAATGTTGAACATGTGATGTTAGCAGATGACGTACGTCACCGGACGTACAGCGGTTGTACTTGGGCGTGGAGGGATGAATGAGTGGTGCAGTACCTGCATTCGGGCAAACAGTGCAAATTTCGAACACCTTTTGTAAATGTGACCTGTCATAAACGTAGAAGTTAAAGAATTATTGTCTTTGCTGCAACCTTATTTTGCGTGTGCTTTGCTTTGGGCCTTCTTTTTTATGTTTACAGTGATTATTTAGTAAAGAACACGTAGGTCATTTGCTGGTAACCACGGATTTCGGAAGCTTGTACTAACCTACTTGTGACAAAATACGGTAGACTTTTGTTGTACTGCACTTTGCAAAAAAAAATGGTTCAAATGGCTCTGAGCACTATGGGACTCAACTGCTGAGATCATTAGTCCCCTAGAACTTAGAACTAGTTAAACCTAACTAACCTAAGGACATCGCAAACATCCACGCCCGAGGCAGGATTCGAACCTGCGACAGTAGCGGTCTTGCGGTTCCAGACTGCAGCGCCTTTAACCGCACGGCCACTTCGGCCGGCTGTACTTTGCAGTAAACTAGCAGAGACAGAGAGACCGGTAAATAATAAATCTTGCCTCAGTGTAAACACACAGTTGGCTAACGAAATGAAAAAAATTCTGCCTGCTTGACTCCAAGAGTCGAACTCTGAGCTCCACGTGCTAAGGTCTCGCACGTGGGTCCGCAGCCACGCCGATGTGAATACTTGACTGGGTAGGGATGATCAGATGCGACTGACCGATAGGTTGAACCACTGCACGTGCGGCGAGGTAACTCTTCTGGTGCCGTCACGTGTTCAGCATTTCTCATTCACTTGTGGGGTATTTCCCGACATTTGCGACCCCCAGGTGCCTTACGTTAAATTACCTGTATCAGCGTCATCTACGTCGCTTCTGAGGATTTTACATAAACAATCCGATGAATAGAGCCAGCAAGGCTATGCAACTCCATGCTGATGACCCTCTAGTACACGGGAAGTTGTCGTCGTTGAGCGATTGTTGGACGACACGGGATGAATTAGAATTTCTATTTGATGTGATGGATGGCTGCTTTTTGTAAATGTAGAAAAATTTGTGTTAATGCTCATGTGTGTTAAAAAAGATCCTGAACTGTTCGAATACAGCATTAGTAGTGTGCTTTTTGACACACTGACATCTAATAAATATCAATGCGTAACGTTGAAAAATGCATATGGAATGGAATGAGCGCGTAAGGTTAGTAGTAAAGAAGGCGAATGATCGACTTGGGTTTATTGGGAGAATTTTATGGAAGTGTGGTTCATCTGTAAAGGAGACTGCGTACAGGACATTAGTGCCATCTGTTGGTGAGCACTGATTGTGTGGAATCGTAAAGGGAAAACATGGAAGCAATTCAAAGGTTCGCTGCTAGACTTATTGCCGGTAGGTTCGATCATCACGGGACTATTGCGGATGTACTCCGTGAACTCAAATGGGAATCCCTGGCGGAAGGCTTTTCGCGAAACTGATAGAGAAAGTTCAAAGAATTGACATTTACGGGTGACTGTAGCATAATTCTACTGCCAGCATCATATACGTCTCGTTAAGAACCGCAAGGGAAGACAAGAGAAACTGGGTCTCGTGCGAAAGTATGTACACCGTATGTTTTCCCCTCTGCATTTACGAGTGCAGCAGGAGAGGGAATGACTAGCTATAGGATAAGGTACCGTCCGTCAGGTACGTAGATGCTGATGGTGAACAGCTGAGAAAGCCGTCGGATGTCCTACGTAGGACTCTGTGAAAAGAGAATGTGATAGTCTGGGAACAAAAGTACCCCGTGTGGAGCATATCTCTCGGATGCGACGAAACGAACGGCGGGCGGGGACAATAACGGTGGAGCGGCGCCGGCGCCGTTTTACGAGGGCCGGGCGGCGTTAACAGCGCGCCGCTCACACCGCCGCTCGTAACCCGGCACGTGGCGCCGCGCGGGGGCCCGCGCACGTGGCACCGGCCGAAATAGCCACCTAAATAACTGAGAGCCTCTGCTGGCCTGTCCTAGCCTGCCGGCCTCGTGAAAAGTTTACCCTCTGCCGCGCCGCGCCGCGCCGCGCCGCGCGGGTTGCCGGCAGGGAGGAGCAACCAGGCAGCCGCAGCGCCGCGACAAATGAGGCAATACTTCTGCCTTTAATCCGATTCCTGGACATTCACATCATCTACCACCACCACCACCACCACCACCAGAATTGTCTTCTAAGGTATTAGACGTCTCGGCATTTTCCGCCTCAGAATTGTTCAGGCCGTCTCTTCCAGGGACGTCCAGCATTTGTCTCTCCTGTTGCGCTACATACGCGGTCCAATCACATTAATGTGACTACTGCCTACGTTCGACGCCAACCTGTAATAGCCCCTCACAGACGGCCGATGGCAGCACCAGCAGTGGAGTGTATATAAAGCGTGTCGTGGGGACGCGGAAGACAGTGCAGTTGTAGTCGGAATGCGGAAACGGAGCGATTTATCCGAGGTCAAAAGAGCAGGATCATTGGCTTCCGCACCCAGGGTGGAAACATTTCCGGAATGGCTGAGTTCGTAAATGTTCGCGTGCCGCCATAGTTAAAGTATACCGTTCATGGCAAAATGGCGCTATCCAAAACCGACGCCCAGGCAAGTGTGATGCACCACAGACCATCGATGACGGCGTGAACAACGCTGCAGTGATGCGCACGGGAGAATGAATCCAAAGGCTAACAACAGTATCATCGGCGACAAAGGCTGGAGTTTCCACGCCAATATCGCAACTGGGCGCCCACTGGCCTTTACAGATAAATCACGTTTTATGCTCCATCGGACGGATGGCCGTTTGCATGTACGCCGTGAAATATCTGAAATCAAACACACTGCAACAATCTAGGGCGCGGTATGGTCTGGGGAATGTTGTCGTGACATTTCCAGGGTGACCTAGTTATTCTGGAAAACACAAGTATGCACATATCCTTGCGAGCCATGTCCAGTTTGGTTATTCTCAGCATGGCGGCACCTACCAGCAGGACACGGCTAGCTGTAGACGTCCGTGGTTCGAAGAGCACTGGGAAGTGTTCACTGTACTGCCTGGCCCCCATACTCCCCGGATTTAAACCCAATCGAGAATACCTCTGACCACCTCGATCGGGCTGTTCGCGCCGTGGATCCTGAACCGAGAAACCTAGCGCAGCTGGCCACGGCAGTGGAGTCGCGATGGCTCCACGTCCCTGTCGGTGTCTTCCAGACCCTCACTGACATTCTTCCTGCACGTCTCGCGGTGATCCGCGCCGCAAAAGGTGATTATTCAGGCTTTTGATAAATGGCGAGATTAATGTGACTGGACAGTGCAGTACTGCAGATTTATAATCGGGCCGGTGAAACAGCTTCCGCGACAGCCGACGGCCGTGTTGCCAGTGCTGCTACGCGGTTGTTCGTTGATACACCGCGTCGGTCGCACGAATACGCGCATCACACTGGATAATTGTCGATCCCTTGCAGTGCTGTACTACTGAAGCTTGAAAAAACGCTAATGAGCTTGGGGAAGGGTGGGGGGGGGGGGGGCAGGATCGTAACATACTCTTCGTAATTAAAAAGAAAATGTCGAGATAAAATAAAGATCATCATGCCTCAGTATTTTAATACGTATTTTTATGCATAATGCAGTCTTATCTGCAACTGCAAGAGAGTAGACTCTATAGTCTTCAAAAAGGGTGTAAAGCTCAGGTAATGTATTTTCATTTAATTTTAGATCAATTTTTGCGACTGTCGGGCTCGAGAATTGGGGCCTTACACAGAGAACACGCTTCGTTATGAACTGTACCCGACCATGTGCCTAATACGAACACACTTTTCAAATATTACAGTTATTAGTTGAAAAATCTAAAATGTCGCTTTGAAATAATAGAAAGACATGTCTGATTACTTTGTTTTATTGTCCCCTTATAACGTAACACATTTCCCTAATAATTCTTATGCTCATAGTGTCTCATGCTACGATTAGGTTTATTTCACATTCGCGCTCAAGAAACCATTGCTGCGTTACATTTCTACATTAATTAAACAGGTGGTCACTGAAAAACGAAAGCCTTTCCATTTACGTTCCATTTATGTTCCTCCACGACAATTACTGATTCACAAAGACACTACTTCAAGCATAAATCTCATAATTACTCCCGCGTGCCTTTCCGCCAAATAACTGAATTTCTCCCGTGAACCGGTGTAATGCTTTCAACTGTTAATTATACTTTCTACCAGTTTCATCATACTGCTTATCCGGGACGCGGCTGTGCGCTACCGCTCCGTGCGTGACCCCTACTGATGGGGCGTTGTTGCCATTAACAGCAACACAATGCTTTCTCAGAGAAAAGGCTCGCTCGGCCTCAGAAGTTCCCGAAGCCAGAGATAAGTAAGAAGTACAGTATCGATACGTTAATCATTGGGGATAGCGGTACTTCTCACAAGGGTGTCGTCATTATCCACACCTCCGATGTCATTGTCACTATCTTCACTGCAATCATCCCCTAATCTTATTATTAACACTTCCACTCTTTGTCCCAGTGCACCTCCTCGTTGTCATGCCTCTTCCAACATTCACCGTGTATGTTTGATAATTGTTCCACGCAGCAGTAATAGTAGTAGTAGTATTAGAAGAAAGAGGAGTAATCGTCATCGTTTCTCCTTATGCAACGTCATGCTGAGTTGGTACATACATGGTATTTCTCCACTTCTCGCTGTCTCTGACATTCTTCATCTATAACAAATGTCTGAGGCGTCACGCATTAAAAATTCGACGTCTTTTAATTTGAAACTTATATTTCGGTCTGCAACACACTATTTCGCCTGAGCCCACACGAGTTCTGTTGGACTGCAATGACAGTGAGATGAGATGGTGGAAGGCACAAGATTTTATGACCATTTGACCATTTTCTTCAGAAATTTTGTCAGTTTTATAAATATTACGTGAGTCATACGCTTTTAGTATTTCCAGCAGTTCTGACGTTTCCAATCTAAGCTGTCCTTTAGCCAGTCCACTGTCACTCTTCCTGCTGCTGCTTGTACTGACTCTTTTTAATTGAACGGAGTGATATGATGCATTACCGAATATTATGGCGCAGTTATTTTCTACGTTTGGAAATCAAGATTGCGCTAACCAGTCTTTAAATTTCATTGTCTTCATTTCCTCGCGCTAGTCCCTAGATGTCTTTGATGTGAACAACAACAACAACAACAACAAAGCACTTGGAACAAATCTACCAATTATTCCAGAATGTAAAAGTCGGTGCCGATTGACATTTCCAGCTGGAGCTTTCATTGTTCCTCGTGCAGTCTCAGCAGTCCGTGCAGCCGTTCTGGCATGAGCAGCTCCTACGCACATTCGGCCAACCAAACAATTTCGTAAAGTTTGCACTGAGATTCGTCCCTTAAATAATGTTATTGCCAAGTAACGTTACCCTCTCGTTTATACAGAACACTTCTTCCAGAAAATTTTGTCCATACATACCGTATCTGCTTTTGTACCTCTGAAGGCAACGTACCATCTCATAGTGAGAGAATCAGCTTTTCCCGCACTTAAAAGTTTCGCAGAATTGTATCCTCAGGAAAAATTATTCATTTGGTCGTTTTAGCAGCATCCACTGTGGTTTCATCTCGAGTAGAAAGAGCAGCAGTTAGTTTCCGTATACCTTCAGCACACTTCTCCCTCGTTATTTTCTCCGAAGGACATCCAAGTTTCAGAGCTGTAGCTCCTCGTCGATGACTTCCGAAAACGGTGTAATAGGCCTTCCGTTATCCCTCTCTTTCTCAAAATACCATCGCACATTGTATACGAGCTGACGGGATTGGCTCTTTCGGGTTGAGGAAAACGGTGTCACATACGTTTGAAACTGACACTGCAGACCGCATCGCTACCACGAATCGAATCGGCAACTCACGATCAGTACATGACAGACGCTTTGCGGCCACTGTACTACCCGCGACTGTGAGTTGTACGGCAACGCTAACGAACTCCAGCGTCCGGATTGGCGTCATCGCCCCCACTCCACACAGAACGCACCACGTGCGTGAAGTGCCAGGCGTGTTCTCCAGCAGCTTCACTTGTCCTATTATTACACACACGTTGGACATGACTTTTTCGGTTCACTATCATTTACTTTTTTCAATTACAGTTGTCACTCATTCTACAGTTAGACTATTGGTGATTTACTTTATGGTCCAGTAATGAATAGCCCTCCGCAAGGCAGAGGAACTTCATCTCTGATGACTCGGCTTGTCGTAGTTTATCAGATATTAAAATCCAACATAACCTACCATACAGCAGCAAAGGCTATTACTTTCTAAAATTTAATTAGTGTGTCTTTCTGTACATAATGTTTTAAAGTATGTTGCATGGTTCCACGGAAATGTCTAGATCTGACCAATTTTAGCTCTACATTATCGACATGGAAAATCTGAAATTTCATACTTCCGATATTTTTAATGATACTATCGAATACCTGCTGTCTATACCGATAACATAGGTATCAAAAATAAGTCCATACGTTCTCACATCAGTGATAGTGGAGCAAAACAGGACAGCTGAGCAGAAGATAACTACCAATCAGCCTGAAGAACAGAATGTGAATACGTGTGGTAGAACGTAACTAATTCTTGGCCGCGTGCTAGATACAGGAGGTACACAAAATAATGTGAACACCACGCTATATAGTACACCTTGTTGCAAATTGGCACCTCTACGTATGTGAAAATACTGTGGTACGGCTGCAGTGCACAGCTGAAGTACCAAGTCGTGCAGGTTATCTTTCAGTGTATTTAACATTTTGTTCTGCGACGATTAACACAACCGATCGATGAAATGTGTGATCTCGCAGACTTCGAAAAAGGGCAACTCGTTGGTGCGCGGTCAGCGGGAGCATCTGCGACTCAAACGGCTGAACTGCTTAACGCTTCACGATTGAGAGTGTAATGTAATGACAACATATACAAAATGCGGTAACACACCATAGGAGAAGAGGAATGTTGGGCGAAAGGCGAAGTTTACTGACAGAATTCGACGAACATTAGAAAGAATTGTGCCAGGCAACACAAAACTACCGCGGCAAAAGTGACTGAAGAGCTCCACACTCACCTGAGTAATACTGTGGCGACAACAACAGTGCGAGAGGAGATTCACAAGGCTAACATTCATGGAGGAGTTGCAACTGCGAAACCCTTAATAACGGAAGCTAACGCAAATCTGCGAAAGAAGTGGTAATAAGATCATAAAACTCGGAGGCTTGATGACTGGAAGAATGTGAAATGCTCCGATAGATCATCATTTACTTTGTTTCCTACAAACCGACGGCTTTATGTGTAGAGAATACCAAAAGAAGCGTATAATCCGGCCTGCCAGCTTCCTACAGCTAGGCACGGGGGAGTTTCCGTTACAATTTTGGCGGCTGTATCATGGCATCTTGCTGGTCCTATCATTACCCTCACTGGCCGGATTACTGCGAGTGAATATCTCGACATGCTCGACTGAAATGCTTACTGTGACTAGCGTATTGCTGCTGAACGCTGCCATATTTCAAGATGATAACGCGCTCATTTACACATAGCCAAAAATGTTCAGGCGTGATTTGCAGAGTATAACAATATCAAACATCATCTTCCCTGCGAGACAAATCGCCAGACCTCAACATTACTGAACACTTATGGAGAGTTATACAAGAGCGTTAGATGCAGATATCAAGCTCCAACATCGTTGAAGTAATTAACGGATGTTTTTGTACAAGAATGCGAGAAAATTGCGCTGGAAACGATTCAGATGCTATACGAATCTATTCCGCGAAGAATTGTAGCTGTTCTCCTTATTAATAAATACATATACATATATGTCCAGTGTTCATATTATTTTGTCCACCCTCTGTAATTTGATGCCACGGAAGATACAGGGGTTGGGAGACATCCACCATTGTTCAGTAATGATAGGAATCTACTATGAAACCAGAGGTACCGCAGCTTAAAATGAAGCCGAATCTTTGCTGAGAAATAAATTAATAGAGCTGTGCGAAAGGCGTTCAGTGTATTCTAAAGCAAGGTTTGATCTACTGGGTTTTCAAAAGCCTAGAACGTTTAGTCCTGCGTAAAATCCGTTAATGGAACAAAGTTCTCGTCTTTCCAGATATTCGTTGACTATTACGACACCGAAGTCGAAGATGATAAAGACCGATATATTAAAATTTGTCTTTCGAAACCGCTTCATCAGAGGAGGTCACAACGCTGTTCCCATATCGCATGATTGTGAAATAAATGAGCCCCGAATTGAAAACGGCTCTCAGATCGATCGATAGAGGAAAGGTCAAAGGACCTGATATGGTGCCCAGTAGACTGTACACAGAATACGCTGAGGAGGTCGCTGGAACAACGGGGTGCACTATTCGACTGGAAAAAGAAATGTTTACGAAATGGAGAGAGATGATTAAAAAAAATTGCACGATTCGTTTTAAGTGTGTTCAATTAGTGCGCCACGAAAACTGTCAGCAAATGAGCTGAGAGACTTAACGAAAGAGGCTACGTGCATCCCGGAGAGCCTTAAAAGTTTCTGAGAATACACATTCCAAAATGAGTCTAAAAATTTAATACTTGCTCCAGTGGCCATGATGCTAGACTTACACACATTCACGTCCGTACGAGAGCGAAATACTCTTAAGCTTAAGAATAATTCCAGTTCCCAAGCAAGGAGGGCCGGCCGGTGTGGCCGAGCGGTTCTAGGCGCTTCAGTCTGGAACCGCGTGACCGCTACGGTCGCAGGTTCGAATCCTGCCTCGGGCATGGATGTGTGTGCTGTTCTTAGGTCAGTTAGGTTTAAGTAGTTCTAAGTTCTAGGGGACTGAGGACCTCAGATGTTAAGTCCCATAGTGCTCAGAGCCATTTGAACCAAGCAAGTAGGTGCTGACAAGTGTGAATATTTCTGAACTATGAGTTTAGTAAATCGTAGTCACAAACTACTTAAATTATTTAAAGAAGAGCGGATGAAGTGGTACAAGTCGGCTTAGAGGAAGATTAGTTTGGGTTCAGGAGAAATGTAGGAGCATGCAAGGTAATACCGAACCTGCGGATTATCTGAAATTCTGTAGGTAACATGAATAAAATACAAACAGCTAAAGGTTATTTACAACTTGTACAGAAACTAGGCTGTAGTTATGCGTCGAAGGATAAGAAAGGGAAGAAGTGGTTGAAAAGGGAGCGAGAGGGGGTTGCAGCCTATCCCCTGCTTTATTCAGCATCTACATTGAGCAAGCAGTGAAGGATATGTTCGGAAAAGGATATGAAGTTAGGGGGAAATAAAAACGAAGTAGTTTGTCCATAGTATTGTATTTTTTTCTAGAGAGAGTAAAAAACTTCGAAGAGCAGTTGAGCGGAATGGACAGGGTCTAAGAGATTTTATGTTGAGCATCAACAAAAGTAAAACAAGGGTAATGAAATGTAGTCGAATTAAATCAGGTGAGGCTGAAGGAAGTAGATAATGATATGGAACACTAAAAGAAGTAAAGGAGTTTTGCTATTTGGACATCAAAATAAGTAATAATGGCCCAAGTAGAGAGGGTGCTGTATAAAATGCAAACCGGCTATAGCAAGAAAAGCTTTCCTGAAACAGGGGTATATGTCAACATCTAACATAAATTTAAATATAAACGAAAATGACAAAACTTTGTATGTTCCACAGGATTAATTTACTTTGTAATCCAGTTTTCGGCTCACTATGCCATCATCAGAATTCAACTATCGTCGTTAAAGAATTGATACATTTTTCCCCTCTCAAACATCCTAGAAAGTTTGTAACATCACGGAATCACCCTACAGATACATATAGGCACCGGCGCCTTTAACTTCGACGCTCCATAGCGCCGTTGGATGTTTCCCCACATGGATTCGTATGTAAACTCGATCTGCTAAGTCCCTTCTACAACCTCTTTAAGTGTGTAACATGGATTGTGGAACACCCTATATATTGATTTAAATTAGATCAACAATCCCAACAAAATAAAATCGGTATTTGACAAGAATACTAAAGAACAGCTTGAAGTAGTACTACGTATAGAGAAGTTAATACAGAAACAAAGTTAGATGGGATCGATAGTTGCAACAGTAGAATATATGGAGTACAGACGCACTCACAATAAAATAAATAATATAGAAAAATTGAGGAATAGAAAGGAACAGACAGAGTGGTAAGAATTGGAGGTTTGGGTGAAGTTTAGAATTGAGGAAGTATAGAGCTGTGTTTGGTCACTTAATATTAAATCAGCACTTTTGGCCAGATGTTTGTTGATTTCCAGTGCTTTCAAAAGGTTCAGTTTGTGTCCTTCGTTTGCTAAGTGGAGGACATGGGACTGTGGCTGATAGTTGTGGCTCTCTCTCAGTACATTCTCAGCAAATGTGGAGTCATAATCCTGCAACGTCCGGCTGTATCCATATTCAATTGTCATAGTTGCCATGTTTCATCGTTATCGACCAATACACGAGGGCGTGATGAAAATTAATTTCTCCGAAATTTTCATGTGGAAACTCTTAAAGCTTTCTAAATAAAATAAACGTCACTAACATTCTCCATCTTCATTACTCAAGTCCTCGTATTTGGAGCCTCTGCCGCTAGGGGACTGCGAATGGTTGCGTGTAAGTGGTGATGTGTAGCGTAATTACGTCGTTGCGTGAGAAAAACAGTGCTGCCATCGAGTTTCAAATAGGAAGAGTTCGACTTTCCTTCAGCATGACAGTGCCACATCACACTAAGGCGCCGCGGCGTCTTCAACAGTCCGACGCCTTGGGTTCACTGTCATCGATCATCCGCCATAATACCGAGTTGGTCCCATCCGATTTTCATCTTTCCAGGTCTTCATTGCGATTATGATGAAGTGGTGCAGGCAGATGTGAGGTTCTGATTCTATCAACAACATTCTATAGTGACGGGTTTCACCAAACTGGTGGTCTCTCGTTGGGAGAATGTGTTCGTCGCCAGACTGAGTTGATTGAGATCTAAATATGTAGGCATGAAGAACAAAGATGTAGCATGTTAGTAACGTTTGTTCTGTTTAAAAAGCTTTACTAGTTTCCACATGCAAAATTCGGAGGAGTTACTTTTCAGCACGTTCTCGTGGTATTAGCCGCGGATACGAATTCAGCCTCTATGTGCTGGTCTTTTGTAGAAGAAATGTATCTTCCTTATTAATCGACTGTAATGCACACCATTTAATCTGGTGTAAAAGTCTACAAGCAAGAGCTCTTTGCAGATGGCGTTCCGTTGTCTGGTATGTTCCTCGTGATGGGGAAGCAGAAACGACCGCTAGTACTACTGATTCTTCTGCGCCCGAACACAAAAAGAGATTTCTGTGTGCAGCCATCAAGAGTACTCATCAATACTTTTAGGATCTTAATTAAAACCTGTGTCCAGAGGTAGTGGTAGTTACTTTTTCTTTCACAGAGGAGTAACCGTGACCTCTCGGCTTTGTTCGTCAGATCAAAAAGGACAAAGTAAGGGTCTACAGATACTGTAACGAACTAGAGCACGTGTATAACTACCCGACGGAAGAATAGTATTTACGAAATGGCCACAAAGAGACTAACGGTGTTAACTGCACACTCTTGGACTGAGAGTTACATTTATAAGTATGCATTTTCCCTGTTGTTGTTGAGATCTGTTTCTCCAACACATTGGCAGAGTATCATTCGAAAGCCTTATTTTAATTGCGTCTCTTTGTTAGTAATTGCTGCGAAAACGTCGAGGCCCAGAAAGCGTATTGAAGTTTTACTTACTGTAATCCGCCTTAACTGCAATGTAATTAACGTAGTCAGCGATTTTAACCAGTTACAGAATTTGTCCGTATTTTGGTGGCATCGCCATCTTCCAATACGAGAGAATTAGGCTGTGTGCCAGCACCGGATGAGGCAGTCTCTCATTGTTCCATACTCATCTGTAACGACAGACCTATACGAAACACACAAGCACCTCCGTGATCTCCTGGCTGGCTACGTTGGCTACTGGTGTGGATGTTTTATTTCCCTCATTGTGACCAACATTAAAGACTACGGGACTGATATTGAAGTTTGATTGTAACTGTAGCTACATCTACACTCCACAAGCCACCTTGATGTGAGCGGCGGACGGTATTTTGAGTATCACTGTCAGTCGCGAGTAGGTCGCTGGAAGAAAGAGTGCCAGTAAGCCTCTGTGTGGGCTCGAAACGCAACAATTTTTTGTTCATAGTCTTTCAGTGAGATACACGTAGGAGAAAGCAATATACAATGATGGAAAAAAATCGCAATACCAAGAAAGAGTTGTGCTACATAAACGCGTGTTTCTACATATGAAATATGGTGTCTGCTCGAATTTCGCGCAAGTCCCGCAACAGTGATGCTAGTAGGATGCAAATAAAATTGGATTTAAATACACTCTGTAACGGTCGTGAACGTTAGTTACATATGAGGCTGGACGCGGTGAGTTTGTTAGTCAAGAATGCCGTTAATGCGAGGAGGACGCCATTTTCAATACATCACTGAGTTTGAAGGCAGTCGTGTAACAGGGCTACGAGAAACTGGATGTTCCTTCTGCGATATTAAAGAAAGACTTGTCATAAATGTAACAACTGTACATGACTGCTCGCAGCGGTGGGCACTAGGATATATGGTCGCAAGAAGACCGGGCTTCGGACGGCCACGTGGCACTACCAAGAGGGAAGACCATCGCGTTCGACGTATGTCTCTGGCGCATCGCATTGCATCTGCAGCAGCAATCTGAGCAGTAGTTGGCACCACAGTGACATAACGAACTGTTACAAATCGGTTACTTAAAGAACAGTACCTAGACAGAGAACATGTAGCGTGCACTCCACTGACCCCGAACAGCCGCCATTTTCGACTTCAATGGTGTCAAGAGAGCGCTTGTTGGAGGGCAGGGTGGAGGTCTGTTTTGTTTTCTCATGAAAGAAGGTTCCGCCTCACACCCAAACCTCCAGCTCTCAGACACTCAGATCGGTACCAGTCGTTGTATGTCGATAGAGTATCAGCCAAAACAACGATTTAGTTCGTGCTGTGTGCTGTCGTCCAGTAGGACATAAACTGTAATTAAAAGTAACACCAGAACTATGGAGCACAGGAAAGGCGTATCTGTGAGCGAGTTTTGTAGATCTCGCGTGGGTGAATTAGTAGAGCGTGAGATCTTCATACCAAAGGTCCCGCGTTCAAGCCCCACCGATGATAATTTGTTTTAATTGTTTACGCGTGAGAGTGTTACATGGGAGAACAATTTCCTGGCATGTAAAAGTACTTTTGGAGTATGTAGCAATGTTCTTTCGGCAGTCTGCTTTCGCTTGCTAGTTGAAAGTAGCAAACCTACAGAGTACATTCGTATATGTAGGTATGATGTTCTGTCGGGCATTTGCGACAGAGCAGACGCCGCTTGTGGTGAAGCAGCTAGTGCGTTCGTGGTTGCACAGAATAAACATAAACAATCGGAACGGTGGAATAAAGACACAATTTTATCACACGTGCGGAAGTATTAACAGTCCTGTATAACGCTTTCACCCATAATACAGTCAAAAAAATTGTCACAATTGGGGTATGGACCGAGGACCCTTCGAACAACAATCTAACGCTCTACCAACTTCCCCAAGGAAGTTACTCACAGTTACGCTTATCCTGTGCTCCGTAGCTCTGGCGTTACTTTTAATTAAAAGTTTACGCCAGTTCTGCTGGACGACAGCTCGTAGTACGGACTGAGTCGGAGTTTTGGTTGATACTCTATCGGCACACAACTTTTGGTAGCGATCTGAGTGTCCGACATCTGGGGGTTTGGGTGTCAGTGACAGTGAGGGCCATGTGCTGATTAGCAGGCGGCCAGCTGAGGGCCTTTAACCTGTATGCTTGCTAGACACACTGTATCTACACCCGGAGTTATTTTTGGATATTTCATATGACAGCAGGAGTACTCTCGCGGTTATCTCATCCTTCCTGACTGCAAATTTGTACGTCACTCTGGTAATTCGATCTCTTACGTTGCCATTCATGAACAGAATTCTAGGGGTTTTTTGCAACAGGATAACGCTCGCACACATGCTGTTGTAACCCAACATGCTCCACAGTGTGTTGACATCATGTCTTGGCTTCCTCGATCTCAAGATCTGTCTCCCAATCGAGCACATCGGACGAAAACTCCATCATCATCATCCACAAATAGCTTTCACCGTCCCTTTATTGAACCGACCAAGTGCAACAGGTAGGGAATTCCGTCCCACAAACTTATCTGGCACATCTGCAACACAATACATGAACGTTTGCATGTTTGTATTCAACATTCAGTCGGTTACACATTTTCAATCGCTTACCTCGTACTTACATTAATATGTGATCTTGCAGTGTGAATCATTTGTGTATTTTACGTAGACAAATGTATTTCCGAAATTTCATTACTCTACATTTCTTATTTTTTGTGTTGCCATTTTTCTCCATCAGTGTATTTGCTGACTCTACCGGGAATGTACACTCTCGGAATTTTAACAGTAGAACATACCGTGATGCAGAACGCCTCTCTTGCAGCGTCTGCCAGTGGAGTTGGTTGAGCATCTACGTGACGCTTTCGCTCTTTCTAAAGGAAACCGTAACGAAACGTGCTGCTCTGCTTTGGCTCTTATGTATTTCCTCTATCGGTCCAATCTGGTACGGATCCCATACCGACGACTAATGTTCCAGTATCGACCGAGTTACTATTTTGTACTCCCTTGTTGACGGACTACACTTCTGTGGATTCTTCCAGTGAATCTGTCTGGCATCTGCCTCAACCACAATTAATTTTAAGTGGTCGTTCCACTTCATATCGCTCCGTGCGCATATTCCTCGATGTTTTATGGGAGTTACTGCTTCCACTTCTTCTGCAATCGTGTAATTATTCGCTCAAGGGTCTTACGCTACATTTGTTTATGTTGAGGGTCAGTTGCCACTCTTCACCAAACGGCGATACTCTGCAGGTCTTCTTGCATTTTGCTACAGTTGTAGCGTCATTCTCTCCACAAAGGAGCATCTTCCGCGAAAAGCATCGTGGAACTTCCAATTTTATCTACTAGGTCATTTATATATATTACAAAAAATATGAGCCGTATATAACTTCCTTGGGGAACGCTGAAATTACTTTTATGTCTGAAGACTTCATTCCGTTGAGAACCACGTACTGTGTCCCGTTTGACAGAAATTCTTCATCCAGTCGCACGGTGGTCTGATATTCCGTAGGCTCGTGTTTTATTAGGCGACTGTGAGGAACTGCATCTGCTGCCTCACTGACGTCAAGAAACACAGCACCTAGCACACTGGACTCGCATTCGGGAGGACGACAGTTCAATCCCGCTTCCGGCCATCCTGATTTAGGTTTTCCGTGATTTTCCTAAATCGCTCCAGGCAAACAGGCAAAGGCCGGGATGATTCCTTTGAAAGGGCACGGCCGGCTTCCTTCCTTGTCCTTCCCTAATCCGATGAGACCGATGACACCGCTGTCTGGTCTCCTCCCCCAAACAATCCAATCCAAACGTAGCACCTTTCTGGGCGCCGGTGTCTAGTGCCTTCTGGATCTCGTATGTGTTACGGTACATTTAGTTCTTATCCATCACTGGAGCTCATTATTAAACGTCGTTCAGTTCTCAGTGACGAGGTATGGAGGATTGTCAAGTAATTCCAACTTGGCGTGACGGAGGTAATATTACAGACATGTAGTTGTCTGCTCGAATCTGAGTTGGTGGTCTCATGTACATATTTAGTGCGATAATGTTCCGTTGTGTAAAGTCTGTCATTGTGGAAAGTGGTGGAAATCAATAATGGTTAATGCTAAAATATGAAATAGGTTGTTGCGTACAACATGCAGGAAAATGACGATAGCTCATAGTAGAGAAGACATAGATTATGCATTCAGTTGTCTTTGCGGATGAAGACGTAATAGCCATCTGGTGCCGAAGTGTGTTCTGTCACGTGTGTTTTGCTAGAAATTACGGCAGCGAAAATTCCTGTCGCTAACAGGTGTGTGTAATGCTGTAAAATAAACTACCAGTCAGCGAAGTATGCTGAACTCCCACGCAATGCACATATTTCACATAGTAGCGCAACTGAAAATAAATATGAAATGATTTTTGTTTTCTCGTTCATTGGGATGTGTGTTTCGGATGGAGGAGAAATGGTATGGGTCTGTTGTGTGTGGAGTGAAATATATATTAAGATATTTTATTACATGTTATATGCTTGGTTAAATTAAAAAACTGGACAGTAAATGCAAGAAATCAAAACAGTTTACATAGATGACAGTGCTTCCTAGCGCCTATATATGGAACTTCAATCAGCATGTGGTGCAACTTCAGTCAGCGTGAGGTGCACTATAGGTGCAGCAGAATACCTGTTCAGTAAGGTGGACTGAAAAATTTCAAATGATTTTTTTAAAAATCGTAATACTGCGGAAAAGATGCAATTACAGAGACGAAAAAAAGCAAGAAAGCTCTTTCATTCGCATCTATACGTCACCCGTGCGCTCTTAAAGCTTGCAGTATTTTGCAAAAGTTAAAATTTTTACTATTGTGTTTAGAATTTTTCAACTCGACATCGTCCATATGTAACAGCTCAAATGTTATGTATTCGTATTACAACCGAAGATATTGTTTAAACATTATTCTAATTTGTTAGTGTCGCTAGTTAGCGCATTTCCTTCAAAGCTCACGAAAAGTGAAAAGCAGTTAATTTAAAAAGATAGATCACAGTTAAAGGATAAAACTATAAATACATTTGTTTTTTCTCGTTTATTTCACTGGTATAATTTCAAATATTTAAGAACAAATGCCTGTCTTACGATAGTTTTCCTAGATAACAGCATAGTTTATCACAACGTCACAAAATGAAACAAACTGTAACATGTTGATAGCAAAAGATAATTTGAAATGATAAGTAGAAGAGCCATTACAACACGAGTGATACAAGATGAACAAGTGTCGACTGACAGAACAATAGCGTGGAGGAAAGGTGGGGGCCTCCGACATTCTTGAAATTATCCAGCTATCAAGTATGCGAAGTTCGGCTTAAGATTTTCTCAGTATTTTGTAAAACTTGACAGCGATTTAAATCAATGACCGACTGAATCAACCTTTTTTTTTTACTTCGTCATCGGTTCGAATCATATTCGAATAGAGGTATTACATTTACGTTGTGGCAAATTAAATATAAGGTTCTCCGTTAGGAGGCTATACAGTACAGAATCGGTAAGCCAATGAGACAACATTGCCGTGAACATTGAGACAATCATCCAATGGAGGCCCCCAGGTTGATTTGATAAATCACCAGTCCTCTGCATATGATAGTCGGTAAGTACTTGTTGCATGTCCTCGTCCGACAGGAATCGTCGACACATCAAGGCGTTTTTAAGGGACCGAAGGCGTGGTGATCACATGGAGAGAGCTCAAGACTACAGGGCAGGTGCTCCAGTATCTCCCACTCGATTTCGCGTAACTTCTGCGTTTCGGCATTTTCGATATAGGGACGTGCTTTACCATGAAGCAGCAGCACTGCTTGTCGCACTCAGTTCCACAAGAGTCTTTTTAGACAGAAATGCTGCCTCACACACACTCTGCATTACCCAATGGATGTCTACCGGTATTGGTCCTAGTTTACATTTCCGCATTTATCGCACGCACGTCGGACAGACGCGAATGGCGGCGCTTTTGCATCCCCATCGGAGACGCGCTACGTTGAACATACGCTGCAGCGACGGTCTTAAGGGGAAACTTTCTGATCGCCCCTTGTAATATTTGTTTATTTATTTACTTGCAAATCTGGAATGCATATATGACCGACAGATATGAAGCATTTTAATTTTTCCCTTTTGTATGTCTCTGATTCGTGTCTTTTCCGCAGTACAGCTATCTGAAAAAAGTCTTAATTTTTTGGCCCATTTTAGCGATCAGACTAATCCTTAGTAAATTGAGGATTACCACTTTCTTTTTCGATACACATACGTACTTTGGGTGAATACATGCGGACGCTGCAGTGTCCCACACATTAGTGTTGTAGAACGTGGTCTATCTCATACAATGAGTTGCCCTGCTACTCGTTAATGATTACCTACTTGAAGAACAGAATATATCGACGCGAATCATTTCGTTGCTTTACTCTAAAACTCTTCGCTGTTGATGTGTTAGATTACATTCAAATTTTAAATTCTGTCGAATGATTTGTACATTTACAACCAGTCGACGGGTTGCGCTTGAGTCTTATATTTCTGGGGTATAAAATGGGCAGCCGACACAAAACAAAGAAACTGAGAAATAACACTCGTTTTACCCTCGATCTGAGATGTTTGCAAACAAGATGTGGACAGAGAAAATGTTTTATATAACATAAAAATAGAACTATTTCCCTGACATGTAATGGGCGAATTGCATAAAAAATCAATCTGCGGAGTACCACCCCGACATAAACGTTACGAAGATCGAAAGGACGCTCAGAGGACCGGTTTTCTGTTGCAAAAATGTAGAGGTACAGGTTAAAAACGAAAAACACAAAAACATATGACGAAATTTCAACTGTAATATCACTGAATAAACGATATGTTCTAATAAAATGTGAAATAAATTAAATTCGCTGAAGTAATACGACTGGATTAATAGGGGATGAATTAAATAAAGGTAAACTGACGTGAAATGATATCAGCGTAAATAATTCACCTAAGCGTAACACTCAACGTAATAAAGATGTAGTGACGGTTGACTGTGCCAGATGGCGTCAGCGTTACAATGTTACAAGCAATAGTAAGAAATGTGGGAAATTTATTTTGCTTTGTAAGAGTGACAGGATATAAATAGCAGGGTATCTGAGGAGTCGACGTCAAATACTCATCAGTGGGGAAGAGGATGTACAGCAGAAACTGAAAATCAACGTTCAATACGCTTTAGATCAATATGTGCTGAACACGATTTTGGGGGATGGGAGAGACCCGTCGTGGTTCAGTAGCTGTGTTAGGAAGTTTCCACGAAAGCAGAGAGATTTTTACAGGTCTAGACGAAGTGAAAACCTAGCAGTCTAACAAAAGATGAACATAGTCAGAATGAGCGTGAGCGCAAATTGAGAAACGCTCAGTGGATTTGAAAGTAAAATTTTGGCAATAAGCCTGACTAAATATCCGAAGACAGTTTTTGGTGTTGAGTCAGTAAATTGACAGAAGTCAATTGCTCAGTGACCAGACTGGTACTGAAATGGAAGCTGATACGGTGAAGTCCGCTGTGCTGAATTCGCTCTTAGGAAATTGTTTCACTGCAGAAAATTTCAATACGGTTCCTTCTTTCAGTCATCCCGCGAACGCTGGAATGGTAAATATTAAGGCAAGTGATCGCTGAATCTGTGCAATAATAAAATTGTAAAAACGTTCTATCTGTTTGTCTATTTGAATATGCTAGTCTACGAAGTTACTAGGCGAATTTTCATGGAGGTTTTCACACGTAACTCGACCATAGTTTGTGGCGGCGTATAAGCTCTTTTTTTATCGGAATAGAATCACTTAAAAAAACATAGCATAACTTAAAGTTCAGGGAGTCTGCCCTGTTCAGTATTTCTGATGTTTAAATGACAGCGTAGCACACAAAAGAACCAACAGACGTCGCAGTTAATTTTTTGTACCTCAGTGGCAGAAGTATTTTCGGAAGTTTAAGTCCGTGACATAATTAAGCGCCACAGTCTTAACTTTACGAATACAAACTAACATTGGTTAACTTTTCTAGATACACGGATTTACTGATTTGGCTTTGTGTATTAAAAACTTAACAAAACCTCCCTTTTTTAGATAGGTTTATTCGTATATGACTTCTGGGCTAGGGAAAAAAGAATTCACTGAGTAATTGACCCTATAAGGCTTCAGTTTTTACCGATTGAAGTACATAACCCTAAAAAGCGACGGTATGCAAAGGCCTTTCTTTAACTTTCATTGCGAAGTACCGGCGTATAATTAGTAGAAAACAAACTAAAATCACTAAATAGAGGGACGGCAACTGGACACAATGAGATACCTAAGAGATTCTACGAAGATGAGACGAAAGAACTTGCTTCCTGTAGCAGAAGATTTGTCTGGAGTAACGAAGGGTATCTAGCTATGGAAAAAAAGCGCAGGTTACCCCCGTTTTCGAATAGGGTTGTCGGACAGACTGCAAAACCCCTTCATCTATTTTTTGATAATAAATTTTCATTCCAGTTTGCGGTAATCGAACGAGAGAAAGGGGCTCGTTACAGCAGAGAGACAGATGGCTGTTAAAATAAACCGTTTGTCTAAAACAACGTGCGCACTGCATTATGTAAGTGCACGGAACTATATTTAACGATCGTTTTGAAATAAGTCACTCAAATAAAACACAATTCATTATTTCACTTGCCGCAAGTTTATGATCAGCGTCTACCACGCTCGCCAAGTAGCAGTCAACGAGCTAGCTACATAAGCAGGTTCCTTACAAAAATGGTTGAAATGGCTCTGAGAACTATGGGACTTAACATCTGTGGTCATCAGTCCCCTAGAACTTAGACCTACTTAAACCTAACCAACCTAAGGACATCACACACATCCATACCCGAGGCAGGATTCGAACCTGCGACCGTAGCAGTCACGCGGCTCCGGACTGAGCGCCTAGAACCGCTAGACCACCGCGGCCGGCCAAGTTCCTTACATCTGGTCCGTGTTAAGAATACATCACTTAGTTACTTCATCCGATGCTTTTCAAGACCTTATTCAATATCCACATTCTTTTCACAGTTACATGTAAATAAGTTAGTCTGCATTGTGCTTCTTCAGACTGCGCATAACTCAAGCTTCTTCACAATCAGATATACTAAATCATTTCCAGCCATCTGTAAACAATCTCTTCTCATCCATAATCTATGCGAACTGTGTTTTCTCTTCCTGATTAACTTCTCACTCTTCCCCCACTCTTCTCAGCAGCTTCTTATGTCTCACTTTGTCTACCCGTTTTGTCCTTTCCATCCTGCTCCAAATCCACATCTTAAGTGCTTCTATTCTTCTTTCTTCCTCTTTGATCAGTGTCCATATGTCAGCTCCGTGTAGTGTCACGCTGCATATAAAGCACATTGCCAGTCCCTGCCCATGTATGCACATAGAACCCGCCCTCTCTTATTAATGTTTCGTTGGCAATTCCTGTACGCGTTTTCACCTCCTTATTAAATCTTATGTAGAGACTAGAGTTGCAGCAAATTAAAGCATATAGTAATAATTACTTACCAAATGCTCTGTCAATAATTTTTGAAAACCTAATGAAAATATCTTTGACGCTCAATCCCTACCACCATGAAAGCTGAAGTGTCCGCTAGTAGGCGGCAGGGGCCAGCCTGACTAGCACTGACACTGAGCATAGGCGATATCGCTGTCAAGGCAGTTGCTAATATCGATCTTGACTAAGAGTTTTGATAATGGTTCCCGTACAAGATGTGTCATTGACGCCGAACGGTTGTAAAAGTGAGAAACATATTTTGTGCTCAGGCATTATGATGTTTGTGGCAGATGAAAATTTCACCTACAAAAATCAACAAATTCCACAAGACTGTTCGTCCACAAGGTCCAGAATGCCGAAGATGACATTCAGATTGTCGACGTGTTCGTTACTGCAGAAACCCCTTAGATTCCATTTTAGTGAAAGAATACGATCTCACCTAGTATCGGGCCAGATACTTCCAGGACTTCCTTGCAGACAGAATTCAACACGTCGGTCTCAGTGGGCCCGGCCAGACAGCCGCGAGCGTTTGCGGACGGTGGCGGCAGGAAGGGTATCTGGCTAAACTCTACTACTGACATTGACAAATCGAACCCATGTAGATACAAGACAGAGATCAGGAAAAGAAAACTTCTTTCTAAACGGACCACTCCAAAGGGTGTTGTAGGGTTGCTACTATCTACAATTTATGTTAAAGAGCTAGTGGATAACGTTGTAGGCTGTGTGGGGTTATTCACGGACGTCGCTGTTGCCAACAGTTGATTTGCAACGCCGGACGAACGTAGCGAAATGCAAGAATACCTGCAGAGTATTGATGCTTGATGCAGGGCCTGGCAGTTGAGCCTCACGGTACATTAACGTGAGGCTGAGTACCTGCTGTCACATTACACCAATGGCAACAAATCATGAAACAACTAACTAACGGCCGTAAAATACCAAGTCGTAGGCAAGTGGAATCACCACATAAAGCAAATACGTAGAAGAAAAAGCAGATGCCGGGCTGAGATTTATAGGGTCACTCCTAATGAAATGTAATTCATCCACGAAAAGAGACATAAAAAAACACTCGTGGACGGATTCTTGAGTTCTGTCAACTTGTATGGGACCGTTGTTAGATCATATTGATAGATAGATAGATAGATAGATAGATAAATAGATAGATTAGTGAACGATCCCTTTTGAAATGCGCTGCTTTTATGCTCTTCGTTCTCTAGAGAGAGAGAGAGAGAGAGAGAGAGAGATGATGGGGAAGGGGGGCACGAACGAAGAGCATAACAGCAGCGCATTTCAAAAGGGATCGTTCACTAATCGCAAGAACGTAATGGAGTTGGTCACCAGACTCCTGTGGCAGAAGCTACATGAGAGGCGTTGTACAGGGCTATTACAAATGATTGAAGCGATTTCATAAATTCACTGTAGCTCCATTCATTGACGTATGGTCACGACACACTACAGATACGTAGAAAAACTCATAAAGTTTTGTTCGGCTGAAGCCGCACTTCAGGTTTCTGCCGCCAGAACGCTCGAGAGCGCAGTGAGACAAAATGGCGACAAGAGCCGAGAAAGCGTGTGTCGTGCATGAAATACACTCACATCAGTCAGTCATAACGGTGCAACGACAGTTCAGGACGAAGTTCAACAAAGATCCACCAACTGCTAACTCCATTCGGCGATGGTATGCGCAGTTTAAAGCTTCTGGATGCCTCTGTAATGGGAAATCAACGGGTCGGCCTGCAGTGAGCGAAGAGACGGTTGAGCGCGTGCGGGCAAGTTTCACGCGTAGCCCGCGGAAGTCGACGAATAAAGCAAGCAGGGAGCTAAACGTACCATAGCCGACGGTTTGAAAAATCTTACGGAAAAGGCTAAAGCAGAAGCCTTACCGTTTACAATTGCTACAAGCCCTGACACCCGATGACAAAGTCAAACGCTTTGAATTTTCGGCGCGGTTGCAACAGCTCATGGAAGAGGATGCGTTCAGTGCGAAACTTGTTTTCAGTGATGAAGCAACATTTTTTCTTACTGGTGAAGTGAACAGACACAGTGTGCGAATCTGGGCGGTAGAGAATCCTCACGCATTCGTGCAGCAAATTCGCAATTCACCAAAAGTTAACGTGTTTTGTGCAATCTCACGGTTTAAAGTTTACGGCCCCTTTTTCTTCTGCGAAAAAAACGTTACAGGACACGTGTATCTGGACATGCTGGAAAATTGGCTCATGCCACAACTGGAGACCGACAGCGCCGACTTCATCTTTCAACACGATGGTGCTCCACGGCACTTCCATCATGATGTTCGGCATTTCTTAAACAGGAGATTGGAAAACCGATGGATCGGTCGTGGTGGAGATCATGATCGGCAATTCATGTCATGGCCTCCACGCTCTCCCGACTTAACCCCATGCGATTTCTTTCTGTGGGGTTATGTGAAAGATTCAGTGTTTAAACCTCCTCTACCAAGAAACGTGCCAGAACTGCGAGCTCGCATCAACGATGCTTTCGAACTCATTGATGGGGACATGCTGCGCCGAGTGTGGGAGGAACTTGATTATCGGCTTGATGTCTGCCAAATCACTAAAGGGGCACATATCGAACATTTGTGAATGCCTAAAAAAACTTTGTTTTTGTATGTGTGTGCAAAGCATTGTGAAAATATCTCAAATAATAAAGTTATTATAGAGCTGTGAAATCGCTTCAATCATTTGTAATAACCCTGTATATCACGACGAGGTTTACTGTCGAAAGACAGCGAAAGGTACAGGAAGAGTCGAGTATCACACTAGTTCTCCCCATAGGCGTTTGAGGAAGAGACCACAAATTAGAGCTCATACGGAGGCTTTCCACGTGCCATTCGCGAATTGTTCAGAAGGGAGACGAAAATAGTGGTAGCAGAAGTACCTCCCCCCCCCCCTCCCACACTTGCGGAGTGTTAACAGTAGACGACCAAAAGTTATCACGCCGTGATAATAGAGAGCGCTTCGATCTCAGTTTGGGAACAGTTAGTCCGCCTGCTTAGCTGAATGGTAACCTGTTCGCCTACCATGCAGCGGGCTCGGTTTCGATTCCCGGCCGGGTTGGATATTTTCTCCGCTCTTGGGCTGAGTGGTGTCATCATCATCACCGACGCGCAAGTCGCGCAGTGTGGCGTCAGCTGAAATAAGACTTGCACCCGGCGGCCGAACTTCCGCGGATAGAGCCTCCCAGAAAGAAACGCCATACGATCATTTCATTTCATTTTGGGAATGGTTACATTGAGTCTTGGTCAATAACTTGGAAGCGAAAGCAGTCGGCCTGTCCTGTGAACCAACTCTGTGCGAGAGCACAATTTCGATTCCGTACGAAGAAGCGTCGACTGCCAAAACCACAGGCTTAGCGGGATCGAAATGAACAAGTTATTTGTCACACTAAAAGGCATTTTTAAGATCCTTCAGTGCGTCCTGACTCCCTTTGTTCCAAGCAAAAGGCGCATTCTTCCGGCGAAAATGATCCAACGGAGCCGCGATCTGGGCTGTGCTGGGTATAATCGGGATGTAGTACGTCGTCTTCACGATAACTGACTCCAATTCCGTCACGTTCCGCGGCGCAGGTAGGTCCCGGATGACCAGCAAATGTGAGGGAAGGGGATGAACACCTTGGCGATTGAGAACGTGTCCCAAGTACTGAATTGGTCTGAATAAAGGCACATTTGGTCAGGTGATACTTCAAACCTGAAGCTGCATACGAAGGTTATTGATATGTTCCTCCGCTACACCACAGTATCGTCCAAGTCTTTTGAACAGAATGAAACTTTTGCAGTAAGCTGTTCTAAGTAGCGTTGGAATATGGTAGGAGCGGAAGCGCTTACAAAAGGGTGTGGGCAAAAATTTGAACAACTTTAAATGTGTGTTGACCACAGAAATTTCTGAGACTCCTTATCGAGCGAAATTTGCAAGTACGCATGGCGTAAGTCAGTTTTTTGAAAAATAGCGACCAGCCCCAAGCCTGTCCATTAATTCTTCAGGGTGAGGCAGTGGATAAGTATCAATTATTGTTTGTGGATTCACAGGGATTTAAACACAAAAAATGTCTTTCAGAAGGCTTTGATAAGATTGCTTAAGGCGAAGCCCATTGACTAGTTTGTATAGGAGCAATAACACTACTGTCTTACCATTCTTTAAGTTCATTTCCAACTTTCCGTGTAAGCGTATGAGGGACGGGACGCGCCACAAAATTAGAAAATAAATCAGGACCTTCCTCAATCAATTGAGTAATACTCTCTTATGGGTTGAAAGTACACACAGAAAGTACATTGTCCTAAATAAGAAGACTAAACAAGTGAAAAGAATCTAACCCAATAACATTTTCACAGTCTCGCGAACCTAAAATTGTGTCACTTTTCTGGTGCGAGATTGTTCAAATGTTCAAATGTGTGTGATATCTTATGGGACTTAACTGCTAAGGTCATCATTCCCTAAGCTTACACACTACTTAACTTAAACTATCCTAGGGACAAACACACACACCCATGCCCCCCCCCCCCCCTCCCCAGGGGATCCACAACTCTTTTGTGGATACGTGTGTAGCGAGCACGGGACCCCGAGCTAATGTGGCCTTCCTTCTTTTCCGGGCTGCATACCCCCCCTTTGCGTATCCTTCCCCATCCCCCATCTTCGCCCCCCCCCCTCACCTCTGGATCTTTCCTTCCCTTTCTCCCCCTATGGGAGTATGGTTTGTGCCTACGTCCGGAGACGGACGCTTGTAAATGTACCGCACTCTTCGCCTTCCTTGCTTGTATGTCTTCATCTTTCTTCGTCCTTCTCTTTTCCTTACCTCTTCTCTTTACCTCTTCTCTTTACCTCTTCTCTTTACCTCTTCTCTTTACCTCTTCTCTTTACCTCTTCTCTTTACCTCTTCTCTTTACCTCTTCTCTTTACCTCTTCTCTTTACCTCTTCTCTTTACCTCTTCTCTTTACCTCTTCTCTTTACCTCTTCTCTTTACCTCTTCTCTTTACCTCTTCTCTTTACCTCTTCTCTTTACCTCTTCTCTTTACCTCTTCTCTTTACCTCTTCTCTTTACCTCTTCTCTTTACCTCTTCTCTTTACCTCTTCTCTTTACCTCTTCTCTTTACCCTTTTCTCCGCTGCGGCGTTTGAGACCTCTCTTCTTTCCTTTCCCTGTCTCTTTCTTCCTCCCTGTGCGTGTCTGAAGGCCGACCCACGCACTTCCATGCGTAGCTGGTGACGGGGTAACGCGTAATTCCCCGCCCCGGGTAGACAGGTAGGACACGTACGTACCCCCTGGTAACGGCCAGGCCCAGGGAGGGGTGATTACCCGAGCTGATACCTTCCGAAGGTGCCGATTGGTCCCTCCGTCCGTTTGTCGGGAGGTGTGACCTGAGGTGTGAACAATCACCTAAGGCGGGTGTGCCCTCAGTGAGGGCCCCCACAAGGAAGGAGCGCGCCATCGGAGACGCCGGTAATCATGGGGGATTCTTCCGCAATGGTTTCCTCACCTTCCACTATGTCTGCTCATAAACGTAAGTTCACTGAGTCTCAGCCACAGACGGTTCTTCCATCGTTGCCACAGTTCCTTGTTGTTTCTCGGTCTGACGAAGGTCACGACTTTTCCACGGTCAACCCTTTCATTATTCAGAAAGGTGTCGACGCAATTGCGGGTCCTGTAAAGTCTTGTTCCAGATTACGGAATGGCACCCTGTTGTTGGAAACACACAGTGCCCTCCAGGCTCAAAAATTGCTGCGTACTTCTCTGCTCCACACCTTCCCTGTCCGGGTGGAACCGCACCGTACCTTAAATTCCTCGCGTGGAGTCGTTTATACACGCTCCCTCGATGGATTGTCTGACGAAGAAATTCAGCACTACCTGTCTGACCAGGGCGTCACAGCTGTTCATCGGGTTATGAAAAGGGTTGACTCGAACATCATTCCAACCCGCACTGTCTTCTTGACATTTGACAAAGTTCAACTCCCATCAAAAATCAAAGCAGGCTATGAGATAATTTCCGTTCGCCCTTATGTCCCAAACCCTACGCGTTGCTATCGATGTCAGCGGTTCAATCACACCAGCCAGCCCTGTTCCAATCCGGCCAAATGTGTTACGTGTGGCAAGGATGCCCATGAGGGTGCTTGTCCACCTCCATCCCCTCGCTGCATCAACTGTATGGGTTACCACGCTGCTTCCTCTCGAGATTGCCCCGTTTTTAAGGACGAAAAACTCATCCAGGAAATAAGAGTGAAGGAAAAGGTGTCGACCTTTGCTGCTCGAAAGTTACTCGCCAGTCGACAGCCCACTGTGCCTCAGAAAGGAAAATACAGCACTGTCCTTGCTTCTCCTCGGCCAACAAAGGAGGCGGCCACGCAGACTTGCGACCTCACCTTTAGTACCACGGTCGTCAGATCGGCCAGCGCAAAGATCGCCCGTTCAACCTCACCACTTTCGCCTGCCCACTCAATGGCTCACCCTTCGTCGGGTTCTGCTAAATCTCGAGCCCAAAAGTCAGACGCCAAGTCTTCGAAAAAAGAGCATTCTCGTGAAGAGTTTTTACGTACCGCAACTTCACAACCATCGGTTCCTCCTTCATCTAAACATCATACTTCCAAGAAGGCTACGAAGAAACACAGTTCCTCTCCTTCTCCGCCAAGGCGTGTCCCATCTACAGCACCACCTGGCGGAAATCGCCCTCGGCCGTCTTCTGTGTCGCCGAGGCGCACTGCTGGTGGCCGGTCAACTGGCCGATCGTTGGTGGCTGGAGCTGCTCCTGACCAACCTATGGATCAGGATCTTCTGCCTTCGACTGAATGCCATTCCATGCTGTCGGTCGCAAGCTCTGAGCAGTCGTTGAGTTGACAGCACCCTTGGTCACGTTCCTCCATTTTCTGTTCACCCTATGTCCATTATCCACTGGAATATCCGCGGCATTCGAGCCAATCGGGATGAATTGTCGATCCTCTTACGATCCTACTCGCCGGTCATCTTCTGTCTTCAGGAAACAAAGCTGCGTCCCCATGACCGCTTTGTTCTCCCTCATTTTCAGTCCGTCCGATATGACCTCCCCTCTGTTGAAGGCACTCCAGCCCATGGAGGACTCATGATTCTGCTCCACGATACTCTCCATTATCACCAAATCCCCTTAAACAGTTCCTTCCAAGCTGTCGCCGTCCGTCTTTCCCTTTCTGGATACACGTTCTCTCTTTGTACGGTATACATTCCATCGTCCACACCAATGGCACGAGCTGATCTCCTTCATCTTCTTGGTCAGCTTCCACCCCCCTATTTGCTGGTTGGGGACTTCAATGCCCACCACCCGCTTTGGGGATCTCCACATCCTTGTCCACGTGGCTCACTATTGCTAGACGTCTTCCACCAAGCGGATCTAGTCTGCCTCAACACTGGGGTCCCCACATTTTTGTCTGCCTCCACGACAAATTTATCTCATTTGGACCTTGCGGTCGGTACTGTTCCGCTAGCTCGGCGCTTCGAATGGTTCGCCCTTGATGATACACACTCGAGTGACCACTTTCCATGTGTTCTTAGACTGCAGCCTCAACTGCCATATATGCGCTCGCGACGCTGGAAGTTTGCCCAAGCCGATTGGACACTTTTTTCGTCTCTAGCGACATTCGATGACCGTCGCTTTCCCAGCGTCGACGATGAGGTCACACATATTACCGACGTTATTCTCACAGCTGCGGAACGTTCAATACCACGCACCTCCGAATTGCCCCGGCGCCCCCCAGTTCCTTGGTGGAACGAGGCATGCCGTGACGCAATACGTGAGCGGCGACGTGCTCTTCGCATTTTCCGTCACCATCCAACTTTGGCAAACTGTATCCGATATAAGCAGCTCCGTGCGCGATGCCGTCGAGTCATCCGCGATAGCAAGAAGGCAAGCTGGAAATTCTTTATTAGCTCATTTAACACCTTCACTCCCTCCTCGGAAGTTTGGAGTCGGCTTCGACGGTTCTCAGGCGCGCCTAGTTTCTCCCCGGTCTCTGGGCTCACTGTCGCGCATGATACCTTAGTGGACCCCGTCGCAATTTCTAACTCATTGGGTCAGCACTTTGCTGAGATTTCGAGCTCTTCAAATTACCCGCCAGCGTTTCTCCCGAAGAAACGTGCAGCGGAAGTGCGACATCTTGCTTTCTCCTCTCAAAATAGCGAAAGCTACAATACTGTTTTCTCCATGCGGGAACTCCAACATGCCCTCTCTTCTTCTCGCTCCTCCGCCCCAGGACCGGATGGTATCCATGTCCAAATGTTGTTGCATTTATCAACCCATAGCCTGCGTTACCTCCTTCGCCTTTACAATCGAATTTGGACCGACAGTACCTTTCCCAGGCGATGGCGGGAAGCTATTGTCGTTCCCGTTCCGAAACTTGGAAAGGACAAACATCTCCCCTCTAGCTATCGCCCCATTTCTCTCACGAGTAGTGTCTGTAAGGTTTTGGAGCGTATGGTGAATTACCGTTTAGCTTGGTGGCTGGAATCCCGCAGTCTTTTAACACCAGCCCAATGCGGATTCCGAAAGCATCGTTCTGCCGTTGACCATCTTGTTGCTCTCTCCACTTATATCATGAACAATTTTCTCCGGAAACGCCAAACGATAGCAATATTTTTTGATCTGGAGAGAGCATACGATACCTGTTGGAGGACAGGCATCCTCCGCACACTGTTCTCTTGGGGCTTTCGAGGCCGGCTGCCCCTTTTTCTTCGCGAATTTATGGCAGAGCGCACATTTAGGGTGCGGGTGAACACTACTCTCTCCCGTACTTTCTCCCAAGAAAACGGGGTACCCCAGGGCTCTGTGCTGAGTGTTGTACTGTTTGCCATCGCCATTAATCCAATTATGGATTGTCTCCTTCCTGATGTCTCGGGCTCCCTCTTTGTGGACGATTTTGCGATCTACTACAGCTCTCAACGGACCAGCCTGCTTGAAAGACGTCTTCAAGGATGTCTCGATCGCCTCCACTCGTGGAGCATCGAAACCGGCTTCCGTTTCTCACCCAGTAAAACCGTTTGTGTTAATTTTTGGCGACGTAAGGAGTTTCTTCCGCCCTCCTTACATCTAGGTCCTGTCAACCTTTCGTTTTCCGACGTCGCTAAATTCTTGGGTCTTATGTTTGACAGAAAACTGTGCTGGTCCTCCCACGTTTCCTATCTTTCGGCTCACTGTCTGCGTTCCCTTAACACCCTCCGTGTCCTGAATGGTACCTCCTGGGGAGCGGACCGAGTGGTCCTTCTCCGCCTCTATCGCGCCTTAGTGCGCTCGAAATTGGATTATGGAAGCATAGTCTACTCCTCTGCTCGGCCGTCTATTCTTCGGCGTCTCGACTCTATCCACCACCGTGGATTACGTTTAGTGTCTGGAGCTTTTTACACCAGTCCTGTGGAAAGCCTTTATGCTGAGACTGCTGAACCTCCGCTGTCCAATCGGCGGGCAGTCCTTCTGAGTCGTTATGCTAGCCATCTGTCTTCCATGCCTGCTAATCCAGCCCATGACCTTTTTTTCGACACCTCCTTTGATGTCGGGTATGCAGGCCGCTCCTCCTCCCTACTACCCCCGGGAGTCCGCTTCCGTCAACTGCTCCATTCTCTTTCCTTCCGCTTTCCTAAAACCTTCTTGACAACTTGGGGTACAGCACCGCCTTGGCTCCGTCCCCGGATCGACTTGCTCAGAGACCTATGTCAGTTTCCCAAGGATGGTACCCCTACACTTGTCTACCGTCGGGCATTTGCTGCTCTATGTGCACAAATGACGGAAGCCACATTTATTTACACCGACGGCTCGAAAACATCGTTAGGTGTAGGGAGTGCCTATATTGTTGGCGACACCCCAAATCACTTTCGGCTTCCCGACCAGTGTTCGGTTTATACTGCGGAGCTTTACGCTGTTCTCCAGGCTGTCCACTACATCCGCCGCCATCAGCGGATACAGTACGTAATCTGCTCAGATTCTCTCAGCTCTCTCCTAAGTCTCCAAGCTCTTTACCCTGTGCACTCTCTGGTCCACCGGATTCAGGACTGTCTACGCTTGCTCCACCTGGGGGGCGTCTCAGTGGCGTTCCTCTGGCTCCCGGGACACGCTGATATCTGTGGGAATGAGGCGGCTGATATAGCGGCCAAGGCTGCAGTCTCTCTTCCTCGGCCAGCTATTCAGTCTCTTCCGTTTACCGATCTACGGAGCGGTTTATGTCGCCAAGTTGCTCATTTATGGCATGCGCATTGGTCAACACTTCCCCATAATAAATTGCGGGAAGTGAAAGCCCTTCCTTGCGCTTGGACCTCTTCCTCCCGAACGCGTCGTCGGGAGGAGGTAATTTTAGCTAGACTCCGGATAGGGCACTGTCTTTTTAGCCATCGACATCTTTTAAGCGGTGATCCTCCCCCACTCTGTCCCCACTGCTCTCAGCTGTGGACGGTCAGACACCTTTTAATTGAATGCCCCTATTTTAATCCGTTACGCTCCCGTCTACAGCTATCGCCTGATCTATCGTTGATTTTAGCAGATGACACGCGCTCAGCTGACCGCGTTCTACAGTTTATTAGTGACAGTGAAATGACGTCAGTCATTTGATTTTTTTTTTTTTTTGGGGACAACCAACCCCTTTCTATAGTGGATTTTTAAGCATTCCTTCTGCCTTTAGTTTCTCAAATTTTATGACTTTGTTCCCCTTGCTGCTGATTTTAAATTTCGTTTTTTCCTGTTTCCTACGTCACGGGCTGGGCGCTAATGACCATAGAAGTTTTGCGCCCTAAAACCACAAAAAAAAAACACCCATGCCCGAGGGAGGACTCGAACCTCCGCCGGGACCAGCCGCACAGTCCACGACTGCAGCGCCGCAGACCGCTCGGCTAATCCCGCGCGGCGGTGCGAGATTGGAATGTGGCAGACAAACTAAATGTAACAAGCATTGGAATGTCCTGACCGTTATAAGCAGTAAGGTGCGTGCAAGATTTTGTTAACTGTGGCAAGCCCAAATGTTCGTAAGTGGTACGATTAAGCAAAGTAACGGAAGCGCCAGTGTCTTTAACTGAAGTCGCACACAGCGTCTGGCAAGGACAAACAGTTTTTCGGCGGTCACTGCGCAGCACGTGGGAGGGGTGAAGCCACATTCTAAATCTGGTCATTGCTAGCACCGGTAGCGGGTTTAGAAAAAACTACACTCACTGCGTGAGGTGCTCCGTGCTTACGAAAGTGAACGGGGTAGAGGTCTCTCTCTGTCGCAAGATTGTATACGACCTGGCTTTCCACAAGCAAAGCAAATAGCATTCTGCGAAGCGCAGTTTTGTGTTTTATGAGTGGAAAAGCAACGGGGACATGATTTCACAGCAGATGCACGCGTTGACAACTGTTCGCTATGTCCACGGCACGGTGGCTTGTTTGCGTGCAGTGGTCAGTCGCAAGGCTGTATCTGCTTGTCAATGTGCATTACATTGCCAATGGGAGCTATCTCAAACATTTCCACGGCACCAGCCCACGAGTACTTATGTTCGATAATGTGTAACACTTGTTTCACAGTAGGATCAGAATGTTTGAGAATATGTTCTTGAGTTCTACTATCTGGCACAGTGTACATAATTGCCTCACGAATCATTGCGTCACTACAGTAATGTCCACAGCTATAGTGCAAATGATACTGTCGTGTCAAATCCTGAAGTTCAGTGACCCACTGACGGTATGTCTGCTCTGGCTTTTTCTGCAATCGACAGAGCATGTAACGAGCAGCAGCTTTCTGTACCTGATCCTCGTAATGCTTAGTGGGAGAGGAAAGCAGATATTCAAAAAGTAGCAACTGCGGCGTGTTATTCGGGAATAACTTCTGAGCGAGGCGGTAAACTCCTGTGCCGGCCGTTGACAAGACGTAAGAAAGTTTGACAGGGAGTAATAAAGTTTCGCAGTACCTTGCTCTTGATGTGTAGCACAGTGAGCGTTGTGCTGAGCGTACCACAGTTTCCATTCCTCTTGTTGTTCACTGAAAGAGCGAAACAGTGGAATGCACCGAGGCGGTGCTTGGATGTGACTGGATGTTGTGGCAGCAGCGGCTTGTGCAGTAATGGCTGCTGGACTGCCATCATCAACTGTGACGTTTGGTAGATCTGAAACTGAATAAACTTCGTTAGATCAAAGCTGGCAACAATCGGAGGCGTAGGCGCAGGTGGTCTAGGAGGCGTGTTAGAGGCCATTTTAATAAGCGGAGCGCCGCCACAAAATATAAGCAAATAAATAGTGGAACCGTTGCGGCTAGTCTACAAGAAAGAAAATTAGTAGCAGTTCTCCTCTGAAAGAAAAGAGAGAAATATTACTGTCGCACTGTGACCGAACAGTGAAGAGCATAGGCAGCGTTGGTTCTGGATACCTCGTCGCCAGATGTTGTGTCGGCTTGTATTTGTCAGCATCGACACACACAAGGAAGGGGAGAAGTTGCGATGGCTGATGTTAGGAATCTAAAAGGGTCTGTACATAACACTTTCAAATTATTGAAACACTTTATTTCTAAAAAGTATGCGACGGAACTGGGCCGACCGGAACAGGGTATTCAATTTAATTGAAAACACTGAAATATCTCGAAAACTACATATCACATTGAAAGTTTATAATTCCAGTTTGTCTCTGAGGGGGACATCCAATGACAACACACTCGACCTCCACCACCCCACCGCATTTTTGAGTGGCGGAGGCAACTTTGAAATCTTTCATTGGGAACCCCCGTTTTTTATTGCAGATTACGATTCTATGGCAAAATCTACATATGTTTTGTTCGAAGCATTTTCTTTGTTTGTGCACACATGGCACTGTACTTGGAGGGATATAAATGGGTACACATTGGTAATTTACGACACGCGACGATTGGCCCTTGAATATCCAGTGCCACGTCGGGCCCAAACTCCGTGCTGCGAGGGTAGGGCAGGCCAGCATTTCATAACGTCAAATTCGAAACCCCAATCTCAACGTTGCATTCCTCAGACATAACGAACAGCATACAACTCGACGCGCCACTCCGGCCAAGGCTCGAGACGAACGCTGCTCTACTTTTCCAATTAGAGTAAGTGTTCAGAAGTAGTACCGCCAGCCTCAATAGACTTAGTGGTAAGCTTTCCAGATGACGGTATACACGACAGAAGCATATTTGCGGGAGTGTCAGCACAAGCGTTTCTGATGTAGTCGACCAGTTACCGGTCTGTTGGTGCTTGCTGATACACTTTAGCTTTTAAATACCCCCAGAGAGAGAAATCTGGTGACCTAGTGGGACAATTAATATGGCTAACTCTGCTAGTCCACCAAGAAGTGTAAACGTGGTCTAATACCTTCCGTGCTTCTATTGCGTAGTGCGCTGGGCAACCGTCATGCTGAAACCACATACGCTGTCGAATGTCCAGGGCAACATCCTGCAGTAGTACCGGTAGCTCCTGTTCCAAAAACGTTCGATATTTGCGCCCATTCATCGTGCCGCCGATAAAATACGGTTCAATGAGTCTGTTCCCCATGGTGCCATACCATACGTTAACCGACCAAGAAGATTGATGTCAACTTTCCGTAACCAACGGGGACTGTCTACACTCCAGTAATGCACGTTATGCCGATTATCGCTGCCATGGTTTGTGGATGTAGACTCATCGGAAAATAGTACCTCGGCAAAGAACGTTGGGGTCATTCGCATTTGTTGACATGCCCATTCACAAAATACTACCTGTTTATGAAAATCGGCGCCCTGAAGTTCTTGATGCAGAGACACGTGATAATGGATGATACTTTCGACGATGCATTATTATGGCAATGCTACCTTCGGACGTAACGGAATGACGGTGTGATTGCCGGTCGTTTACCGGTATCTGTGGGTTGTGGTGCAGCTATTTCATTAACTTCTCGTGTAACAAGTTTACTACGCATCCGTTGGTCGGTCTTACGCTGCCATCAGACATAAAGATGTTCACAACCTTGTTAAGGAACGAACGAGGGCGAACTTTCTCTATAAAACACTCGGTAACCAAGGCAACAGCAGCCTCAACATTCCTCCTACATTCTTCGTAAATCAGGATCATTTCAGTTTTTTCTTCTGTGGTTGCAATGTTCATCGTCTACTTGCACGTCTGTTATCCAAATCATAGGTAGATGTGTAAGTGTTGAGAGCCGCTGTCTGTTCTACGTCTGCACGATATGAGAGCTCCGGTAGCAGTGTTCTGTCTGTTACGATACGTCGTAGTTCGCAACGGCCACTGTGGCGTGTCGAGTAACCACCTGTTCGATACTCCGGCGGAATACAACGTTGCGAATGGAGTTTACAACTATAAATAACCTGTATGAATAATGGTCTGTCCTACCCTCGCAGCATGACGGTGGGGTCCTAGTCCCACTGGATATTCAAGGGCCATTGAGTAGCATATCATAAATGAATATTGTGTACCCAGTTCTATTCCTCTGATTACAGGACTATCTGTTGTGAAACAAGGAAAATGCTTAAGGCAAAACGTACGTAGATTTTGCCGTAGAACTGTAATCTGCAATAAAAAACAGGAGTTCCCATTGAATATTCCAAAGTTGCCCCGCCACCCACGCAAGGGGTGAGGTGACGGATTAGTGTGGTGTCGTTGGATGTCCCTCTCAGAGACAAGTAACTTTCAATTATAAGCTTTTTCATCCAACGTGTAGTTTTCGAGATATTTCAATGTCTTCAGTTAAACCGAACATGCTACTTTTTTAAAAATCATACAATCTCTGACAGCACCGCATTCTTGGTCGTCTACACTAACTGAGCCGTTTCAGTAATCATTCCTCAAGAGACGGAAACTCAACTTGCTTGACCCACTTCCTCCCTCCTTAAGATACTTTTCACCAGTCTTATCTTCCTGCATACGGATTATCGACGGTGTGGCTGAGCGAGTCCCGAGATCTTTAGTTATATCCCTTTTTTTTTCGTACCACTTTTCATGGGGTCAACATCGCTTCTTTTGTGCGAAATTCGAATATATGTACTTGTCTGAAGTTATTTTTACAGCTGATTTGTATACCGGTACTATGTAAATTTTACAATGTTGAGAAAACAAAGGAAGGCCTTAACGAGTTAAATGACGAGACAGTTATGCGAATACTTGATGAAAGGATAAGTCATCAAGTGTTAGATAGCCAGAACACACAGGATTTCTTGATTTGCTGACGTTTTATCAAGGGACTGCCGAAAAATTTCGATTTACACTAAGCTGACGAATGTAATGGTATAGCGTAAGCACATATATAAGTGGTAGTAGTATCGCGTACACATGATATAAAAGGACAGTGCATTGGCGGAGCTGACATTTGTACTCAGGTATTAACGTGAAAAAGTTTGCGATGTGATTATGGCCGCTTGACGGGAGTTAAAAGACTGTGAATGCGAAAGTGTAGTTGGAGTTAATGTATGGGACATTCAGTTTCTGAAATCGTTAGGGAATTCAGTATTCAAGTATCCATAGTGTCACGAGTGTACCGGGAATACCGAATTTCAGGGGTTACCCGTCACGACAGATAGCGCAGTAGTGGACGACCTTCAGTTAACGACAGAGAGCAGCGGCGTTTGCGTGGACCTGTCAGTGCTGACAGACAAGCAGCACTGCGTGGAAATAACCGCAGAAATCAGTGAGAGACGTACGTCGAACTTATCCGTTAGGACAGTGCGGTGAAACTGGCGTTAATGGTCTGTGGCAGCAAACGACCGACGCGATTGATTTGCTAAGAGCGCGACATCGCCTCCAGCGCCTGTCCTGGTCTCGTAAGCATATCGGTTGGATCCTAGACAACGGGAAATCCCTGACCTGGTGAGATGAATCCCGATTTGAGTCGGTAAGAGCTGATGGTAGGGTTCGATATGGCGCAAAACCCAAGTTTTCAACAAGGCACTGTTTAAGCTGGCGGTGGCTTCACAATGGCGTGGCCTTTGTGCACATGTAATATAGTCTGTCCTCTGGACTAACCGAAGTGCTCTTTTACTGGCAATGTTTCTGTTCGGCTATTTGGAGACGATATGCATTCGTGGACTTGGTGTTCCCAAAGAATGTCACCGGGTGACAGTTGTTTGTTATTGGTTTGAAGAACATTCTGGACAGTCTGAGAGTGTGATTTGGCTACACAGATCGCCCCAAGTGAATCCCATCGAACATTTATGGGACGTAATTGAGAGGTCAGTTCGTGTACAAAATCCTGCACCGGCAACGCTTTCGCAATTAAGGACGGCTATAGAGGCAGCGTGGCTCAGTATTTCTGGAGGGACTTGGAACGACTTGTTGAGTCCGTGCCACGTCGAGTTGCTGCCCTACGCCGGGCGAAAGGAGGTCCGGCACGATACAAGGAGGCATCCCGAGACCTCGGTCACCTCACGGTATCGAGGTTTTAATTAGCAAAAATTCGACTGTTTTGTGTGTGTGTGTGTGTGTGTGTGTGTGTGTGTGTGTGTGTGTGTTTTAGTCGTGAAAGATACCATTGCGTGATGGATGGCGGAAACGGCTGCGTCGGGCCGTTGTCGGAGCCGGGCAGCAACAAAAGGCGCGGGTCAGCCGCATTGTTCGGCGGTGGAGCGCGGGTCGATAGCCGGCGGCGCTTCCCGCGACCTTCCGCCGTGCAAGGGTCGCCGCCTGCCGAACAGGTGGCACGGCCGCAGGTCGACCGCGCTGCCAGGGGTCGGGGCTGCCTGCGAGCTAGGGGCGCGCACCACAAACACTTTAATCAACAATCGTCGGAAGTGGAAGGAGATTTCTTACGGGGTACTTAAGACTAATTCCCACTTGAACTGTGTCTTATATGCAGACGACACCACACTGCTGGCGGACTATGAACATGACCTACGAGTACAAAGAGGGATACATTAATGAGGTAAGGTTTGTGAAGAGTACCATTTCACGATTTCAGAAAATACAAAATCAGTGAGTTTCAAAGGGAAATATCCAATAGGGACAAAAATTTTGATCAACAATAGGTCAAGCATTTTAACTAGGTTGTGGTCTCATATACGACTATAACGAAGACGTAATGAAGAAATTACCAAATTTTGGGAATACGTGTGGAACAATTAACAGATGTCTCAAAAATATAACGAGGAAAGAAACAAGATTTAAATATTATAAGACAGTGACTGTTGCAATTATTGTTTTTGTAAGTGAACTGTGGCTTACAACTAGAGGCCAAGAAAGTCGCATACAAGCGACGGAGGTGAGGTGTCGAAGAGCAGTAAAGGGATGCACAAGGGCCGACACAATCTGGATTTCGGAAAGTAGGGGACAATTGAATACATTTAACATCCTCAGTAAAATAACAGAAATAGGAGAAACTGGGATAACATCTCGAAAGAATGAGTGGAGAAAGTTTACCTCTCCAGCTAAGAACCGGTAGTAGAAGAGGCGATGAGCACCGTAACAGGCAAAAGAAAAGAAAACGCCTATTGCTAGCAGTGAACATGACATGATGAAGATTTGTGTTTTAATGCCGAGGTGCTATCCCCCTTGTAGTGTCGAAGGCTTATTTGTCTATTCGGTTGAATCTCTCAATGTTCTGCTGATAAACTACTTGCGCCAGTGGTTCCCAACCAGGAGTATTGCCCCATAAAGGGTAAATTCGTTACTATCATCACTCTTTCGTCAGACTGTAATGTTGATTACGTAATTCCCATTAATTATTTTTTTATTTCAACTATCTGCAGCGCCCGTCGTTGCTCGGGATGTTTACATCTGCCACACGAAGTGGTTGGCCCTGTGCCTTGTTGATGGAGGGAATTGAAGCCGCGTGGGAAACTGCCATCGGTTTAAATCGAAGGGCATATGTGAATCACAGGGCGCAAAGGAATCGACGAGTAGATACGTCTTCCCCTGCGGCATTCATAAAAAGCAGGCTCTAGGCTTCCGGTTCTGACTTTCGCAGATGTACATTAATTTCAAATCAAAAGCTCAGTAATAACAATTACACCATAGATTATGCTTAGATTCCGCTTAGATTCCCTATTTAAATTACAAATTAAAGTAACAACAATTAAAGAAAAGACAGATCTCTACTTACCGTTAAGATGACACGTTACGGTGCATACAGGCACAATTAAAAGACACTTTCAGATTACCTTTCGGCCACAGGCTTCACCAGAAAAAGAAAGAGAAATACATACACATTCATTCACATAAGCAAGCACACGTCACAAGTAAACATCTTTTCATGCAGCCGAAGACGTATTCATTCATCGCATTCCGTCGACATTTACTGATTCAAATATGCCCTTCGATTTCAAGCGACTGCAGTTTCATGTTCGATTTACATTCGGTAATGGTATCAACAAGGCTCAGGGACAATTACTGTGTGTGGCAGATATCAAACATCCCGGACAAAGACGGGCACCGCAGCTAGTCGTTCTATAAGAAAAGGTTGTCAGAAATAAGATGTACCAATTGCTTCAATGATTATTTGGTTCGTGGATTGATAAAACACGCGCAAAAACTAAATATCATCAATCATTCGTCATCTCAAAGATAAGTGTTCACAGAAAATTCTTTTTCGTTGTAAAGTTTGATAAGGTGATAACGCTAATGTTGATGATGGTGGAAATAGGTGGGATGAGGGGTAACAACTAACTTGGTCTCAAGGAAGTTGCAAACCACTGATCTGGCAAAAATATCTGCACACACACACACACACACACACACACATACACACACACACATACACACACACACACACACACACACACACACACACACATTGACATTAACATGTGGTGTGTCCACTGTAGCCATTATGACGACTTGAATTCTGCTGGGCACACTTCCAGTGAGGTGGCTGAGTTCATCATCAAGAGCCGCAACCAGAGGAGGGAGTGATGGTTGACGCTGGGGTCTGGAGTGAAGTCGATGTTCTAACTTGAAGTTCCATTGGGTTATAGTCGGGACTCCTCTGGGCCAGTCCATTTCAGGAAAGCTAGTTACCACCAACCACTGTCTCACAGACGTTGCTTCATGACAGGATGCACTGCTATTCCGATAACAATGATAATCGTCTCCCAGTTATTCCTCTACAGTACGCAGTATACAAAGCTTTAAAATCTGTTGATGGTCTTCCACATTTAGCGTTTTTTTAAGCGCAGTAAGAGGACCGCACCACCATTCCCCCTACTATAATGACAGCTAGAACTGACAACTGTAGCCAACAGATGTTCATTCGAGCAGTTACCTGCCATTTGTAAGAACAGGCCATGCAAAAGTAATGGTCCGCAACTCGTGGTCGTGCGGTAGCGTTCTTGCTTCCCACGCCCGGGTTCCCGGGTTCGAGTCCCGGCGGGGTCAGGGATTTTCTCTGCCTCGTGATGACTGGGTGTTGTGTGATGTCCGTAGGTTAGTTAGGTTTAAGTAGTTCTAAGTTCTAGGGGACTGATGTCCATAGATGTTAAGTCCCATAATGCTCAGAGCCATTTGGACCATTTTGCTAAAGTAATGGATGTGCGGCCGTAGTCTGTCAACGTTGATGTGTCACAAATCTATATGGACCAATGAACTGAAAGTCCGTAAATTATTAGAATAGATGCACCAAAATAGCTGCTTGTAATAACAAATCACTTGTAACAACAAATCTTTATTTACAACATATTGTTTAGGCATTTATAGCCTTTGTTAAGTACCTGCGAGCACAATTTTGGCGAGAACGTGTGTAACTGTGAACTGTATAAATGTGAATGTCATTTATATTAAAGTGACTATATAGTGCTCACGTCTAAACTGATATAACGTCCAAATAACGTCGTTAGTGAACTGGCACTGTTTTTAATAATGTGGTATATGACTTAATATGTTACTAATGAAACCTTAATTACGGTGAGACAGTAGTATGATAGACCCACTCTTTCGACGCTGTAGGGGTATCAATACAACTTGAGGTCCGTCATCTTAACTAGCTCAAAACATTGGATTTACTGCATTTATACCCCCCCCCCCTCCCCGATTGTTCACAGCGATGACACTTCACCGTGACGTTACTCTGACCTACCCGTGCCGGAACGTAATTAATTAATGCACTTTTTAAAGCCGCAAATATTAAACTAGTCTTTCCAACTAATAACAGCCTTTCAATAAAATTACGTTCCGCCACCACTAGAACGTCAAAATATGATAATCCAGGCATATATAGAGTCACGTGTTACATTGATCAAACAGGAAGAAATTTTAACTTGACACACAAGGATAACATTAAAGAGATCGAAAACAATCAGTCGAGCTTCTTTCTACACTTGAAAAATCAAAACCGCTGTGCTGATACGATCGAAAATACAGAAGAGTTTGCACAGAATACCAAAACGTTTTGCAATGAACAGTCGTGAAGAATTGGAAACGTATATACACACACGAGAAAATACCCCCAAGAAATATTAAACGAGCATACAGACTTTAGACCCAAGTACTACCTCAAAACCTTCATTGAACTTGGAGAACATGAAAATGGATAAATGGGAAGTAACATAGGCAACCAAAGACAATCGTAACAAATTTTAGTTAATAAAATAATATCGCTGTTCGTCCGCATAATCTTTGTAAACATGTAGCGTCGTAAGTGTGGAACTGTCAAACTACTGTCACACCATAATTAACGTTTTATTTCCAATATATTACGTCATTTGCCATCTTATTAAAACGGTGACAGTTATAAGACAGTTCACTAACGGCGTAATATGGACGTCACATCAGTGTAAACGTGAGTACAATATAGTCACTTTAATATAAATGACATTAACATTTATACACGTTCTCGCTAAAATTACATTCTTTGGTACTTGCCAATGGCAATAGAGCCCGAAACACTGTTGTAAATAAACATTTATTATAAGCAGCTATTTCGGTGCATCTATTCTAATACCAGACATAGTCGTGCGTTACTCTTCTCGCCCTAAAGAAAAACTCCGAAAATTTTTTTAGGGAGGGGAAAAATGTGTGCATAGTTTGTCCTACACACACACACACACACACACACACACACACACACACACACACACCTTGCACACCAAACAAGGACGACGACGCGTGGACGCGTACCGCGACTTGACTAAAATGAAAAACGCAGACAGGTCCTTTAGTGGACAAAATCATCACGCTTGAAGAGAGTTGGTGCAATCAGTACGAACCTACCACTAAACGACAAGGTGGAGAAATTCACATGAAGGATCAATCAACTGACGACATAACCAACATGTAAACCAGTGTGACATGTGAGTTGAACAATATCCCAAAAAAGGATTTTCCTGACAGTTTCACAAAGTTGAGTGAACGTTCTTTGCGTTGCACTTAAGTGGTGAGAGACTATGTAGAACACCTGAAGCATTAAAAACAGAATCTTAATGTTTCTTTACTTTCTATTAGTCAAGTCTCGAAACTTTTTGGATTGACGTGGTATGTAGACCGAGGACTGTTCTCTAGCAGCAGCCTAACGTAAATATAGACGACTCGCGTGTTCTGAATAACCCATCGGCCAAGGAGTATTCAGTTTTATTATCAATGAGTAAAGCGATTTCACAAACGTGCTTACTGTCACAGGGCTTTATACACACACACACACACACACACACACACACACACACACACACACACGTATTTGTGTAGAGTTGTTTCGAGGGTAGAGGTTATGTACGTTTCTGTTCTTACATTTTCGGTCCTGTTCCGTGTCCCTGGTTGGCATCTCTATCAGCTGCTATTTAGTGCATTGCCTTCACTCAGTTTATCACAAATTTCCGTTCACTACTTCACCTCACATGCACTTACACAAAATTGGCGAAATGTGATCTGGCAGACACTTCTGATAACACACTGAATGAGAGGTGTCATGACATTGTCTCTGTTCGCAAAAAAAAATGTTGCTTCATCGCTGAAGATGAGTTTCTCACAAATTCCGTCCTCTTCAACAAGCTGTTGCAACCGTGCCGAAAATTCAAAGCGTCTGACTTCCTCAGAGGGAGTTAGGACTTGTAGCAATTGCAAGCGGTAATACTTAAGCTTCAGCTGTTTCCTTAAGATCTTCCAAACGGTCCGTTGTGATATGTTCAGCTCTCTGCTTGCTTTGTTCGTCGTCTTCTGTGAGCCACGTGCGAAATTCGCCCGCGCGCGGACAACCGTTTCTTCACTCAACTGCAGGCCGACCCGATGCTTCCCCCATGAAGAGGCGTCCTGAAACCATAAACTGCGCGTACCATGATCGAATGGAGTTTGCAGATGGTCGATCTTTGTTGAACTGCGCTCTAGTGTGTCGTTCAATTGTTACGTCAGACTGATGTGAATGCATTTCAAGCACAACATAACGCTTTCTCGGAGCCTGACCATCTTGCATAACTGCTCACTGCTGCGCTCTCGTGGCGGAAATTTGAAGTGAGACTGATACCGTACAAAAAGTTTTGAATTTTTATGAAAATATGTCGATTAATGTAGCTACAGTGAATTTATAACATCACAAAAATCAGTTATAATAATCTTCTGTACTGACGATTGTTTATGCCTAATCAGTAGTAATCGGTTTAGATATTGAGGAATTTACGTCAGCATTACTTTTAGCAACAATGTCCTAGCTGATTCTATCTGCTAATAACATAGCAAATTTGATTAACAATGTGCGTTTGGTGTAGCTGTGTTCTCATGTTGCAGACACGCCGCTGGACGGCAGCTGCGGGAACGGAGCGGCGGCTGCGGCGTTGGCTGGGGCGGCAGCTCGGACTCGCCGTCTGGGGGCGGCGGTGGCGGGGACGGCAGTGGGGGCGGGGTCGACCCTGCCGTCCAGGAGGTCATCTGCCGCCAACGGCACCACAGCTGAGGTCAGTACCGCAACTGTCACACGAGGTCAAGGGCACCCGAACTTCGAAAGGTCATTTACCAACCTGGTGATCCTGCCTGCTGCAGCGCGCCAAAACGCAGACCAGTCCCTGTGTTTTTATGTTACAGGTACAAGTTTCATGCGAAAAATTACCTCCAGCTGCACTTCATTGATATTGATACACCATACGTGATCGTTTTCGAAATACACATTTAATATCAGATACATCTCTGAAACCAATCACAACTGCATAGAAACTATTTTCTGTTAGTTTTGCTCCACAGCAGGTAGCATGCAACACCATAAACGCTCACTAAAGAACACTTCTAACAGCAGCTTACGGTATTCCATCCTGTCATTTTTAAAGCTTACCAAAGCTGCGGAGCGGAACAGGCAGAAAATATTTTCGATGTAGATAAGACTGGTTTCCCAGATTCGTCTGCTGATGAAACGCGTATTCAGAAAACGACCACGTATGTGGCATGAGTAAAGTGCAGATGGAGGATGGTAGTAATTTTTCACATATTAAGACTGTCGTGGTCTCCTGTCCGAAGACAGATTTACCGCAACCCTCTCTTGAAGTCCATTCTGTACAAGCCTCATCACCTCCGTATAATTCCTGCCAGCTACTTCCAGTTGAAAATGCTTCCTGTACTAAAACGTTGGTCTCACTCGAACTGCAGGCTCCGCGCACTTCACCCTCTAGTCAACTCCGTTACCAAATTTACCGTTCCTTGACGCCTTGGGACGTGCCCTTCTTTTATCCAAGTCGTGCCGTAATTTTCTTTTCTCACGTTTTTGGTACAGTACCTCGTTATTAGTTGTAAGATTTACTCATTTAATCTTCGGCGGTCTTTTGTAGCACCACATCTGGAATGCTTCTATACCCTTCTTATGTGAACTGCTTACCGTCTACGCTTCACATCTGTACAAACTACGCCTCAGACAAACACCTTCAGGAAGGATTTTATATTCGATTTTAACAAATTTCTCATTTTCAGACTGCAGTGGTTTGTGAGACTGCAACATCCACAAGGAATGGTTCGATGAACTTCGAACCCGACTAATGTTTAGAATAACATGTAAAGCCGTTTCCAATCAGAAGATTCCGCTTATCTTCATCCGACCTCTTAATAGATACACCCAGCCATTTACAGAGGTACCGAGAGTAAACCGCGGTGCAGTTCTGCGTTGTTCACACTAACAAAATCATAGGCAGAGATCGACAACGGAATCGTAAGCGGTGGAGATCCAGGATGCTACGAAAACTTTAGGGAGCTTGTTGAAGGAACCATTCAGACATTCGCCTGAATTCAACCAAGTAAAAGCAGGATGACTCAGTAAGGATCTGAAGCCCTCCCCTATAGAATTAGGGTCCAGTGTCTTAACCACTGTGCCATCTCTGTCGCACTCGCCGTAGAGAATCGCCACATACTCATAAGCCATGTTTCCAATTGGCAGGGTGCAAAACATGTAAGTGGGACTCTCGATCTGAATATGTTTCATCCTCCACAGATTCTTGAACATCTTCGAAAAGCTTAGATCACTCAGATGTTTTAACGTCCGACTTAAGGTTTTCCCGCCAATGTCACCTATAGCATTTTATTATTAGAAGCTTCAGTTTTCAACTCGAAGTAAAATTTAATGCGGAGTTTTTTTTATTATACACATACCATTACGAAAAGAGTCAGTACGTCCTTGTACAGTGCATGGCATTGGGCATTTCGTAACAATATATTCTATTCTCTATTATGCTATTCACGTACTGAGCGAGAGAAAAATGACTGTCTCTTTTGGCGCCGTGATCTCGTAATACATACGTGAGATATGAAGGCCTCAGCCGTAAACAGTGATAAGGGACACACTATGAGAAACAGACCTGCTGCATGTAACACATGGTGCGTGATCTGCTGTATTCATATTAGTTCATATTTCCATGAGAAACCGATAAATGGCATCTCTATTTCAGACTCTCAGTAATGACAACCTTGTCAGGATGTTTGCATCTAAACAATGCTAAGTGTCAAAAAGAAAGCTGCCAACAGTAGTGACACGTGCAGTGTTCGTGACAGGAAAACACTTTTCAGGGCCGATTTTTGAAAATCCGAGAGTAATGTGTATAACTACGACTCGGATAAAAATCGTGAATATGTTGCTGAACACAGATACGCTCCAGAAGTTGTTGCTACTCAGTAAATGTGAGTAGTTATTTTAGCAAGTGAACTATTTTGTTTTCCTCAATTTAAGTGGATTTACGTTATAGTGTGATGGAAGTAATGTTACGGACCTTCATTATTGCAAAAATTAGTATTGCAAATCTTAGTATCGTAAACTGAAACACTTTGGATCTTTGGAATTTGTATTTTTGAGAGGTTTAACAGTGTTCAGTTATCTCACAAAGCAAGTAAGCAGTGGTAAGTGAAAGCTAACCCTTGTCAAGTAAACTCAGTTTGCGAGTTAACAAGCTGAAGTACACTTCGACGCATTTTTAAAAATAAATTTTAGATAGAATTTTCGATTTCAAAGATGTCGTTACTCTAGAATTATTTGAAAACAATGAATTATTTGAAAACAATGAATTATTTGAAAACAATGAATTATTTGAAAACAATGAATTATTTGAAAACAATGAATCATTTGAATAAAAAAAATCGCAGTGGATGCCCTTGAAATATCGTATATGTAAGGTTTAATTGAAAATTTACTGCGTAATTTCTCAAACGAACCAACTTGTATCGTGCCATTTTTTCAGCCAAGATCTTCAAAATTATGACAGCAGAATAACGGTTGCGAAGTGCTGTATCCTAGCGCTTAGGCCCTCCCGCAGTGGCTTCTCGCAGGGACTCTGTCATCCTGTGTCGGCTCCGCATCGGCCATACCTACCTGACGCACGGCCATCTTTTGCGTCAGGAGGATCCCCCCCTGTGTCGGTGTGGGTCCCGACTGACGGTCGCCCACATTCTGTTGGAGTGTCCCCGACTGCGCACCCTCCGGCAGTATTTTGATCTCCCGGGCACTTTGCCTTTGGTTTTATGTGACGATGCCTCCATGGCTGACGACGTTTTAAATTTTATCCGTGGTAGTCCTTTTTATGGTTCCATTTAGGGAGGTCCTGCACCTTTCCCTTTCTGTCTCTCTTGTCCTCGAGTCTCTCATATTTGGTTGCAGATTTTAGTGTGTCGTAAGATGGTTGACTCTTTCCCTTTTTTTTGTTCTCGTGGTCAGTCAACCAATCTCCGGCCATCTTCTTTTCTTCTGTTTCCTTTTGTCTGGTGTTCATCTGTACTCTTCGTGTCTGTAGTGTTCGTTGCCGCATTTGTGTTCTTTTAGGGCCTGGGAGGGGGGGGGAGTCTCCTTCCCCTTGGCGTTTTACCTGCTTCGTGAATTTATGTCTCGCCTGTTTTTGGAATGGGGGACTGATGACCTTCGCTGTTTAGTCCCCCTTAAACATCCCAACAACCACCACCACCACCACCACCTCCCGCAGTACAGTCCGATCTGCCGGGTTGCCTACGTGGCAGATGTCAACAGCATAACCACATGTTCATAGTCGACTTGTGGAAGGCGTCTGCATCGCTGCAATCTTTCCTTACACCAGTCATGTGTACTAAAATAGAGCGGGACTAGTTTATTCCGCTCTGCTGGTGTTCAGGAAACTGCATATTGGATTGTGACTCCAATGAAGTGAAGTGATTGGCAGTTACCTGGGAATTGTAAGAGCGGTTGTCAACGAGTTGTCTAGCAGTGGTCTTCGATCACCTTCGAGTTACCTTCTAGAATTCTATTCTGGTTTACAAATATTTACAGACTGCAAGCCGGGTAGCCTGTATTGGACTTTGAATCAGGCACGTATAAGTTATCCAGTGTCTAAGTGATCTCTAGTGAACTTCGTATTTGATGCATAGTCTCCTCACAAGACAGGAAATTTATATATCTGGTGGTTATAATAAAAGTGCAGCTACTCATAGAGGTCCAGTGTTAGTTGTAATCGTCGTAATGGCAGAGGAACTTGATATATATTCTGATGTGGAACCGATTTACACTGGAAAAAAATTAATTCCAGTTTTGATCACCATGTGCAAATCCGGCGCTGTGAATGCAAGAAAGACTTAAGAACTGTTTCCATATGTTACGAATTAGGAATAGGACGTGGACAGAACAGGTCAAACTAGTAAGAAAGGCATAATGTTGTTGTTAACTGCCGCTTACACAGTCTATTCCATTTGAGCGCCAGAGGCGTCGGAAATATGCTGTACAGCACCAGATGTGCACCTGGTGGCCAGAATTGGATACTTTTTTTTCCATTGTAAATCTTTTCCGCATTAACGCATTAGAATATCTACCAAGTTTCATTGCCATAAGATAATTACAACGCGCACTGGACTTCTCTGACTTGCTGTCCCTCAGTTACAACTACTCTGTATTTCGCCTTCGATAAATGTTACTAATACTGTCATTTGTAGTTACATAGCCGCTCTGGACAAACTGACATTCATTTGGTGTGCAATACAGCACTCTGTGACTTTCGGCACAATACAGTTTTCTCTGAATGAAACGTCCCTAAATACACGCAAAAAAGATTCCCAAGTCCTGCGGTGTCTCTTTTGAGGATTGCTATTTAACGACGCTGTACATTTCTGTTACACTTTCGTGTGGGTTATGCCGACCTGTTAAGATCGTAGCCGTACGCCTCTCAATTCGTCGACGTCTGCTGACACGCTTAATTCATAAGAACCCCAAACACCGCAACAATAATATGGAACTGGCCGCACTAACATTTTGTATGAGATGCCCTGTAAAGATACTCTCCACTTTCCCAGACCCCTTCCAACAAATCTTTCATTCACCTTACTAATACTGACTTTACGTGATCGTCCCATTTCATCGCTTCATAGCATTGCCCCTAAATATTGATAAAAATGTGACATGCTTGCCGGCCGCTGTGGACGAGCGGTTCTAGGTTTTTCAGTCCGGAACCGCACGACTGCTACGGTCGCAGGTTCGAATCCTGCCTCGGACATGGAAGTGTGTGATGTCCTTAGGTTAGTTAGGTTTAAGTAGTTCTAATTTCTAGGAGACTTATGACCTCAGATGTTAAGTCCCATAGTGCTCAGAGCCATTTGAACCATTTTTTTGTGACTTGCTTAAGATGTTCACTGTTAACCTTGCAGTC